>NC_133823.1:37387167-37696750 GCF_047830755.1 Zonotrichia albicollis
ACCTATTTCTTTGCCTGACAGTATCTGAGGCTTACTGGGATCATTAGGTTAATGGTGGCTGGAGGGGGAAACAGCATTGGAGGAAGTTCTGAATTGGCCTTTGGCCTTTTCCTTGTGTGTAATAGACATGTGTGGAGCCTTCTGGATACATGAACTGCCTGTTGTGCAATAGGTCATGGAGAGAATATAACAGAAATCAGACACCTGTTAAATGAAATAAGAAGGAGAAGAAATATTTTTCTCACCAGACTAAGACTGAGGGATCACATCCTGCAGTAGACTTCTTGAGTGGGACCATTTGGGGTCTTAATTAGCAATCAGCAAGATAACTCAAACAGCACAAAGCATATGTCATCGCAGTAAGTTTTATGCACATGCAGCAAGTGAGTAGGAAATGCACCTTTATAAAATAACAAGGGGTGAAGGGGCTGGGGAAGGTGGCCATGTTGTTCCTATAGGACTTGAGTGCTGGGAATGGAAAGGGATTAGCACAGGAGCCTGCTTGATGATGTGGTTAGGAGTAGGAAAGAGAGATCTGTCAGGTGACTGAGGATGATGTGCAGAAGCAATAGGAAGAGGGTGAATGTTAGAACAAGTGAAGAGTTGTGAAAAAGCAGGAACTACATGAAAGTTTTGAAGGAGAAGACAAGGAGCCTAAGAATAGTTTAATGCAGGGCTGATGCAGTAAACATAGGCTATATTACAATGTAGGTCACATCCTTCTAGGATAATGCACCCAACTCACATTTCCTGATAATGAAACGATGATGAAGTACAGCAGAGGACACTCAGAAGATGATCTTGAGGAAAAATGTAAGAGTTTATGAGAGATGCAATCCTCTGAGTTGAAATCAAGTGTGCCTTCTGTTATTAATATAAATACATGTTTCTGATTTTGAAAGGGAAAGGTTTAGCTATTCTGTATTTTTCAGAAAAATTCAGACTTGATTCATATTTTACACATCACTTTAGCTGGAACACAGAGGTGATATCTGTTCATTTTCCTTAACCTTGATCAGAACACTTGAGAAATTATTCTTGGAGTTTTCATACTAGTCAAGGAGAAAAGAGCCGAGCAGCACTGAATGTATATTGAAGAAATTGTCTATTTGTCATGCTAACTATTCAGTATGGTCAAAATAAAAACAGTTTTCTGTCAAGTAAAGCAACTAGTGATGATAGTAGGATAGTTTCCAAAAGCCTGAACATAACCCCTCATCCAGAGAACAGATTTCGCTTTGAAGAAAATGGAGATTAAAAGCATTTTATTTCTGTCACAGAAAATACATTAGCCAGAAACTGCAAGCTGGAATGTCTAAGTATCATTCACAACCCCCTGCAAAGACTGAGTAAATCACTAGTTATTTTAGAAATGTAAAGCATTTTAAGTCTCTTGTTGAACTGCAGAAGCTGCTGATGCTGAGCACGTTCAGTTACCTGGCATACTGGGAATCATACTTTTATTTTTAATTCTTTTAAATTATTTTTATTTGAAGAATATCAGCAAGTACGAAGTCCAAAGGGATATGGATACAAAATGTCTTGGAGACATATTTTGAAATTAATTTCAGTTAAAGTGGTCTAAGTTCATGGTATTAGTATAATACATTTTTCAAGAGTTGAACATCTGAGTAGCTTATAAAAACAAGCAAGAATGTTACAGAGGTAGATGACAGAAGTGGACTTTTAGCTTTTCCTTTTTTCACCTTAATGACTGGAAAATTAGAAAGCCTAACAATATCTGGCTTTCTAATAAACGAGCCAGCTGTAGGTGTATAAATGCCAAAATCTTGGACTCCACACTTGAAGTAGGCATTTGCCTCTATGGGCGTGTTGATAATTAATTTGTGTTTAAGTACATTCATTTTTAGGTGGTTCCTAAAACTTTGTTTCATACATTTGGGAAATAAGACATTGAAAATAATATGGAGGATTTTTAAATTTAATCTTGATTCATAAATATTTCGGCTGACATCTCAAATAGCAGTATTAAGGTTAAGAAGCAATTGACCATGCAGATTTAAGGAGAGTAGGGAATATTTTTCCCGAGACATTTTTATTAAATAGACACCTATATTTGTGATTCTCATTCTTTAGTGATTGTTGTCTTTGGATTAAATAAGTGTGAATTATATATTTAGGGATCCAGTGTCTGTAAAGCTTTAAAAGAATGGATGGTTCCTAGGGAAAAAAAGAGTCAGTTTTGTCTTTTACAGTGCAAATGACTGAACAGCTTCCAGGAATTATAAAGTGAAAATATAATAAAACTAAAAGTAAACAGGCTTGTCCCCGTAGGACAGTTGGAATGCATGCTTAACAAGTCAGAAGTAAATTACTTGTTAAAGTTCTCTCAGGTTTAATAACACAGTGTGGTATCAATACAAATAAGGAATGTGATTTAATCTGCTTGTGTCCCTTTAATACTAAAGCATGTTGCCCATAGACATCAGGAAGAGATAAGATCCTTTTTTTTAATGTGTGTCAGTAGAGCAATTTACTCTTCTTCTCTCATCTGATGTAGTGCATACTTTAATTGTTTAAAGCCATGTGTTACATCGTTTAACAAGAGGAATTTTCTAACTCTTGCTTTGATTTAACACACAAGGTTAAGAAGCTGAAGAGAGAACTCTCTCAGATGAAGCAAGAGCTGCTGTACAAGGAGCAGGGCTTTGAAACACTGCAACAGTGAGTAAATGAAAGTAGTAGAAACTGACTTAATTCAGTCACCGGGTTTCTTTTCTTTGGCATTGAATTGAATCTGTTTTATCTGAGAGAATTATTGTGGAGAAAAAGGAAAATCTAATATCTCTGTTTGGAAATGGGAAATCTGTGGAAATGGCAGCCCTTTTGTGCAAGTGCTAACATAAGAAATTTGTCTCCCCTCTTTTTTTTTTTTTTTTTTTTATATAGGGTAGCTTATGTTACAAAGACGCAGAAAAAAGGGCAGTGGTCAGGGGACCCAAGGACAAAATTAGCTGCTTTCTGTGTCAGATTTAATTTTTTTTTTTTTAATTTTTGAAAATATACTTAGGTCTTTCTTTCCTCTTTCCCCACCTATGAGCTCAAAAGAAAGAGAAAGGTGCTGCTCTTGGAGGTACAAATGGTACACAATTCTGCAGGGCTGGAAATTAGTCACAATTTGAGGATTAGAGACCTGCCTTTCTTTGTTCCAGTTGCTGGGATGCCTGGTGTCCAAAGGGCTGATGCTGAACTGGGTGAGCTTTCTGGGTATTTAACCAGTTAGATTACTAGGGAATTAATTTTTTCAGTCTAAGAACTCCCTGCTGCTCCTGCCTTACAACATTAGGCCCTAAAATATTAAATATTACTGGAACTGTCACCATAAAGAACTTGCTGCACAGGAAACCTTGCTAACAAGCGTGTTTTCTTGAGTAAAGTGAAGAGGAATTTATTTATGCTAGCTGTTTTCCACGTTGTACCCATACATTAAGGATACATTTCCACAGTAAAATGCTGAGCTGCTTGCCCTTAGTACACTGGTTCCAGTAGCAGAAGCAATCCTCAGCACATTAGGAAGATGCCAGTTAAGTCTCTATCCTCCTTCATTTTGACTAAAACAGAAATGTAAGATTTGTCTGTTACTTAAATATATACACACCAGCAAGGATAGTTGATTGAATTTAACCATGAATCAGATCTCATTTGTAGTAAAATTTTAAGAAGAAAGACATATTGATTCTAAAGCTTAAGGTAATAAAAACTCATGCTGCTGTCCCAGGATTAAAGGTTAGCCAATCATGCTGGTTTTATTATATTAATTGAACAATGAAGAATTGTTTTAAAGCAGCTTGCTCACAAGCCATTTTGATAGGAATCCAAAGCATGTTTCAGAAACTGTCAACAGCATTCCACAGAAACACAATGGACGTTTGTTTTTAAAATTCAGTCAGCCACTTTCAAACAGTACTAATCCCATTAATTTAAAACAGGATGATGGAATATCTTATATATCAGAGATCCTTCTTGTCTATCTTAATTATATACAGAATAAAGCAGTAGCAATTTGAATGTGGCATGTCATATTACTAGACAGCATGTGGTGTATTACCCAACCGTTCATTCATGATCCCAATTGTTGGTGTATCCTGTATCTGTTTGAACTTAGCAACCTGGTAAGTTACCAAAAATTGAGAGTTGTCAGACAGTAAGTGCCTGCCTATAAAAGAGTTCGAGGAACTTTCAAGCTAAAATAAATATGTCCTTGAATAGGAATGATTGCCAAGTCACAGAGGTAATTTCCTTACACGAATGCAGTTTAGTTTTCTCAAAAATTGGAATGTAGGAAAGGAGAACAGACATGCTTACAGCTTTACAGACTACTTTAGAACTTGGATATTTTTGTGGCTAAAACTTTAAGAAAAATAGAATACAGTTACAGGTGTTGTGTGCACGTTGCTGTTCTTGCTGGGGATGCTCATGATCACTTCTGGTTTGTTCACTCCTCACTGACAAGGCTGTTAACTTCCAGCAAAGATGATGGATGATGATAAAAAACAGAAAACCAATTGTATTATACAAGAATTTATTCTCTAGTAAATGCTTGATTTTTATCAAGATGGCTGTTGGTTGGTTTTAATTTTTGAAGCACAGCTGCAGTCATTTTCATGACGCTATGAAATACTCTGTTAAACTAGAGACCAGAGAAATGTGTTTACAAACTGTAGTTCTTGAAGGAAATATGGAAATACTAAAATGAATCATCTTTTTATCTCTAAGTTTAGGATAGCCTTTTATTACTTTCAGGTTTCAGTTTCTAAAATCATTGGTAGTTCAGGAATTTAAGTTCAGGAATTGTCCAATCTATGACATATGGTATTAATTATCCAGAGATTTTGTGAATAAAGAGAGCCTAGTGACTGGCTGAGCAGAACAGCTGTTCCAGACAGTTAATGCCCAGGATTAGAGTGAACTAGAGGGAAGCTGAGACAAGAATGGTGCTGGTTATGTTTCTGCTCAGAAAGGCTGATTAGTACCAAGAAGCCAGCCTGTCTGCCTGTGTCCCATTGTGGGTTTGGGTGGAAGGAGACTACTTGAAATAAATTCTGCTTCTGTAAGGAGCACAAACAGTTACTAGTATGAAAGGTGTATCCAAAAGCTGCTTTATGCTGCGGAGAGTTATAGTGGGAATGGGAATTTTGACAGTATTGTCAGCAATAACTCTGTGCTCCCTGACATTTTTGCCAAGGATTAAATTGTATTTGAATGGAGATTTCAATGTCATTTTTTCTTTCCATGGCTGTTGAAAGAAACAGAATCTCACCTCCTTCTCTTCTGTTCTCTAACTCAGCTTCTGCCTGAAGTAGAACAGCAAAGACATTAGCATGATTTTCTCTATCTGCTATTAATATTCTTTCCACAGAATTGACCAAAAAATGTCTGGAGGCCAGAGTGGATATGAGCTTAGTGAGGCCAAAGCCATCCTGAAGGAGCTGAAGTCCATCCGAAAGGCGATCACTTCAGGCGAGAGAGAAAAACAAGATTTAATGAAGGTATTTTGGTTGGTTAATGGAAGTTTTGTGTGGATTTGTTTTAACATGACTCACTTCCCTGATGATAAATACTTCACATTTTATACTTTTAAGGGATTTTCAAAACTTTTTGGGCCAAACTAGTATCAAAATTAAGTTTCAGATGCAGAAACTGAAGCCTGTGACATTCCTAGTTCAAAAACTGCTCTGTGTCAGAGAATATAGATTTTTTTGGAACTTGAATTAAGGTACAATGCATATGTTACCTCTAAAGTAAAATTTAGAATATTAAGTAGACAAAATTGATATATTCTGAGATGCCTGACCATTTTGTAAATCAATGAAAGTTTTCCTAAAATAAATTGTCCTATTTCCATACTTGAAAACAGATTTCCTTTTTAGTTTTTTTTCTTTTCAGCAAAACTCATAATTGCTTGACAAATTAAAAAACACAAAGTCCTAAAACAGACACAAGCCCAATGAGTAGCTTTTACATTTTCACAGGTGTTGGTCATCCTTAGTGTCACCTATGAATGGCTTGATTAAAAGGATGGGTTGCTTAATTTGAAATAAACCCAGAATTTTTATCGTGGAGTCTTTTACATAAATATCTTTTGGAGATAAACTGGTACAAACATGGTAAAGTGCAAAGGAACTTTAATTCTAATGCCACTTTCTTTCTCTGATTCCTGGACAGAGTCTTGCAAAACTGAGGGAAAAATTCAATGTTGACCAAACCACTGAAACATCTGAACCAGACTTGAGTTCCAGCTCTGTAAACTCACAGCTGTGTTTTCCTAGACAAACTCTGGATACAGGGTCTCAGACTGACATTTCTGGTGAGGTGAGCTTTTTTCATTTTGTCCAGTGTAAAGAGAAGTTGAAGAAGAATGCTACTGTTAATGGAATTGGAATCAAATGGCTGTTTGCTGCTGCAGACAGCATATATATGTGTACTTGTTTCACAGAATTACTTAGAATCACTCACGCTAGAATTACTTTTCTGGTGTTTTGCCCTTGAATTTTAAATCAAGATTCAGATAAACTTTATACATCTGTCACAAAGCATTTATGAAAATCTGATTTAGTTAAATAGTACCAGTACAGTGAAGATCAGGAGAGGTGCATAGTATTTTTTTTATTTATCTATAGGGTATATAACAGACCTATTAAATATGAAGATGGATTTTTTTTTTAAATTTTCAGGAAAAAGATCTCAGAACTTAAATGCACAATTTCATTTCACACAGCTGAAAAACTGTTCATGGAGCTACTTAGTGATTAGTGTTCAGTAATATAGTAAAACCTTATTTCATTGATACTATATTTTATATACACAGAAGGCTGTTTATTTTTGATACCTTCTTTGACATTCTGCAAGCTAAGGTTGTAAGAAAGAGAGTGTACAAGGTTTTCCAGACAAAGAACTTGTCTGTGTTTTGTAACAAATTTATTAAAGTCTAACTTTGAAATGCACTAACATAGTTCTAAATTCTGAGTTCAACAGAATTCATAGTAGATCAGAATTTTCAGTGCAGTCGCTGCAAGAATTCTTTGAAAAGTAAGGAAGTAAATTCTTTGAAAAGTAAAAGCTCTGGCTTTACTGCAATGGAATGTCGGCACTTGATGGTACAGTAGCTAAAAATGTATGAAGTGGCTCAGAAGAAAACAGCACTGTTTTGGACAGCTGAGTAGATGAGAACTAGGCATTTAACAGCAAGTGTGGGGCTGGCTGCAGGGGCAGGGTGGTAGTTTTATTTTTCTTTAACTTGTAATTTTTCTAGCATCTGCCTGGGTTTAGTTGGTTCGTTTAAAACCTTTGCACGGTAACGAGGCTACTTTTTTTGTTTGGTTGGTTTTGTTCCCTCAACAGATCGGAGCAAGAAATAGATCGAATTTAGCAGAGAAGGTCAGACTCAGTCTGCAGTACGAAGAGGCCAAGCGAAGGTAACGGGGGTGGTGGGAGCGTGCGGGGCCGGGAAGCTGCCGGTGCCCGGGAAGCTCCTGCTGCCCGGGAAGCTCCTGCTGCCCGGGAAGCTGCCGGTGCCCGCGGCTCCAAGGCCGGGCTCGCAGCGACATCCAGCGGGCGGCACCGCTGCGCGCCCTGCCGGGGACTGCAGCGCTCGGGAACGCTGCGGCTGTTCCTTAGTGCTAAACTGGATATGTTGTGAAACAAAATTAAAACGCTGACAAATTACTGGCTGTTCCAGGATTAAGGGAATAGAGTGAGCTGGCTTTCTGAGGAAAGCAGTCACCAGGTTATTTATGTCCATTATATCCTTCTTCAGGATCATAATTTCACTTTACTGTACCACTGAAGGCTCATCATTTTTAGAGTTGCTTCAGACTTCCAGTGCAGATTTAGTAGGCTTAATTATTTCTTTTTTCCCTTGGGACTTTAGATAATTTAAAAACTTGTTATCACTATGGGTTGACTTTTTTTTTTCATTAGTTTAATTTGAGGAGAAAAGAAGTCAGGAACTGCTCCGCTGATGAATGTGGAATGCCTTTCAAATAAAGTTCTGTGGTGCTTGCCCGTGGAAGTGGTGCCATCTTGATGAATTGCCACAGCACTGAAAAATGGGCATCAGGAAGCAGAACATTCAGGGTTCGAATGAGATCTTCTGGTGCACCAGAAGTGCTGCATAGTACTGGGGCAAGATTTACCACTGGGATGGTACTCTTGTGTGGTGTTATTTTCTAATACTTGTTGGCAAATTATTTGTCAGCTATTCAGAAGCCTTATTGCTTTTTTTTTGTGGAGGTTCTTTGTAATTTAAGGGAAATAGAAATCTAAGTACTATTCCAAACCTAAAGTTTTGGGGTTTTTTAAACTATGAAGAACTAAACAAAGCAACAAAGTTAAAAAATAGTGTTCTTCCCCAGATGAAAACTGTGCCTAGAATGACATTTCATCTGAGATTTAAATATTATTTTAGTTGGAAAACTGTGGCATGATCATTAAAAAACTACAAAAATAAACCTGCAAGTTAAAAGGACCAAGTAACAGCTTAGTTGTTTTTAAGTTTTAAAGGCAGGAGTCTGCATGACTGTTTTTTTGCCTAATTTCAAATGTATACTTCCTCCTACAGGGTAGTAGCTATCATCCTTACCAGTAACAACAGTAATCCTTTATATGCTCATCATGGATCATAAAACCTCATTGTATAATCAGCGCATTCATCAGAGAACACCAAGGCTATTGTGCTTGTTCTATATTGAACATGTATGATTTTGGCTCAGAATCATCATGTACCTAACGTTAATTGTCAGGTGGTCACTTAGATGGAGATAGGTTGCTTTGTTTCTCAGGCATAATTGATCCAAAACCTGATCACTCTATGTTCTGGCTGTGTCTTGATACCAAGAAGTCCCAGCATTGCATTTTATCTTTCTTTTGTAGGAACAAAAAGTTTCCTTGAAGGAAGTCAGGTTGCCACTTCTATCTTGGGGTGTGGGGGAAAAGAGAACAAAGGAGAAACAGCACACTGCTCAGAGTGTGGAGTACTGCAGCACAGGATCTTTCTTTCTCACAAATTACTTAGCCAAGAACGTGGCTAAGTTACAACTTAATGTTACAACTTTCAATGTACGTAACTTGGAATAATGAAGATACATACCAGTTTGCACATGAAGTTCAGTGCCTAATTATACCCCTTCTCCAAGTATTGTGGCCAGTGTAACCATCACTGTCATTTAATAAGTGTTGACCATCTTCTCTGAAATACTAAATGTGCAAATTCTCAATTATTTTGTGGTAAAATAGCTAAGATGAAGAGAGAATCTTGTAAGTGAATATCTCTACTTGAAAATTATCAGATAATTTTGTACATTGCAGATTTGACATTGCTTAGCCATCAGAATGTCTTGAAGAGGTGGAGTGTTCATGACTATGCTGAATTCAGTTGCAATGGTTATTCAAAATTATCTGACACAGCATGCTGACAATCCTCTCCTGATGTAGTGAAGATCTGGCTAATATTCCTTTTTGGCTTGTTGTGGCATCCCACCCTTAAGGGGAAAAGAGCACCCAAGATTCATAGATGCCCATGGTGGAAAAGGAATGACAAAAGTCAGAGTCAGCAAAAACTTAGGAACTTGTATTAGTAAATTATACAAATGGCCTGGAAATTGGGATGTCAGTCCCTGACCTCCTATTATAAACAAGTGGTGATGGATTTTGAGTAGGGGGTAGGATGAAATTGGAAAGGGAGAGAAAATAAGAAAGAGAGCAAGGACACAAACAAACATCATCAGCCCTGGCCCTAGCATCAATCCATCTGATGGGGTGTCCAAGGGCCTGGGGTGCCTGTGGGGGTACCTGCTTATAGCCAGGCTTGCCCTGCCCTGCAGTTACATTTCTCACTTTCTATGCAAATTAGCTATCATGAGCAGTGTGTTCTTCCAGACCTTTCTGGAAATGGATTGAGGGCTTCAGGAGCTTTGGTGGTCTTGATCCCCCCCTTACTGCAATGGGAACAGCAGTGGCACAAACTCAAACTGTTGAGTTCATGTCTTTTCTCTTTAGGTAGCTACTGTTGTATTGCCTTTTCCTTTAATTTCATACAAGAGCAATGCTTTTGTTTTAAGATTTGCTGCAGTGAGCACCTTGCTGTGGTGCACATTCTTTCACCATGGCCGTGTCTTTTCTGAGGAGCCCTCAGCCTCCCACAGGGTAGGAGAAATCCATCATACTCGTGAATGAGTAACGCATGGTGCCACTGCTATGTTAGCAGACAGATTGCTTTCAATAAAGCTTTTAATAACATTGTGACTTCTACTTGAACTGGAATAGGAGCAACTAATTTTTAATGCATATGCATGTGGCCTGATTCTCTGGCATAGTCTGTGTTCTTGTGAAACAAAACCTAAAGTAGGGCCTTAAGGTATAAAATGTTGTTATATCCTGATAGGTTTCAAAATATTGTATTGCTTCTCTCTTTCCTGGGCTTTGTGTGCTGTACTGGACTCAAGTAAATCTGCTTTGTTTTATTTTAGCATGGCTAATTTGAAGATTGAACTCTCTAAGCTAGATAGTGAAGCCTGGCCTGGAGCACTGGATGTGGAAAAGGAAAAACTGATGTTAATCAATGAAAAAGAAGAGCTTTTAAAGGAGCTTCAGTTTGTTACACCACGCAAACGGACTCAAGACGAGCTAGAGCAGCTAGAAGCAGAAAGGAAGAGGCTTGAGGAAGAGCTGGTGTCTGTGAAAAGCACACCCAGCCAAGCACTTGCTGAAAGGTAAGTGGTTGCTTTTGGCTAATATGAAGTGCTGCTTTCTGCAATCTAACCTTTGTACTCATTGCAGACCCTGAACTATGCCTTGATGGGCTATTTTCCTTCAGTGACTGTTCTATGTAGGTCTTATTTGTTATTAGCCCAATGGGCAGAGAAACAAAGAAGTCTTCAGTGCTGTGAGAGAATGTGAACACCCTGTATCTGCTCTGCAGTGTCAGTTGCTCTGCATTTGTTAGCAGCATGAAAATGCTTGTGACAGATGTTAAATAACTGAGGAATGTCAACACACCAGCGGGAAGGCAATACATCATTCACTCGTTTCTGATAATAGCTGTAAACTGTTTGAACTCAGGTTACAAAGATTATCTTGATTGTTGCAACATCTGAAGCCGTTCATTGTGAGTTTTATTATGCAAAAAAATTCAACAAAAAGGGGGAAAATCCCCAAAAGTTCAGATGAGAAGGATAATTGCTGCAAAACTTTCCTAACTTGGTGCTACCTAACTAGTAAGGGTAGCTACTCTCACAATAAATTATTTTTAGCTGTATTCAGACTTTGAGAAAATCAAAGCTGACTGTCACAGATGGACTTTTCATCAGCTCTAAGTGGAAATAAATTTAGGGCACCTCTAGCCCACATAAAATGCAATAAACACAAAATGTCATTGTGTGTATCAGTGTAGTATACCTTATTGAAGTAATACAATCAGCATTGTGTGGCTTTCTTACTTCCCTCTACTAGGAAACACCTGCTGTTGCTCCAGTGTGCTGTATGGCCAAATTCCTGTTATAGGATTAGAAGCTGAGCCCTAAATTTTAGCTGAGTAACAAGGAAGTTTTTTGCTTAGGAAGTACAAATGTGTGTTTTATGCAATATTTTTAAAACATTTTTACACTTTATAATAGTTTAAATTGCAGTATGTTAATAATCCAGATATGTTTTAGAAGAGGGGAACTATATTTTCACAGGAGAAGCTGCCTGTCTAAGCTAAATTGAATCTAAGATTTTGATAATATGCTGTTGTATAGCTAAATCTTGACTCAAGCTATAAATAGGTAGCTGGTGTCTGAATTTTGTGGTTGGGATTTGCTTTAGTGCAAAGTAAGTTCTGCACTTGTTTTCCCATATATGTCAGGTGCCAAACTTGGAGTACCTAGGGCAAGTAAAATTGTCCCCCATTGTCAAGAAGAGATGAATTTTCCATGTGTAGTGACAGAAGGAGTTGTTAGAGCTTCCTTTTCCCCCCCCCTCTGTTTTCCTCAAACTTTTTTCCTTTGATTTTTAATCCTGAAAATTTGGAGTGTTTGGGCTTTATTTCCTGAAGTTAATGTACAGTATGTTGTGCTCTGCTGATTGAGGTAGCACTTACAGTGGCTTCTGGGTTGATTTTTTGTTATTCCAGTGAATCTCCAGTGGATTTCTAGCTTCAACTCTTTATATTAAAACTGTCTCCTATGGTGACTTCAGAGCACATAAATTCTTTCACATGAGGCTATTTTGAGGATTATTTCTGATTTGTCCACTATAAACATAAAGTGAATTGTCTTTTTCAGAAGGATTCAGATGATGAAACTTTTTCGAAAATGTTAATTTAAAAAGAATACATTTAATTGTACCAGATCAATCAGCAGGATTTTGTTTCTTGGAGATGAGGGAGATTCTCCTCTCTGTTCTCAGTGGAGGAGCCATGCCATCTTCAAAATATTGTGCTATTGTTGCATTACCATTTTCTTCTATGAGGTTTCATTAATGCCTTCAGTTTGCAGTGTCTTCACAGGTAATAATAATGAAGCAGCAGCATAAGAAGCTGTGGATTATGCCAGAGCTTAATGCAATGAGGGTTCTTTCATTTGGTTTAGTGGTTTGGGTTTTTTTATTTCTAAGGGGAAAAGAAACAGGAGACGTGCTCTGACTTAAAACAAAAACATTATAGCATAGCCCTGGGTTATTTTGGTGCAGGATGCTGAAATTGCCACTAGTAGATGTTCGTGGATTCAATTTACAGAAGGAGAGTGTAGATCATAACATATCAACTTCAAAAAGGCAGAGACAGGGCATACTCTGGCTGCTTTAAGAAGCCTTAAAGCAACTGTGTAGAAATAAGTGGATTGTGAAACTGTTGAGAACTACTTGCTACCTTCTTGCCTCTGAGTTCCATTATTGCTTTAATCCTTGGCAGTATCTCCCAAGTAAGCACAGCCATTTGAACAGGTCCATGATTTAAGTACTTGATTGATTGTGCTGTTGCCTGCAAAACGGGCACCTGCTCTTGTTCCTGTCACAAACATGTCCACCTAAGTCTGCATTGAAAGGTTAGCTTTGTGCACTTTACCTTTTATATGTATTTTCTTTAAATATTCACTGCACCTCTCAGCAATGTTACAATCTAAGATCAAAAGAGAAAGATGTCTCACTAACACTGAAGTCCCTCCTGCAAGGAGGAACAGATTGATTTAAATAGAAGTGGTGCTAACAAGAGAGACAGAGGCCTGTGTCAGAACAGATTACAAAATGGTTGTTTAGGTGTTTACACAGGGGTTTCTGGATACTGTAGTTCCTGCTTGTGCTATAAAGAGGGAAGGTTCATTGACTGAAAGTTTTGGAGCTGGGGTTGTTGGGTTTTTTTTCCATTTTGCCGGATGTAGGATGAAAAAACTTTACCTGAATCTCAATTTGTTGTGAGATCATACAATTACTTCCTGCATTTCCTCAAACTTCCACAAGTGATTCATCACTTGGCTTGTGTTTGAGATTTGTGATTGGCATCTTTCTGACATTAGCCTGCAGGTATTAACAATTGTATTTAATTACTAGTAGATCAAATTACTTCCAGGAAAGAATTTTTTTCAGGTGCTAAATTATAAGGGATAAATTATGTTTATCAACCTCCTTAAGATGGTAACAGAAAACAAAATATTAATTGTGCTTTTGAGACAAAAACCAATGAAACCTTTTAGTTCAGTAGTACAAATTCAGTTGCTATAATGTCTCTCTCAAGGTGGCTTTTTTTGAGGATTTCATTCAGAGCAATTCCTAAGCTTTTATTTTTTTCCCATCTTCTGCCATTAGTAGTTGAACACAGAGCAATTTCTATGCCTCTTCCTTGAGGAAAAAATCATAGCTCACTACTGAAAAGCCACAGAAGAGCTAGTGAAGAGCACTCTTGCTTGGGAAAAGCAGGATAGATTAGGCTTTACAATTAGACAGAAAGCATGGATAAATAGTAAAATTATTGGAAAGAGCGTCTGATACTATAGATGAACATAATTCCTGGTGTGGAAACCTGTGTGCATGTCTTCCACAGAATGAAATACTGTGTATGCTTTTAACAGCCTTAGCAGGTATTGGCAGATGAGCACATCACTGCAGTGTGAGAGCACTGTGGCGTGGGCAGTGGAGTGGAAGTCACACCCTGGCTGACCTCGGGGTAACTTATTCACCTTTGCATAACCCACATTTGCTCGCTGAATAAGCATGGGTGTAAGCAAGTGCTTTTCATGCTTTGCTGAATCAGGGACTTAATGTACTTTGCTCGTGTCTGATGTTCAAAGGGAGTGAATTCTGAGCACTCTTGAGTATCTAATTCAGTTAATTCATTTTGTGTAAGAAAGCAATGGTTGATGTTTCTTGTTTCTCAGATTAGTAGCTGGAGAGCTTGCGATGTATCAGTTGACTGAGCAAGGCCTAGAGGAGAAGATAGTAATCCACAACTACAGGAGGATTTTAGCTGAATCCACTGAAAGCAAGCAATTTATTTAGTGTAAATGGAGTGATAAAAAGGAATTAAAAGAGGAGGGGAAATCACTCTAAACATTAGTGAATCATTTCTCCTATCCAAGAGGAATAGGAGAGTTCCCCATTTTGTGGCTTTAGAGCTGTTCTAGATAATAAAGCAGGAGGCAATAAATCCTGCCTTCTCATAAAGGTGAACTTGATGATGAGCATTACAATGCTGTGTGACTCTGAGGTGCTGACAAAGCTGTTGGGAATGTAGAAATCTCGACCAAGGACTCCTAAATATGGTCTATAATCTCAGAACCTTTCACTGAATGATGCTTTGATTTGCTGTGCTTTACCTCTATATAAAGATTCTGAAATTAAAGGGAGTGCTTTGATTTTAAACTTCAAGTTATCAAAAATAATACTGGTATTACTGGTATTGGTGTTCTTTTGGTTTTCCTGGTTTAGTTGGTTGGTTTTGTTTGTTTGTTTTTTTTTTTTCCCCTGGAACTGTATTAAGTGAGGAGGGAGTCTGCAGTGTGGCTTTTAAAAACTGCATGCGTGCAAATCTTATTATCCTGAAGTTGCAGCTATTTTCCCAGTGCTCATTTGTTACTTTTTTATTGGGTGCATGTTCCCCTTGGTACAGTGTGAATGTCCCAACCCTGTGCTTGCTTGTACACTCAGCAGGTTTGTTACAGTTCTTGGTATTCTGCAGGTAAAGTCACTCTGCTGAAGCAGTTGGGGTTTTATGATCAGACTGAGAGCTAACACACTATTTTGGATTTTAGTCACTGGCAACCTGATAAAAAAAATGAGGGATCTTCACTTTGTTTCTTTTTTATCTATAAAATGTTCTAGCCTATTCTGTAATGCTTTCCTAAACTAATATGTACATATTTTTGCAGATTAAAATTGGAGGACAGAAGAAAAGAGCTGGTACAGAAACTTGAAGAAACTACAAAGTTAACTACCTATTTGCATTCACAACTTAGGAGGTGAGACTGTACTGCATGATGTAAAACCTGTTTTGTAGTAGATCTGGATGTCTGAACTTCATTCTTAGGCTTATCTCTTAGCTGGAAGCTCAGCAAAATATATTAAAGTAAAAAAATGCAAATGTAATAGCTTGAAGTGTTTTGTCACCATGCAAACCTGGAGTACTTTCAGAATTTCAGCAAATTTTCTAAGTTGATAGTTCTGTTATTGTTGAGTAAATATATTTTAAGTGTTTAGAAGGGCCTGCTTGAATCACTTTTCCTGACATTTTTTCCCAGCAGTCCTCCAGAACCAAGGCAGTGGCACTCAGTTTCTCTGGCCTAGCAGGACTCCCTATCTGCTGTTATTAACAGGACAAGACTGCATGTTCCAGCCATAATTTACATAGTTGGATTTATTGTGCACATGGAGTGCGTGTTGTCACGCAGATGGGAAGCAGTTCTGCTAGAAATTGTCTATCTGGCATCTTCCCAGGTGCTTGGGCGTAGGGTGGGCTGCACAACTTGCTCTAGAGGTGGCAACATTCCTCTGCTGTCATAAGCTCCATCTTGGGGATCCCTGTGCTGTCACATTGACCACACAAGCACCCACATCAGACTGGAGCAGGTTTCCAGTGGGATATAACAGCTGAGAAGGCTGCTGTTACTGCCAGGCCAGCTTGTCAAATCTGCAGCCTTCTCCAGAAGAAAAGGGGTTTAGGCAGGTGGGCAAAGGCAGAGTAAATGGCCCTGGTAGTGTGCAGGTTGGGCACACTGAGCTAAGCCAGGTATAGGTGCTTAAAAAACATAATGCCCCAAGCAGCCTTTGGTTGTGATCTGTTACAAGGCAGATTCAGTCAAGCTTCCCTCTCTTTGTTCTGCTTTGTGCTGGTTTAGTTGAGTAACATCAGCATGTGTTTGTGCTTTGTTTGCAGCCTCTCAGCCAGCACGTTATCTGTGTCTTCAGGGAGCAGTTTGGGATCCCTCGCATCCAGCCGGGGATCGCTGAACACATCAAGTAGAGGCTCGCTAAACTCACTCAGCTCCACGGACCTCTACTATAACCAAGGCGAGCAAATTACAGATTTGGACTATCAGTACAAACTTGATTTCATGTTGCAAGAAAAAACTGGTTACATTCCTTCAGGGCCTATCACTACTATTCATGAAAATGAAGTGGTCAGTTCCCATGGGAAACTCGGTTACAGTGACTCTCCTTCAGCTGCAGACCATCCCAAATTGACTGAACCTCCCAAATCTGTGACATCACTGTCTTCCAGATCCTCTCTCTCCTCCTTGTCCCCCCCAGGCTCCCCTTTGGTTTTAGAAGCTGCATTTTCAGTGTCAGCTCAAAACTCCCCTCTGCATCACCTCACTACGGACTTTGAAGACTCTGACCTTTCAGGTGATTTTGCAGGCATTAGCTTCTGCGAGAACCAAATATTACTGGACTCTGAAGCCAGAGCAGGATCTCAGACTCCTACAGATGATAAAGGTCTAAACGTTAGGCAGCCTCTGCCTTCTCTACACGAAGAAAGTTCAGGTAATTAAAAAAAAAAATCTAATGTCAAATGTATGTGCAACATGAAAATTAACAGCTGGCTCTTGAAATGAGGAGGTATGTTGTGTAACTGAAGAGTATCTTGATCAGCATGCACTTGCATGTTCTGAGGGATGTTACCTAACTTCTAGTTTTGGCTGCAGAGAGCTGCAATCACTCTGATTCTGTCCATATTTTTCAATAGCCATTTTAGAAAGTAAGTTCACGTATTGTAATCTGTCATGAAAACAGTAACACAAAAACCTGAAGATAGATTTTGAAAGCTAGGAGGATGCATGCTGTTCCTAAGTTCTATCAGGATGTATGGATATAGAGCAAATACCCTCTGCTGGTTTTTTGGTAACTTGAAATCAGATATTTGTTTCTCATTGAAGAGTAAGTTACAAAGTGACCTCCTCAGTAAAAGAGACTTCTGGACTGTAAACTATGTGTTATGTGTATCTAATTATTTGAGCCTGCTGTCACTGAAAGATCTACATTTCATTTTGAATTGAGAAAGACAGGTCACTACATTACAGTGAGAGTTTCCCCATTTTTAACATAAATTTCACAGCTTTTAGCTTTTTATCCAAGTTAGAACAGAGTTCCTAAGTGAGTCTAGGATCCCCTTGCAGTCTGTGGGTAACTTCCAAAAGAAATGAGACATCTTGTCCTAAAGCATACTTTCCTTTAAGGAAGAAGGGATGAATGACTGAGTTATCAAGGTATCCTTAGTTACTAGTTAATTAGGTGTGATGAATTCCACTTCTGGTCTGTATCAAAAGCCATACCAGCATACTTAATCGTCTTATATTGTCAAAACCTTTGGCAGAGACAGAATTTCAAAAATCCCAGCTGTCAAGATGGCTCGTGCTCAGTCTTGGAGTTCTCGCTTTGCTGCCTTTTGTTCAGGCTGACAGTATGTTGTGCTCTCTCTGCACATTTATTCTTTTCTGGTGTCATTCTGTGTCATTGTCTTCAAGTATGTTGCAAACCATTCATGTTTATGTTACACTCTGTTTTCTCAAGGAAGAACTGAGTGAGACAGATTTCCAGTAGTGCTGAGCACTGGCAGCCCTATTTGAAACCTGGTCAGTACCTGGCATTTCCAATTGTATTTCTGAGCTGGTAGGGAAGCAGCTAACTAAGGAGTTTGGTGTTTTAGAGAATAAACATGGCCTAGCTCTTGAGCATTGTCCAGATTTATTACCAAGTTTGAACTGTTGTGCTTGGAGTTTTAAAATTTTTAATAAAAGTACCTTGTCATGTTCATACAGTTATATATTTTAATGAGAAATTTGCTTGTATTTATTTAATTCTCTCAAGGAACTGTTATAACATCTGTTGTCTAATTAGATTAGCTTACTGCAGTACTGTGGTAATTTCAAAGCTGGCCAGAGCAAAGTGGCACCAGAAGAGAAAGGGATGGTGTGCTTAGTACAAGCTGGGAGGCCCCACTCTGTTTCACTGTGCAGAGAGAAAACAAGAAAATGACTGATGTCCTAATGGTCTGAACCTGTAAAATGCAAAATTGAAAAAGCATGGAAAGGAAATCTGAGCGGAGGGGGTCTTTTTGTCCTTTGTCTTTTCAGGATAGTGTAGCACAGTAGTTATTTTACTTTAGAGCCATATTATAAAAGATTGAAACAATAATTAATTTTCCTGCCTGTATTCAGCAGCATATCCTTTCCAAATTAACAACAATTTTCAGTCTGTCTTTGCAATCTGTCTGTAGCTCACATGGTTGGAGAACTGAATTCAAACTGGTTTGGAATTTGGGAACATTTTGGGCTATGTGAAATCAGATTTTTTTTTTTAATTATTTGTATAGATCATTATTTTTAAAGACATTGTGTGGTTCTCTAACATTTTTTCACTTTTTGAGGACCTCTTATTCTGGATATTGTCTGCTTGCCTTTTAAGTCTATATAAGTAGTTATGGTTTTAAAATGTAAATTCATTCTGTGATTCTTCATACTGATACTTCCCCATGTAGCACCATGTGCATAATACAGTTCATCTTTAAACTTGTATTAAGGCTGCCAAAACAAGTATTTGAATTTTGTATAGCCAGGTATTAACTAATTACACTTCAGTAACTCTGGTTTCCACAGTAAAATGGGCTTCATGGTGAGACTTCAGTAATTAACAGTAAGACACAGATCTGGAGTTTGTTCAGTGTTTCTACTCCAGTTTCATCCTTGAAACTGCTGAATGGGATGCTGAATGGGAAGGTTTGAACAAACTCAGCCAGAGGACTAAACCTGCATTGAAAATTTCTGCCCACACCCTTGGGTTTTTACAGGACTACAAATCTGAATACTGCCGAATCTTAACTTGGGCATTGATAAAGACTCGAAGATAGCACAGCTCCTTTTCATGTAATCTGCACTGGCTCTCTAGATGCAGTGTTCACCTGCTTCTCTGCCTGTCTGACTTTTCTGTACAGGTGAACCATAGAGATATTTGCTCCTCTGCACATGTCCCTGCTGTCAGAAACCAAGTTGGAATATCTTGTAGTTCTTCCACAGTCAGTCTCTGTCATTGTCAAAGTCAATTCAGGCTGCTGTGGTAATTCCTAAGGGTAATCAATAAATCATGTCATCACCTTCACCCCTCACATGGTGAGGGGGAAGGGAAAGAGCACTTCATCATCAAGGAAATAGTATTCCTACTGCCATAAATAAAAGCACAAATGCAGCAATCAATCATCTAATCTAGAGCCTTAAATTTTAACATCTTAACAGGATGTAAAGTCATGATTCAGATGAGGATGATAATGCATACCAATATCCTCACCCCTGGCAGATAAAAGGACTGCATAGGCCCTCAGCTTGCTGTGCTGCAGAATATGGCTTCATGGCATGACACTCACATATGAATGCAAGTTGAAGATTAAAGCTAAGTAGTCATTGAAAGCCTGTAGCAGAGAAAGTTTTTGATGATAGTAAACCAGAGAGGATTTTATTTCCAGCAGTTATATCACTGGGGAGAGGATGTCTGTCTGACTTTTGAATATTTAATAAACAGTAGGCAAGCACTTGGCATGTAGCTGCAGTGTTACCACAGTGCTGAATGTGAACAGGGCAAATACTGGTTTAAAGATCAGGAAAGTGAGGGCTGATAATGAAGGATAATAACTAGCTCAATGCATAAGGGTGATCATAGGAGTCTGTGTCTCTGGAAAGAAGTAATAGTACATTTTCAAGTTCATCAGTCTGGTTATATCTGTAGCCAGAATATGTAGCAAGAGCAGTACAGTCTCAGAATGTTTAATGATATGGAACAAAACTACTCTGTGATACTCAGCTAAGGGTCACTGCTTTCAATGTGACAACTTCCTAAGCTATGCTCATCTCTCTTTCTGACTATTCATCTCTTGGACTAGTTTTCATTCTTTTTCCTTTTTGTAGGTGGTGATTTACCAAGAAGAACAGCTGGTCATCTGCTTGAGGAGAAAACAGCTTGTGTATCTGCTGCTGTGTCTGATGAGTCTGTAGCTGGAGATAGTGGTGTATATGAAGCCTCTGTGAAACAGTAAGTTTGAGAAATCATGCAAGTCTTCCCACCAAAAATTTAAATATATCTATGATCAGTTACACAGTAGCTGCAGAAGATGGTAACCAGCCCTGCCTTTTTTAGAAATAATTTGTATTTTTAAGTGGGAAGAAAGGCGTATTTGCCAAACAATGAAGTTTGATCTGAGGGTTTTTTGTGCTTGTATAACTTGGTTGAATAGCATTAATATATTCTTTATAATCTTGGGGTTTTTTCCTTGCTAGAAGTGTTCCCAAGAGAAACTATGCTATGATTTAAACTGTGCAGGTTTTGCCATGTGACTCTATTGTCAATACTCAGAGTTACTGTTTTCACTTCTTGTTTTATGAAGTATTTTTAAGATTGCACAGCAATTTTTGGAATGTTTTTATTTTTAAAAAGAGGTTATAGAAAAGACATGAACAAACTTTATTGTAATGTTAGAATTAAAACAATCCAGGTTGAGGCTTATTGTTCACTGCAGTGATCAGGATATAAGAAACATACTTGCTGTTATTTTTTGACCAGACAACTTCTATAAGATTTTTCATACTAGTTTATATAGTATGGTCTGTAATCTTCAGTAATCAGCCTCAGGCCTTTCTGAAGCATTGCTGCAGTTGTCAAACTATTCCAGCAGCAACTGCCCCTAAAACAAGCACTGCTGTTGTGTAGGCTCTGAAATTCTTATTTGGAGTGCATGCTGTAATTAAGTCAGCATGTTTAGGAGGATGGATATATGTTCTGTATATGCATGTGTTATTAATTACTGAAAGCCAACTATAATTTTCCAAAATGTGAGTATTTGCCTGGTTTTCCTAGACCAAATGAAACTGAGGACACTGTATATAGTGAAGATGATGCAACAACTCTAGAGGCTGCTCAGGTACAAATAGGACTCAGGTGAGTGACCAGCAAGGGGAATATTTCTGTTGATCCAGAAGTGTGAATAGTAAACTTCCCTTGTGTTGTCCTTTTTTTAACAGATATGACCACAGCAATTCAAGTTTTGTGATAATCATAGTGCGGCTTAGAAACCTTCCAGCATTTCCTGTTCCCCTTGGCTCTAAGGTGTAAGTCAAACAGTCACTGACATAGAGTTGGGATATAAGAGTGTAATAATAAATTCTAAAAATTCTCTAAAGAAATTGGTTGATTTATGGCTTTAGAGCACTGAAGTATGTACAGAACTTCTCAAACTGTTGTAGTATTTAGCATTGTAGTATTTATGAAATATGTAGTATTTAGTATTTGCATATTCCAGCAATGCTGCAAGAATAAGATGTTATCAGGAAATTTGCACATTCCACTAAACTGGAATAAAAAAGGATTTTAAAATGGTGTTTTATCTACTGCCTCTAAACATTCCAGCTTTGTGAGTGCAAAACAGCTATGCTATAGTTACTAAAACCATTCTTTTGATACTTTGGCATCCTTTCAGCTCCTAATGCTGTTTTTTTGCATTTATGTGTCTTTTTGATGGAAAATGGGATTTAAAGCAGTATTTGTCTTTTAAGTGAGCTTTTAAAGGAAAGGGGTAATTTAATAAATTGCAAGAGGACAAGCACAGTCACGTTGAGATACACCATCCCAAACAACTAGAGCTTGGGGGTCTGCTAAGAATTAGTTCTTGATTCAATTTGGACCAACAAAGTCTAAAAGTAAATTGAAGTCTGAATCATATGTAGAGAAAAGCCTGAATATGTTATCACTGAGTTTCTAATCCAAAATTCTCAACTGAATAAATAAGTACAGGTTGCCTTAGGGACATTTGTACTTGAGCAAGCTTTTTGACAGACTGTAAGATTACCTTAAACTGTTGAAAAGCTTAATAAGATTGGAGTAGGATATAATCAATCCTTGAAAAATTTAGTTTTCTTGGTGATTCTTTTCCCTTTGTATCCCATTGGCTTAAATTTGATTGGCAGATAAATAGGAAGCCGCTGGATATGGAAAGGATGCATTAAGGATAGAGGCCTGGGTGCTTGCTGTATTTTTCTGTTTGTTTTTGTTAATAACAAATGGTTGTTCTACTACTATCCTTCCTTCTTTGAACTAGTCTTTCCTCTGCTGACCTTCCAAGTCTACTAACATTTAGCACAAGAAAACAAAAAATCTAGAGAAGAATAAATTGACACAGGTGAGAGGAAAAGTAGATAATGTAGGATGACAAAAAGATGTTCAGTAACATAAAGCTAGGCCAGAGCAGGCCTCTTTTCAGGAATTAAAGTGTGAAGTTGTAATTGATAGTCAAGAAGTCCTAACCTGCTGCTGCTAAAAGAGATTTGATGAAATTAAAGCTGCACAAAACAAGGAGGAAGAAGGGGCAGGGTAAAGGCAGGACCTTGCAAATAGCATTTTTCTGCCACTTGCACTTGTGTGCATGTATGTATAATCTGTACAGATACATAAAAAAATAAAAAAAGAAAAAAGGGTCTGAAAAAAGATGCTACATTATAGCTGCATTTCCTAGAACATCAGTTGGATAAATTAGTACTTTGGTGAACGTTTACACATGAAAGAATAGATTTGACATGAGGTGTTAGTGCTACTGTAAAAACTGCTCACTTTTTGCCCAGGTAGAGCACAGTTGAAGGGTTACTGTGTCAGGGTCACTTCTTCATCACTTGAGAAGTCATAGGTTTGTCACAGTAAAATCTGATTCATCGACTGACTCTTTAAGTTTATTAATTAAAATTAAAGTAACCACTCGTATAGAAGAAAGTGGGAGAACAATTTCTTTCACTTCTTTGTTTACCCTTCATTTGGCCTGATGCCAATAAATTGGCAAACAGTTATTAAAAGAAAGTTCTAATGGACTACCTTTTAAACATACTTTTGATACACTTTATCTTCTATTCCTACATCTTTTATAAATGTTTTTAATTGCTTAGTCTATTAAAATGGCTGTTTTCAGTAGACTGCCAATTGCTCGCCTACAGTTACATGAATACAGCAGCAGCATTACTGGAGTTACAGTATGCTACCACTTCACCTCAGGACTGGCATGTCGAAATGCTGGATACCTGCTATCCAGGCTGTATGTGTGAACCAAACAACCTAGATTTTGCTCTTTATTCCAAGAAGTTTGGCATAACTGGGAAATAAAGATTATGCCCAAATTAAAGTAAAGTAAAAAAATCATGTTTCTCACAGACCTAATTTCTTTTGATTTAACTAATGTAAAATTAAGTTTTTAATAAAATTATTGAAACTCTGCATGGAGTCAGAAAATATAATAGTAGTGCTATAAATTTTGAGAGAAAAAGTAATTTCCACAATTATTTACATTGACCTACTCTTTCTTCTTGCTTTAGCCAGCTTCATTGTATTCTATTGTCCAGTGAATGCCATTTACATTTAAAGCCAGTACCAGAAATGGACTAATAGATAGGCACAGAAAAGATGTTAAACTATGCTCATTTGTGTGTATGAGAAACTGTGCAATAGGTAAATAGCACATACAAATTGCATTAAAAATGTCTTTACTCTGTCAAGCTCCTGCTAAAGTGACACCTTCAAGTTAGCTAGTACAACTTTTATCCACATAATATCCATTCCTATTGGCTTCATGGAATTCCTATTGGTTGTATGAAATGAATGCAGCCTTGTAACAGGCTCTGTGTTTCTCTGTGTTTCCATTTCGGCTTGCAAGATGCATTCTTCCAAGTTTCACTTAATATGTTATGAATTGATCTTAAGCAGCTATGGCCCTAGCTATTTTTTGTTCCTTGCTTTCCTTAGTTTCCTGCTTTCTTTGAAAATCTTGTTTGATTTGCTTCCTTAAAAGATTAAAAGACATCACTGCTTTTCACTGCTGCTTGCATTATTCTAAGACTTTAATTTTTACATCCACCCCAGTTCTTCTCATTTTTTTTAAATTAACATTAAAGCCATGTTTCCTGCCACTTGTGACATGATCTTCATTGTTTACAGTAACTAAACTTGGATTGAGTCCAAAACTGCTTCCACTCTTGCTACTACTACCATACCAGGCACAGAAATTCCTTCTTGGGAAATGTTTCTGCAGGGGAGTTCCCCACTCATCTTTGTCACCTCTGTTCCATTCCACTGATAAGTTACTGTTCCATTTTGTTGCTATGCAGTCCTTAAGTTGATGGGGTGAACTTCTCCCCTGCATCACCAGCAAGTGGCAGCTTAAACAGAGGTAAAGATGTTGTTTTGTTTCTGGCAGGTATATCAGAGTGGCAGTCCTTCCATCCTCCACTGATATCAGCTGTCTGTTCCGCACTAAAGTTCATCCTGCCATGGAAACCATTTTATTCAACGAGATATTCAGAATGGCCATTTCTCAAGTGGCACTGCTACAGAAGACACTGAGAGTAGATGTGTGTGCTGTCAGTAGGACTCGTCAGGAAGAATGCTTGGTATGTGGTTTTATTTCTGGTGCTTTTTTGGCATGCATTTGTTTATAGTGTGCCCTCTTATTCTGATGGTCAAGGCTGCTAAAATTCCACAGCACTTGGAGACAAAGTCTGAAGCATAACTTAGTTGTTGCTACAGTACCTAGAATACTGCCTTTCTATGAAACTCCTGGTACAGAATCTAATCCTGGATGGAAGGTGTTTTGATAATTCTAACACTACTTTAACCCTTTAATTACAGATTGATATTTCATCTTTGCCATTTTATACATAAAACCCCTATAAACTTCAATGCTACGTTTTAAAGTAAAAACAGAAGAAGAGCCACAATAAAAACCAATGAGAGCAAACCCTCATTATCACAATTTGTCACAGAGAACAAACTAAATTACATTTTGGAGGTTATTTTAGAATATATGACGGACACCTCTTTGGTCTTTATGATCTGTTGAAATAAAAAAGCATGACATTTATAGATCAGCCCATTGGAAGCTGTCACTTTGAATGTTGTTGTTAATCGTAGTCATCACTGAATCAGTGATGCTTCATTTACTTTCAAATTGCTTTTGCATGGTCTGGTACAACTCAAGTCTAGTTTTTCACCACAAGAGGGATTTTAGTAGCACAGTGAGATTTGTGCAGTTACCGCACACAGAAGAGATGCTGCAGTCTGCTGGGGTTCATTGGCTTTGACTACTGTGAAACAGCTTCACTTTTCAGAAGTTAACTTAATTTCTGGGGAATGTGTTGGCCTTTTTCAGTATGTAAGAGTTTTCCCCTGAGGAAAGGGAAGGGCAACAGAACAAAAATGCAACCTCAGGCAGGATACAGAGGTGAAGAAAGGACTCAACAATAGCAAAAAGCCCCAGTGAAGACAAGACTTATTCCAAAGATCAAATGGAAGAGTTGGGAGTATCATCCCCAGGAGAATGCCCTGGACAACATGACCAGAGTCTTGGCAAGAGCTATGTGTGCAGCCCAGCAGCTGTGAAGATAATATGCTTTGCCAAAGAACAAAGGATTTTAATCTCCAAGGCACAGCCCAAACATGAGTACTTCAGAAGTTTTCCCAGAGTACCAACTCAGTGGATGCCAGTGTTTGTCCAAATGAAAGGGTTTCTTAATCTCTTTTACTGGCTTTTCATCTCCTTCTTCCCTGGTTAGAGCAGGCAAGGTCATCCATTATTTGCCATATGCATGGTTTTTGTGGTGGGACAGTTGAAAAATCATGTGACACTTGCTGTCCCACAGCTGGTGCTGCACAGGTTTTCATTGCTGAATGCACTAGAGCAGGTGTGTGCAGTACTATGGTATGGTGTAGGGAGACATTTCTGCAGACTGAAATAAGCGATGGCAGAATGGACAATATGAAGGACATTTCCATGTACTTCTATTTGTCAATTTTAACTGGAAGTAGAGGGAGATAGAAAACTGTACAGTTAGAAAGGGAATTAAGGTTCACGTCAAATTTGTGCTGCCTGTTTTGCATGATGAGTACAGTAGAATGTTTTGTAGAAAACAGAACAAATTTAAATAATTTTTTTCCCTTTTCTTATTTTGTACAGGCTGGGACTCAGATCAGCCTGGCAGATTTATCACTTTCTGATGAGACCTGTACTCTGTGGTACAACCTGTTGCCTTGCAAGCAGAGTCCTGGCAAAAAACCCAAGGAACAAAATGACGAATACATGTTTCTGTTAAGCAAGCAATCACAGTCACTGGACTCACTGGACTTGGTGAGTGATGAGCTGGCTATTACTGTGATAGCAAGAAAAATGCCAGAGACTCCAATTGTGCCATTGCATTGTAGTTATTTGAATGTGGGAACTGCCATCCTGAAGGTCCAAGGCCCTGTTTTGCAGGCACTTTTGTCTAGAGTGACTTTGTGTGAGTAGGGCCTTCAGCTGTGATTCTTTTTAGAAAGAATGTTATTGAAGAGCTTCCTTAAGTGTGTAATTTATTTTCATATGCATACATTAAAAATTGCTATTTATTAACTGTTGAATCTGCATACTCAAAACGATTGCATTGAACATGCTTTTATGCAAAACGTACTAACTCTTCTGGTTAAGTAAGCTTTTCTGCTTTAATTCCTTCTTAAGAGAACTACATAGAAAATATAACTTTGAAAAGCACCCTTTTTCACCCAAGAACAGTACGATAGGGAAGGTGAGAAAATACATTGAAGGATGACAGAAGTATATTTGATTGCATTGTCATTTTAAAACCAATTGTTTTTCATTGAGATTTACTCTGTGTAAAAGTGATTATTCAATGTGCTATACACTGACAATTCAAACCCCTTATCCTCGTGATCTGGGGGTCATTGTGTCTGCTGTCATCAGGGAGCAGTAGGGTGATGCAGCTCTTGCAAGAGTTGGCGTTTTCCTACCTGTTATGTATCATTCAACTCTGGTTTACCTTTTTTCCTTGTGAGCAGGATGCTGTGTCAGCTCTGCTGGAGAGGACATCTGCTGAGCTGGAAGCAGTAGAACAAGAGCTCGCTGAAGATGAGGAGAAGGAACAAGAGCGAAGGGCCTCTGAGGAAGACTGGTAAAGACACTTTTCCTCCCTCACTGTTCAGGCCTGAATGATTCAGCTTATTCTTCCTCTTCTTACACAAACAAAAGGGCTGTACTTTTGGATATCAATAGATTCATAGAATGGTATGGGTTGGAAGGGATCTTTAAAGATCATCCAGTCTAATGCTGCTGCCATGGGCAGGGACACCTTCCACTAGATCAGGATGGTCAACACCCCATCCACCCCGGCGTTGAAAATTTCCAAGGACAGGACATCTGTGGCTTCTCTGGACACACTGTTCCAGTGCCTCACCACCACTGGAACTGGAGTAAAGTCTTGTTCTCTTGTATGGTCAATTTATTCACATTCTTGTAGGTTTACAGTCTCTTGGCTGCTCTATGAACTGCTGCCAATGCTCCTCACTCCATGTACATCTTCCTGTGAAACCACCTGGGTTGTGAAGCCACTGGGAGTGCAGCAAAATATCAAATATTATAGTTGCAATAATTGTAACAGGCAAGCTGATGCAACTTAATGCAACTGAAAAGAGAGCTGCTGTCTGACAAAGTCAGTGTGGGTGTGCTTCCATTGATGAGCTTGTTTTTGAAGAAAATGTGAGCTTTCCCAAGAAACAGATTTCTTACTAAATTGCTATTTGAGTTCTGTTATTGTTCAATTTCTTAGCTGCAGTGTAGAAGAAAATACACGCTTTACTGGGGGAAAGGGGGGAGTAGCTTTTTGTTTTATGAACTTATAACAAAAGTCCTTCAACGTTATCAATGTTACAGCCATTGAATGGAGTGCAGTGCTGTCATAACAACCCTGAAGGTGAACTGTAGTAGCGCTGGGTTTTGCTTAGTGCAGCAATGAAATGTGCCTTCACATGTACTTGGTGGAAGCATTTAGCTGATAGTTGTTTTCCTTGTCAGGAAAATGCATGCCTTACACATTAGTGCAGGTCTGGGCTTTCTGGTATCTTCCTCTGGTGAGCTTTTCCAGTTTTTCATAATAAGCCTGGGCTACTTCTGTCCATACAGGCTAGAGATGCTTGCAGAGGCCTCTGATGAAATTGTGGATGAAGAGGAAGATGGCATTAAGCTGGAAGTAGAAGGTGACTGTAATGATGACCTGGGGTTACTCATGGATGGACCAAAAATGAATGAAGACAAGAACAGAGAGAACAGTGATGAGGCCCAGGAAAGCCAGCAAGCTGCTGTAATTCTAACACTGGTGAATATCTTAAAATTCACATTCCTGCAGTATCTTACTATGTCTAAAATCGATTTCTGGGCAATTAATATAGAAGTCTGCTGCATCTATGCATTTACAATTTGATGAGGCCTTTGCTGTAGCACTTGTATGTATGTACATGTAACAAAATTGGAGTGGTCACTTGTGAACTATGAAGAGGACATTGGACAGACATGCTAAGCAGGACTTGTAAGTCCAGGACAATTAACTAAGACTCTCTATCTTCACTTTTTTTGTTGCATATGGAGGACGTTCAAAATACAAGAGTAGTTCAGTAGCTTCAGCTTGTGCATATTTAAAATATTTCTGCACATCTGTTTCATTGTTTCCTTTTCTTTCTTTCGGATTTGTCTGCTCAACAGGAAAAAACACATGACAAGGGTCAAGATCTTTAAGCCAATGCAGGGATTTCCTTATTTTTTCCCCTAATTTTTGGGCATGAAGTACAAGAACTGTCTTAGCAGAAAAAAGGACAAAAGATTAATGAACAGAAAATTCCAAAATGTGTATTAAAACTGTGTATACTTTTGAACAATTGAGGGTACTATTGTATCCACACAGTTCTTGGTAACTGTTGTTTTTGAAATTATATTCCACTTTCCTGAAAGCACTTTTACTAAAAGTTTAGTAAACATATCCTTGATGTGGTAGAACACTCTCAGAAATAAAATTTTAAGAATCTTTCTGCATCTTAGTAAAAACATTGTTGCATATTTTAAACTCACAAGTTCTATAAAATAACTGCAGTAAAAAGATGAAGAGTGACATCTCGTTCCTTCAACTTTGTGACAATACAAAAGTTTAACATCTCAGTGGACTTGCTGAAAATTGTAATTAACTTCCAATTAATGTGGCAAGATGCCAAATTAGCTAAGGCTGTGGTATTAAAAGGACTGACAGTCTGCTGGGTAGCAAGTAAATATAGATCAAAGCCCTAACTGGGCAAGGGGAGATGGCACGGACGACATGTGAAGGTCAGCCATGCACACAAGTGCTTTGCTAAGCCTGGCCTGGGTGGACCCAGACAAAGAGTGAAAGACAGCAGTCCCCACTGCAGAGCCAGACACAGCACAGATCTCTGTAGGCCACATGCTCTCAGGGTTGCTGTTGTGCTATTTAGGTCACTGTATTTATCTCCTGCACTGTGGAAACCATGAACCTCATTAAATGACCCAAGCTGAAGAAAAAGCCCCATTACTCATCAGTAACGTTGGATGTCCCAGCTGCTGCAGAGCTTGGTCTAGCCCAGGAGCCAGGATGATTACAGCATGGAAGTAAGCACAGGCTGTGCCACCCACAGGGATGGAGCCACTTGAGGCTCCCTCTGGCACATGTGGGACAACTCTAGAGGGCAGCAGGCTGTGCTGAGGGACGGCAGCCAGCAGTGTCTTTTCCCTGGGTTCACAAGGCTGGTGAAGCTGTAGAGATTGCATACAGCAGTCCTGCTGCTGAGGCCTGGGGATGTATGGCAGTATGTCTGGAAGGACCTGGGCAGTGTAACTTTCCCAGCTGCCCCCTTTCAGTGTGCACAGGCACCATCTCTGGCATGGCAGAACTTTGCTCTTCTGCAAATACCAAACAAAGTAAATATAAATGTGCAATAATCATCATGTCTGCAAATGGCAAAGAAAAACATTACTTGCACTGTGTTTGCCTCAAACCTTCTGCCAAGCAGCAAAACAGCAAAGGCCTTTCTGCAAAAGCTTCAGCTTTACTGGCTACAAAGAGTACCTTCAAAGCCTCTCCACACACTCTTAAGCCTCTTGGGAATTTTGTATTTCTTTACTTAGAATAGCTTCTCTGTAAATGCACAGTGCTTTTTGCCGCTGGTCTTTTTCCATCCACCACAACGCAATGAGAATGCTTGTGAAGTCTGAAGGCACAGAAACTATGTGGGGGCATGTATCTGGTTATAGTAAGTCTTATCCATTAAATTCCTGTTCACAGGTTGATAAAGAGACTAACACTGAGGAATTGGTTAACGAGAACACAGCAGTCCGACCCAAGGACAGAGCCAGCTGGAGCTGCAGACAGCGTCCCTTTGTCAGGAACAGCATGATAGTACGCTCCCAAACCTTCTCTCCAGGCCAGCGGAACCAATACATCTGCAGGGTAGGAGCAGAGACACTTGGGATGAAGAGCTATTAACCAAAGAGTCATTTAACTTCTTGGGAATGAAGCATTAATGACACCGAGTCATGTACTGCTTTTCCCTGCAAGAGGCACAGCCTGTGCCTTCTCTAGAGTCCTTCCCTATCTGAGCTGATGTATAGTAGAATTGACTTTCAGCAGAGTTGCATACTCTTGCAAAACACCTCTGCTAGGGCAAAAATACATCCTGTTGGAGAGAAATAACACAGATGCCTGTGCTGGCTCTCTGCAAAAAGTGTTTCCCTGCACGTCAGCAACTCCAGCACTCTCGCAGCAAAACAATTTGTTACAACATGAAATAGAATTCACTGTAAAATGCCATTGCATTACCATATTTTAATAATGCAACCATTTAAGGGTAACAGTGTGGAAAGAGCTCAGTCATCAATTTTAAATCTCGCTTTGTATCTCAGCTGGTTTTAAACCTAGGCAGCCCAAATCCTGCTGTAATTGCATCTTTGAAAGATGTGCAAGCGCTGCCTCGGGGCTGGGTTTTAAACATGGCTTTGGCAGCTACGTTCTCCAGTCTCTCTAGATCTATGGTAGCATGGAAAAAGAAAAAAAGATTTAAATTGTGAGTCTTGCTGCTGCTAAACTAACTATGAAAATAATGTGTTACAAGATATAAGCATGAACTACCAGCTCTATAGATTTTAATCACAGATACCATAGAAAAGGCAGTTTATTTTGATCTTTAGTTTCTACAGGTTATTCATACAAGTATGTTTTTTTAAAAAAGTAATACCTATGCTTTAATTCCCCAGTTCAGTTAGAGGCATTTGCCTTAACCATTTGGGAATGTTAACGTTCATCACTTCTCTGTGATTCTCACTGGCAAAAAAAAAAAAATCTTTAGTCAATACCTACGTACTTAAATAACTATTCCATATACCCTCCAGAATGAAATATAGCAGATTGTTTTCTAACAGTCTTTACACAATTTGGATACATTATTGGCTAAATTCAGATGCTAGGCTTCATCTTAGTTCGTGTGCTGGAATTTAATTCCTAAATGGAAATTGGTAGTACTAGCAAAAAAACTTCACCTTAGCCTGCTGCCTATGTAGGTCTTCAACAGGAAGTAAAACTAGTAGTTTAGGTAGTGCAAACTTTGGAAATTTCTGCATCTGGAAAAGTATTGGGCTTTTGTAGCTTTGAACATTGCTACATATCTGCTGCCAAGAGCCAGAATTAAAAAAAAAAAAAAAACAAAAAAAAAACTTACTTGGAATAAACCATTCTGTTTCTCATTGTTTCTCATTGTATGATATTGCCTGGAAGCAAAATACCCTGTGAAAAGAACGTGTTTGCAGATCTGTCTTTGGCAGTGTCAGAAACAGTTGTTGCCCACTGCTGGGGGCTCCAGAGTGGGCACTGTAGCTGCATCCAAGTTCACAAAGAAGGCTGAAGAGCTGGGGTGTCCCCAGTCCCAGTCCCCAGCTTGTGCCACAGGCATATCCATCCTTCCTTGCATTACGGTGCTGTAGGAGAGGAAAGCGCCTGTTGGATGCACTCTGGTGAGGTGCCAGCTGCTCTCTAATCAGAAGAGATAGCCTGGCTTTAAGAGAGCACCTCTGATATTACAGAAAACAGAGATCTTTGAGGCCTAATGGACAGAACTAAAGTGTTGGTGCTTTGGAAAATGTCCCTTGAAAAGTGCCTAAAGAACATCAGTGACGATGGCTGCTTCTCTGTATCAAGGAGTGAGCTCCCAGTAATGGCTCATGGTGAAAAGACAGATTTGTCTGTCAAGAGGAGTAGTTTGTATTGCAAGTGGTTGTATTTCTGACCCCAGCTCCCAGTCAGCCCTGTGTAAGCACACTTTAGGGCCCTGCCTTTGCTTACTGAAATGTTAGCAGGAGGATTCCTTTTCTTGTCCTCTCCTGAAGAGTTGAAATACATATTCTTCAGAGGGATGCTTCTGACCACCTACTGATACTGATGCCCCTAACAATAATTCTGCACTGATGTGTATGAAATAATGCTAAAGTTGTGAAGAAGCTACTGCTGAACTGTGGCACATGATTTTAAGAAGCAGACAGTGCTGCTGAAGGAAGATGTAGGCACACTTTGTTTGTTGCAATTAATAACAATACAAAAATACTGCTTGTTGGACGGGTGCATGTCTACAGTAATTTACCTTCCCTGTAGTAAATTTGTTAAAAGCCTGCCCCAGGTAAGCAACATCCACAGTTTGTATCTGCAGCCAGACAATGATTTATCAGTACTTAATAACCATGGTTACCTTCCTTGAATTCCTAAAGAGACTCACTATTCATGTGGTAAGATCAATGGTTGTCCTGGTATAGGATTATGATTTTAGAGTAAATGCTTATTCTAGTTGAAAACTTGTTAACTTTATAGTAACATGTATGTAAAGGCTGAGGTTCCCTCACTGGTTGTACCAGTGCAGGTATATTTGCACCTCTCATATTTGGAGGTGCTTTATGTCTGTTTGTTCTGTACATTTTGGCAGCTGAACCGCAGCGACAGCGACAGCTCCACACTGGCCAAGAAGTCTCTGTTTGTGAGAAACTCCACAGAACGACGGAGCCTGAGAGTTAAACGGGTATGTGCTGTTACCTGCACGTGGTTTGCAGTGAACTATGGGGACACTGGGAATACCAAATGACATAAAGGATACCCTTTATTTCAAGTATTTCAGCAAAAGCAACACAAGTACCACGATTCTGTCCTGTAGTTTCATGTTGAAATATCAACATATTGGTCTCAGTCCAATGTCAACTCCCCTCCAACAAAGCCTGTGTTGTTTTGGTCATGGCTGAAGCCAGCAGCGAGACACTGATGCTTAGCATCATGGCATTTCTTGTTGAACTTATTGTCAAAAGGGATCTGTGTTAAAGAATGTGACACAAGGTGGCCTATGTTGCACAAAAGTCAACACCAGCAATATACATCTTGAGCAAATTTTGGTGAAGATTTCAAGGATTTAGATGTCCTTTTAAAGGGAATTGACACTTCACCAAAGTATTCAAGTAGCAAAAGGATTGAAGGACAAGAGAGTAAGAGTCTCTTGCATGAAACTCATTCTTACATAAATTTAGAGAGTTATATTTTAATCTTAATTGTAACTAGAAAAATAGCCCTTTGGAAGCCTTGTTACCAGGAAGCAGGATGCATTGTGCATAAGAAAGAAAAGTCTGGGATACTGAATAGTCCGAGGTTGCTTCTCCTGTCTGACTTACTCATGCAGAAAATCACTGTGAAAGGACAGTAAATAATGTGAAATAAGCTGAAGAAGTATGTGTTTACAGAGTTTAAAACATTATGTGTTCAGTTAGGCCTTGGAAAAGCAAATACTTACAAAAATAAATAATGTAGTTGACATCTGTGGGGAATTCTGTGTGGTGTTGTGTCTCCCAGCAGTGTCATCCCAGGGATCAGAATGGGTTTTTTGTTTTTAACCTTAAATACATCATTGTGCACTTAGTTGGAGCATTTATTTTTAGCTAGCAACTAAAGAAAAATTCCAGGATAGGTGAATTTTTTTACTTCAGAAAAAAAGACTGGTAAAGCTCCCCCTTCCCCCTCCAGAATATTTGAGCTTTTCTGACTGCAGTATGTCAAGCTCTCCACCAGCCTCTCCAGGTATTAATTGTTACTGTCCTGTCTCCCAACGACTCAGCCCGTTTGCCAGCCCATGCTGCGGAGAGCTGCGCAGGAGTGCCCCGCGCGCACCTCCCTGGACTTGGAGCTGGACCTGCAGGTGTCGCGCACGAGGCAGAGCCGTCTGAACGACGAGCTCCAGGCCTTGAGGGACCTGAAACAAAAGCTTGAGGAGGTGAAAGGCAGAGGAGAGGCAGACCTTCCTCTGTGTGTGCTAGAGGATGAACGTTTTCAGAAACTCTTGAAACAAGCTGAAAAACAGGTATGAGCAGCATTCACATATGTGTAAGTATGCCCCTACCTTTGATATAAATTTGTTAAAGAATTTGCTCAATGATGTTAAAAGGTTTTTACAGAAGCTCACATTTGACTAATTACCTCTCTGAATTACATAGTGTAAACTGTTTCTTTATTGATTAATAGTACATTGAACGTAGAATTTGAGGTAACATTTTCCTCGTGCCCTCTATTATTTGAAGTAGGAATTATGGTTGGTGTAGTACAATAGCATTTACTTAAAATTTAGTTTAGAATTCTCACATCCCAGCCATGCTTTTACAGATTTGCATGTGCTTTCTGTCCCTCAGCATCAGTTGCTTTGCAGTCTGCACAGAACTTGTAGCCAAAAAATGCTTGTAACAGGTAGAAGGAGCAATTACCACTCCTTAGAGTGGTAGGGGCATGGGGAAAAGGCAGTGGCTTGTTTCTTCATGCAGGACATACTTCTTGTAGTTTTGGCAAAGGAAAGCCAGATTCTGTTCTCTGTGATGGTCTCTCAAACAGTACAAGTATATATGCATTGCCATAAGGTGAGATGCCCCCACATGATTAAAAGACAAGAAACAGGACAGAAGAATAAGATGCAACAGTGAGAAGCTGGAATATGGAAAATTCCAACAAGATACATTAATAAGTTAGATGTTGTGGGGCTCTTATTATGTTTTTTGGGAGGTTGTTTGGTTTTTTTATCATTATGGAGATCATCAACTGGAATAGGGCCCTGGAGAGGTTGTTGGAGGAGTTAAAAACCCAACCAAGGAAAAAAAGTAAAACAAACCCACACAACCTGCACAGTTGGAGGTATTCTAAACCTAACTGGTCAAGACCCTGACTACTCAGTTTTGGCATCATCTACTGTGAGCAGGAAGGTGGAGAAGGCACCTTCTGGAGCCCCCTTCCCATCCAAGTCTGTCAATGACCATCAGTTTTCAGTGAGGGGAGGTTGTGAGTGACAGCCAGGAGGGATCTGTGCTCCTTAGCTCTTTATGGTTGACAGACTAGTGCTTTGATACACCAGGTTATTCTGAGTTGTAAAAATGGAAAGTTTTAACAAGGTGCAGAGGCCCTCCTCATATGCAAGCAATAGTTGTTTGTTTTGTTGTTTTTTAAAGCTAAATGTCAGTAAATAGCCTTGTGTAGGAGAGGAAAGGATGATCCTAATATTTACATTTAGAAAGCTGAGCTCTTTGTTAGGAAATGTTAGGAATGAGGTACTCCACATACGAGAAACAAAACATAAACAAAAACATCACAGGATCAGCAGATGTCAAAAAGCAAATAAGACAGGAATTGCTAAGAAAAATACTTGGAACAAAACATATCATTGCCTTAAGGTCTAAATATTATTATGCCTGTACCATAAACATAGTTTATTTTCGCTTTCCCTTTTCAAAGTGCATGATAAAATTGCAGAGAGTCAACAAGGATGGTCAAGGGAGGAAACAATTTCTGTGTAAGGAACAGCTAAGTAGCTACAACTGAAGTCCACACAACATGAGTGAGGTGGAAGAGAGCAATTAATCATGGTCTTGTATTCACCAAGAAGTAGAAAATTGAACAGGTGGCAGGTTAAATGCAAGCAAACATAGCATGACATTCAGAAACTGTAAAAATGTTTTCAATAAAACATTGAGTGCTGCAAGTTTGCATAGGTTCAAAAAGTTATTAATATATGGATTGGCTCAATTCATAGTAGAAAAATTGCAATGGCACCACATATTTCAAGAAGTCCTTGACTGGTACCTGAGGAAATAAAACTTCTCCCCTGCATGCTCTCCCAATTCTACATTTATGTCCTGTTGTGTCTTCTGGTCCCACTTTTTGGCATCTATTGTTGGTTATAGTTAGTGGAGTACTAAAATGACAATACAACACCAGCAGAGTTTAGGGTGAACATTGATGAGTGTTCTGAAAAACATTGGGCAAAATGGGGGAAGATAGTGCAGTGTTTAAACTTAGTGTAACTGTATTGGTTTTTACCATTATATTCATTTGATCCAAGTTTTAACTCATAAAAATAGTAACTTATAGAAAAGGAGCATAGCTAAATTTATGTGGAATTTAATAGTTTATATCCAATACTGGATGCAGGACAGAAATTATATTTTCTGAGTGTTTAATTTAAAACTACTCCCATTCTAAAACTTTCCCTCTATAACAGAGTATGCCTCTACAACATTTCATATTATGAATCCTTTGGATTTATGCTTTATTTCAGTTGGCTCTTCCAAGGCAGGAGGTAGGTTTGTCACATTTTGTATGGCTGCTGTCTGTGATCAACACCATTACACACACTGGTGAACAATAAGGGTAATAATATACATTCCTAAAATATATGCAGGCAGTAACACAGCATTTAAGTCCTCCTTCCCAAGGTAGAAGTCAGAACAATGATCACAGTCGCTCCACCTCTTTGAAGAGTGCTTACAAAGTTTCTAGAAATATTTCTACCCTTAAAATCACTGCAGCCTTCCCCTGTGGAGCAAAACAACCCTGAGAGTGCTGTCTTGTGTTGTCAGTGTTTCCCCTTGGGTTAGCAAAACACAGCAGCCTAGAGAACATTGTCATAGATTATTTCTTAGATCCTGCAGGCATTATAATGGCACAGACTAATGCAGCAGCTGGAAACACCAGAGAAATTGAGAGAGTCTCGAGTGAAAAATGAAACCACTGATGTGGGGGATGTTAAAAATCAGTGGCTGCTTGCTAGCACGCAGTTAGTTACTCTGCTTGAAGCCAGATCCACAGACTCCATACCTTCCCTCTCATTCCTTCCACACCTCCCTAAGTGCAGCAAGTATGTAATGCCCACTAATACCTGCAGATCAGAGAACAGAGATAATTCTGTGTACCAGAAGCATTTTCTCTTGTTTAGATTGGATATTTGTGAGAAATCATACAGGGTTTCAAAGTTTGAGTCGTAAATCCTCATACAAGTAAGTTTTCAGACACCTAGTATCCTCTAAAGTACTATTGTTGTTTATATCTAAAAAAGATTCCTGTAAATATCTTCTTTATTTCTTTTTAGTACATCGTTTATGTTGAGGGAATATGTAACTATGTCATTAATACCAATATGTATGTCCTTGTCCCAGTGATTTGGTGTTTAGCACAGTTAGTTTTTCTTTGGATTCAGTTTTTTCTATACAAAACCCACAGAAGAACAAGACAGGAAATAGCATTTCAGCTCTAATTTTGATGGTGGTTCTTCTTTGTCATCTTAAACTAACTTAAGCTTAAGCTAAGCCCAGATAGAGAGATTCCTATCTGACACATTTGGTACATAAGTGTCGTGAATGAGTGGTTTCAGGTCACTTAAAGAATCTGAGATCATACTGTTGCCAGGGTGGGGGGGTACATCACCACAAAATGTGCCAGATTTTAGGACTTACTGAATGTCTGGCCTTGGCATTTGTGTGATTTTCTGTATTTTATATAAAGCACTCAAAAAACATAATGTAAATATAAACCTGGTCATGTACATACCTTCTCATATGCATATTACTAGAGACATTGGGATGAAATCCAGGTTTCTCATAGAGCATACTTAAAAAATAAATGGATTCAAAAATGAAAAAAGGATACATGGTAATAGAGAGTATGAAAACAAGTCATCTATGCTCTTAAACATGAAATGCAGTAATCACAAGAATCTCATGTATAGTTAGGGAAGGACAAATTAGAAAATTTTGAAATATTGTATGTTTAGTACTTTGATGGTAAATACTAATTAGGGGAGCTGGTAAAACATATGACCAGTGACATACGTGAAATTAATTGACATTACCAGTTGTAGATTGCAAATTTATGTTCACTAACTAATAAAGAAAACAATACTTATAGATTAATTTCATTTTAAAATCACAGCTATTTTGGAGTTGGGGACTGAAGAAGTTAACAGCAGTATAAGCTGACTGGATTTTGAGTGAGTTTTTTGAAAGGGTGGTTCTCTTTAGTGTAAAACACTTTCATATCAAAACCAGAGTGCGTTTCAACAGACAGAGGGTACCACTATCCTGCTGTGAGCAGCTTTCTTATAACTACCCAGTATGAAACTGATAGTATGGACTAACTCTTTTGAATTAGTTGGTTTTGTTGTTTAGGAGTCTACTGGGTTGAATTCAGAACTGGGATGTGAACTTCTAAGTCACAAACTTGCTTTGAAGATTGCTGTTTCAGCCTTGCAAATGTATTTTAATTTGAGGTAATGAACAGCATTTTCAAGTCTCTAAAGAATCAAAAATTAAAGTCTCTACAACTTTATAGCTGTTTAAGAATAGAAGCTGTGAACTGCTTCTATTGAATTTTAATGGCAGACAAAATTCAAAATACAATAAATAACATTTTTCTGACAGCCTCTGCAGTCTAGAAAAGCACTGCCTACACCATGCACCCCACATGTTATGTGGGCAAAAATGCATTTGTTACAGAACTCACCTGTGTAGGAATGGAGGTCATTTATATAAGAATTTCAAGTGACTGCCCACCTAAATAGAGTTACCGTTCAAATTATTGGATATTCAGAATATATATTGATTTTTATATATTGATATTCAGAAACCCTTGTTACAGTTTTAAGGCCAAAGCACAGCTATTAATAGCAGTCTTGTTGCTAAAATGGTGGATGGCATAGCTGTAGTTGTCCTGTAGATGCTTAGTAAAGACATAAGTAATAGAGCTGGCAATACTGAGGTACAGAAATCCGGTCACTTACTGTGGGGTATGTAGCTGCTCAGCAGTGCTCACAAAGGACCTTTGATCTCTTGTTACCACTGGTGTTCTGTTCACTTGCTTTGGCTTTTGAGTCTCTACAATGCAAGTGAAAGAAGTGAGTCTCATGCAAAATAGGTGCTATGTCATGAATAAAGTCATAAAAGTTCATGTTCCTTGCTAACATGGTCAGCAAAACCGGAAAATGTGTTTTGAGAGCACACCTTCCCTATTTTTTCTGTCAGTCACTTTAGAGTAGGTATAGGCAACTTTTCTGAGAGCTTTTGTCAGGAAATAGAAGTATTTTATATGGGAAGAGAATCAGTGGCTTGCAGTTCTTAAAAAGATGCTTGGATAGACAACTTGTGCTCATACAATGTTAGGTATTGTCTAACTACAGCTCTAAGAAATATCAGTATTTACAAAACCTAGTAGCCACAGGTTTTGCTCTATTTATTTTTTTAGGAAAAGCCCCATTGGTTTATTTCACAGCCATGGCTTAGGCTTGTGATGTCAGTCTTTTAGCTTGCTGACCTTTTATATAGAGATTATCATATATTCATTTAGACTGGAAAAGACCTTTAATATCATTGAGCCCAACAGTAAACCTGACACTGCCAAGTGTTTTGCTCAACACAGAAGCATCTCTCACTTTGAAATGAATAGTTGTTCATTATCAGCAAAATACAGTTGTTTTTCTTGATACAGGCTGAACAGTCAAAAGAAGAGCAGAAACAAGGTTTAAGTGCTGAGAAATTGATGAGGAAGGCTTCTAAGGATGTGTGCCGGCTACGGGAGCAGAGCCAGAAAGTGCCACTGCAGGTGCAGTCATTCAGGTATGGCCTGTTCTGCTTTTCATGCCCTTTTTAATGTAGTGAAGTAACATGAACTGTTTCTAGGTATAACCAGACATGCTCTGTAGTATTAGTAAAAAATCCACATGGCTTTGACTTGCCAGAAACATCACAGATTTCTAACATGGCTCTAACTTGGAGTTTCAGAGGGCCAGGTCTTGGTGACCTGCTCATGTGGCAGTTCAGAGGTGGTGAGGAAGCTGAGTGGAGTGTCACACCCTGTGTGACATCTGCTGTAGGCAGGCACATGTGTGGTGCTTGCTGTAGCTCACCTCACCCTCATCAGGTTGACTGTGGGCTTTAAGTCGTGGGAGCTCTTCCAGTGATGGCAAGGGCCTGAAACAAATGGCCACTCAATGAGAAGTAGAACAGGATACAGCTCATCAGGAAACTCATTAACCACCACTTGTGCCTTGCTTAAGACTTAGTATTTAAGAAAGATCTTGAATCCCTCCTCTGTTTTGTTTCCCTTCTCATTTTGGCTGTGAAGCAAACAATGACTTGAAGCAATTAATGAAGTGTTCTTGCTTAGCATAAGACAGAATGAGCACTATTTATCTTAAACCTTAATCCTCACTGGCCTAAATTCCTAAAAGACTGGCCAGTAAGTGGCAGGACTTGCAGCCTGGAGGCCACACTTAAATATACAAAGAAATATACATCTATTGAATGAAAAATGCAATGCTTGCTCTTGCACAGAGAAACAGTACTGCAAGTTAATTTGGTTTGTTTTGTTAGTTACCACACAATTTTCGAGTTTGAATTTTAGATTCCTTTATAGGAAATTTAAGTCAGCTGCTGAGACTTCTTTGCCTTTTTTTAACCTTCTTTTGTGAGCAGTTGGAGAAATCCATAAGCAAGTAGGGGCCTGTGAGGCAGCATGTATTGCAAACCACAGCTGTAAGTGATGCAGAATCAAAGCAAGAGAGAAAGGAAAGGGGTTCCTCAGCTAAGATGTATTACAGCTGAGTAATTTATCTTCAGCTTGAAATTCAGAGCATCCTGAAGATTTCACTTTTCGTGCATATCTTGAGAAAGGGTTTTGGTCAGTACTGGTCATTTAAGCATCATCACAGACTGCTGCCCAAATCTACAGGAATGTGTAATAGTGCCTAAAACCCCATTCCCCTGCAAGAAGGATATCAAAAGGCTCTATTTTCCTTTGTTTTCTAGTCACCACACAACTAAGAAGAGAAAGCCAGTTTAGGTTGATTTTGCTCTGAGCTACTGTTTTTCATGGAAACTCCAGCAGAAAACATGGTTTAGTCTTCTGGATAAATACTTACCCCTGGAGGCTGAATTGTGCATGCCCTGCTAGTTGGACTTGTTACAGTGCTGTGGCCTCAGACTAATCACAGAGAGACATTTTTAAAGCTCTCAAAAAGAATGACTCTTCTGAGCTTTAATTTTTAAGCCCCCAGTACTTCTCTTCTGCTTTCTAGTCTGCTGCTAGGCAACCCTGTGTAAACTTGTTATGCTTCAGTAATGTCTCGGTTCATAGGTGACAGAAAAGGTAACAGCACAGGGGAAGCAACTGGAGGATGAGTTGACAATTCTGCTTCTGAGTCTTGCCCACACTTGACTATTCCCTGCTTGGCCTTTTCCCATGTTAGGATAAAATTATTTATTTTGCCATCTCATCCCCCTACTGAAAATATCATCATTGGAAATTCAGTGACTGGAACAATATTTCAGTCTTATCATTGCAGTGATTAATGAAATACTGGTATTTTTTCTCTTTCAAAACTGGAACTGCTTTTTACATAAATCTGCGTAAGAAGGTAATTGTGTCAGAATGCTACATTTGTTGTAAATAAATTTTCTGTGTATTTTACAAACCTGTGTTTTAAAGAATTATGCTCTTATATTAGCAACTCTACAGCAGATAACATTGAAATCATGCCACAAATGGTAAAAAAAAAAATCTCTTGTTTTCTTTTCTAATTTCAGGGAGAAGATAGCATACTTCACAAGAGCAAAGATCAGTATACCAGCCCTTCCAGCTGATGATGTATAATTATGCAGTTTCATTGAAGTGTTTTTTCCATTTGTTCATCTCTTTTCAGATGAGCTTTGTAGTTCCAGTGATGTGCTTTCAAAGATCTTCTATTTTACATTCACTATTGATATGTTTATTTGTAAAATATAGTGAACTTAATTGTTGTAAGCTTAAAAAAATGGCAAAAAAAACCCCCAACAAACAGAAAACCAAAGTAGATTAATTTTGGTATGCTGATGCTGATTTTGTACAGTTTGTGTGTATCGCATCTGTGTTTTTATTTTGTAAAGACGGAACAAAGGAACAGAGACAGTACTAAGCATGTATCCTGTTGAACTGCACTGTGTTGAGAAAAATTATGTTCAACAGACAATTGTTTATCTTTTCACTATTTTCATGTGAGCAGACTGTGAAAATGGCTGTTCTGCCATGCAATACTTTTGTACAAGAGTGTAACTTTTATAGTTTAAAGTTCACCACAAGCGTAAGCTCCTTTCCAAAACATCCAGGCTGCCTCACAACAGCTGCTGCTTAGATTCATCATCCATGATGTAATTTTGTTTCTGAAAATAATTTTTCTGGTTTTGTTTTTTTAATACTTTGTAGGAAAATACAGAGTTCAGAGTTTAGTTTTGTGAATGTACAGTACTTTAACCTGCACTTAAAGGTTTCTTGTATCTGCGGGAGTGAGAAAGGCAAGGCAGACAAGTAACCCTAAAAACTTAACTTTGAGACTACCAAAAGGGGCAGCTGCTTTCTGAACAGGATGAATCAAATTCATAACACCACTATTGAAATTGGAATAGTTATACCCACTGTGCTCTTAAAACAAAAGTTTTTCTCTGTTAATCATTTGTCCTAGGGGGCTGTATGATTGCCAGCTAGGAATAATGAAGGAGTGTGCTAGGTTTGCAGATCTGGAGATGCAGCATGAAAGTATTTATACCAGAAAAAGAAATCTCACATGCTAACTCAGATAACAGAAGTCCTGTTGGTAAGGTAAACCATTTTCTGAAAAAGCTCCTTACTAAAAGGCTGCACAAAGTTTTGTACAATATCTAACAATTTTTAAAATACAGAATTGACCCTGTATGCAGTTGGGGGTGCACATGTTTAATGAATAGATGTGAACAGCCTGTTTCAAATGTCTTACATGCTCCTTCCTAGCAGGCTGCTTCATCAGAAGGCAACTTGGATGCCTTCTGTTAGAAGTTCAGAACATTGGATGTAGGTGTTGAAGCAGTCCTGTCTTGGTAAAGCAGTTGGGCTCATCTTCTGTGGGTACTGTGTTAGTAGGTGGATATTGCAGAGAACAGAAAGATTTCATTTTCTACTTAGTATGTTGCACTCAGATGTATTTCATTCACTGGCTACAGTTTTTTTCCCCAAGCAACAAGCCACATTGCATGAACTTCATCTTTCAGAAATGTTATAATTACTTGCTGAGCAAATGGAAACAATATAACCACAATATGGTAGCAGCTGTCTTAGATTCAAAGTGACAATTCTGTAATGACAGGTCTGTGTAACACCCAAGGGTTTTCTTATGCACAAATGCATCAGTTCACTGAAATATAAAGCCAAACATGCTATTTTGAGCAAGATGACTGATTCAACATCCTTTATGAATGCCCCATTTGTTTTTTGTGTCTTTGGTTTGAGATAACATTCATGTTTGAAAGGTCAATTTAAAAAAATCTGGAATTATTTAATGTAGAGGTGAAATGAAGGTTGACAGTTTCAACTTCTCAATTTGATTATATAAAGTGTTTGTAGAATGATATTTAGAGGTCTACTTTATGATTTTTCTTTTTATTTATTTACAGTCTTATTTATGTTCTGTTTAATGTAGTTCAGTTCCGGCCATAAAAGTATTTGTCGTTAAGGATGCTATTGTGAATACTTAGAAGTGTCTAAATTCTTGCCCATTTAGCTGGTTTTTCTCAAATGTTGATTAATTTTCAAAAAAAAAAAGTATTATTGTCTGATTTGTAAGCATATGGTGAAGTCAAAACCTGAGTATTGCTGGCTTTGGCTTACAAAACTCCTTTAAAATGAGAGACAGACATATTCAAGCTCTTCATTTTCCAGATTTGTAAAGTTGAACATTTTTATAGGCAGCTTCTAACAATTCTGGGTTTGGAGTTTGGGTTTTTTACTAATTCAGTGTGTCACAAGAAACACTCAATAGAATAAGCTAAAATATTACACACAAATAAAGTCCCATCAGTGTAAAGTGATAAATATTACTCTTGGAGTGAAATTTACCCTGCACAGCAGGGTATAACGAATGTAATTAGTTCTATTTCCAGGTACCAATGTCAGTACATTGAATATATCAAAAAGTAAATATTACTGGTACAAGAATATTTAGCCAAATGAGCAAAGTTTAGCAGAAATTGTAATAGAACACAAATAATTTTAAGATTATTTTTCTTTTTACTATTGCTATGTTTATACTGTATTAAATATCAAATGCTCAGGACTGAACTAAATATTTAATCAGGTTATATTCTGAATGTGTTTCTGTTCTAATTTTGTCTGTAAGAGTATGCAAGTACATTACATAAATTAACTTGTCTCTGCACTTTTCATGTGTTTCAGTGATTGGAAAATACATTTTTTAACAAAGTTTTTTCCAGACTAGTGTTTTATTTAATTCTTTTATTGCTCTTCTCTCTCTCTGTATTGTCTTTGCAGAAACAGATGGCTGCTACAGCTTTGTCAGTGTAAAATCATGGCAATTTATAGAAAGTTCACATCAATCACTGACAGCTGTAAGGATAAGTTATATGGAAACTAATTCATATACTTGAAGTTAGTTCTTTACATTCATGAAGTAAAAACTGCACCTGCAATGAACATGGTTGAGTCTCCTCCAGACAACAGCTCATTATTGCCCAGAAATACTGGCTTTCCTTAGAGAGAGAGATTGGGCAGGGATAGAGGTGGTCATGTTCTCTCTCTCTCACAATGGAGAATCTTGCATTACATTACATGTCTGAGAACATTTAGTTTATGGTAAATGATACAGGCCCAGCAAACTTCATTTAAGCTTGAACTGCATTAGGTTTGTGTAGTGCATGGTGAATTGGTGATACAAACTCTTTCAGACTTCAAGTAATATTCTTTTGTAAAAAATACATAAAGCAGCCCCAGTAGTAGTTCTGCCATTTAAAATATGGTCAACTCTCCATTCAGGCCTAGAGATTAAAAATTTTATACTCACTCCTCCAAGTCATACCACAGAAACAAAATCTGCCATTTATCAGACTTGGGAGAAATACAGTGGTGGCTTAAATTGCCATAGCTCATCAATTCATGTCATTAAAAGTGAAAGTAAGTAGTGATTAAAGGAACTACTCGGTAAGAAAGAATCCCAGCCCCGCTCTTGTGAACAGTAACCTGTCTGTTCAGCAAGTCTTTGTCTCTTACTGTACTGCAAGCAAGATGTTGGAAAACCTACCCTGCCCTTTTTTAAGTCTTCCATTTCCAGGTTCCAGATGCTGATGGGCATCTTGTACAACTGCCATTGGATACTGCTCTCGTAAGTGACAGGTGATAAACAGATTGTGAAGAGGAGTAGAGATCCCCCTAGAATTAGAATAAATCCACAAATTCCTATCTGGGCATCCCCTAATTCTTATCTGGGCAGAATCTCTGGGATGCCACTATTCCAAATCCCCTGGATTACAGTGTAAGCAAGGGACAGGGTCTCCAGACTTCACCTGGAGTATTCTTCCAAGTAGTAACAGCTTTTTTATCTTCTGCACTGTATCCTCCATCTTTAGACAGTCCAAACCAGGACTGGAGATCACAAGGCTCAGAAGTCCTAGTCCATTTTATGTAGCTACTAAAATCATGGAAATCTTGAATTCTAGGAAAGAATTGTCATACTCTGACATAAATAAGCACAAGTTAAAACAATGCTCTATGAAGTACTTCTCCCCTCCCTCCTGCTTTGCTTTGCCTGGTTCCACATTGTTTGGGGGACTGGGACGTGGTGTGGTAAAGCAGTAGCAGAATGGTGTGGCCACAGTTGGGCTCACTTTTCATTAGTTTTTTGTTGGATTTTTTTTAAGAAAAGCATATACTTGGTTTTCCATCAATCAGCTACAGCATTACAGCAATTTTGCTCATTTTGGTATCCCAGTTTGTTTTTAAGTTGTATCATCACATTGATGCACTTCCACTTAGAGCAAATGATACTGTCTGCTTTGTGGCCAGGTAAACGTCACATGTTTAATGTCCAATATACAGCAACATGTTCCAAACATGAGTGAATGGAACTTAAGGGACCTCAGATAGGATGCATAATGACTCAAGACCTGTGTCAGAGGAAGATAGCTACACTGGTTTTTAAAGCAGCATTTCTCAGCCTATTTTTGGTGCAAAAGTATGCAGGTGCCAGAAACACTTAGAATAACTTGTATGGGCAGTTTAATGTGGCAGACTGGAAGAACACAGCTTGCTGGGTCTAAGCACCCACACCATCACACCCCATGCACAAAAAGACAGTTGCAAAGCTTGCTACAATTTCAGAAACCTACTATTTCCAAATACACAGAGAAACCATTTGATGCAATGCAGGTATTCAGACTGTTTAGGATCAGACATCTCCTCTAAGTTCATATGTCACTCCATCAGTCAAGTGGAAAATTGCAACAGGGAGTCAAACTTTGTGGCTTATTTCATTGGTTACATAAAAAAGGAAGCACATTTTGGTTAAAATCCAAGCTGTAAGAGAACATGCATATTCATTTTCATGGTTTTACACTGCAGTTAAGAAAGCAAAAGCACCTTTTCCATGCAGTCTGTGAACACCTCAGCATTTTGCTGCGAAACAGTTTTAAGCAGTTCCACAGGTGAGAAAACACACCACCTTCCAATACCAGTTTATGGAGAAAACAGATAGAAATTTAGGAAATCAGCTGCATAACAAAGAGTCCTTTGAATTACTACTGGAACAAGATTCTGGCTTGCACAAGGGTTTGGAAAAGATAGGGCAGTATTGCTGTACTGCTTAAAACTTCCCATTTTAAGGCCTTGTTTCAGTTTCCAAGCATTGACACTGATCCTGCTGTTCTGCTACTGCATAATGGACTGAAGATGGATGGACTTCAGTAGAACAGATTATGCAATTAAGTAGGGATCCTCCTAATATAAGACAAAATCCAGCAAGCCAGCCAACAAACAATGCTTCCCCGAAATCCCACCTGGGAACAATATCTGGTATATTCTCATCCCAAAATTCCTGGACTGTGGCATGGGCAACCCAGGAAACTGGGACAATGGCTGTAATCCCCGATATCCAGAAGAGCATTCCTCCAAACAGCAACAACCGTTTCTTTTGTTCCTGTTGTCTTTCACCAATTTTCAAACAGTCCAACCCAAATCCTGAGAGCAGAAGACCCAAAAGCCCTGATCCATTGGAAAAAAACATCAAAATCCTAGAAATCCTGAGCTCTGGAGGCAAAGCTAAGAAAGAATCGAAGTCCTTGCACTGCATTCCACCTTCTTCCTGGACAACACAAGCTTGCCAGAGTCCCATGGTCCAGATTTCCAGTTCATTTAGTTCCAAGTTAAGGTTTTTCCACTGGGGTAGATAGGTGGTGAGACAGGACAGGACCCATCCCAAGAGAGAGACCAATATGCCACTTAATTGCATCACTGGTTGATAGACTAAGGCCATTGTAAGAGCAGAGTCCTGAAAGCTTGAGGAGAATGGTCTCCCCAGCAGTTCTGTACCAACTGCTACCTTGAGTGATGGTGGAAGCTGTGATGATTTTAGGTCTCTGCTGCCCCAAATATAAGCCCTTGCTATTAACCCTTTGCAAGCTCTGAAACACGTTTTTGTTCTTCATGAATATAAAGTTTCACATAAAGGACGAAGGACTTCACTAAACCATGAGTTAGGCTTTCCGATAAGGATTTGATCTGTTACCTTCCAATTTGCTTGGTAAAATTATATCCCAATGCCTGATGATTACAAGCCTGAGGATGAACAAAGAGGGCTCTATGACCCCTCACCCTAAAACACAACAGAAATCTTTGTGCTTCAATACGGATTAATTAGATTTTAAGTGGTGATAAAAAGGCAGCTCTGTGTGCAACAGGACTTCATTGTAATAGCTAAATTTGAGATTTCAGGGATGTAAATCAAGGCCTTGTAAAGAAAGGTAGACTGTTTGCCTATAATCTTTATTCTTAGGCTTCCTCAACATACATAATGGCTTATCTTCCACTGCCCTGTTTTATGTACCCAGCACTGTAAAAGACACTTTGTAAAAGATCCTTATGTTTCACATTTTCTACATTCATTTCTTTTAAAATGGGCTTTGTTTTGACGGACTCTTAAGGGGAAAAGGAGACGGGTATGGTGAAAGTACCATAGAAAATGAAATCCTAGACATGCCCTCCACCATAATGGACCCAGGCAGATCCTCAGCCAGCGTAAACTTTACCTGCCCCAGGACTTCAGCGACACCACGGTAGCAGCTTACACCAGCTCAGTGTCCCCTTTCCTAAAGAACCTGTCCCAGATGGCACACAGAGTATTCACTTAGCATCTAACAACATTTGGCACTCAATGCTCCCAGGGCCAGGAATGCCTAGCACACCTTCCTGATCAAAGCAAGATGCCATTATGCCATTACCCCATTAGGAAACCCTGCTTTTCCTTGCTCTCATATCAGCTAACCTTGTGCTTGTCTACAGGGTCAGAAGGAGAACATCTGTTTGCTGTTTCCCTTCCCACATGTCAGGCACAGCCTGTCTGGGAAGGAGCTGAGCAGCATGAACACATCTACAAGAGTATGACCCAGAGACGTTTTCCAGTCTTTCTTTACTTCATTTCCTAGATGTGATGATTTATTTATCTGTATATTTTAATTCTCAGTTGCTCAAAATGGGTTATGTGATGGGAAAACATAACACTGATTTTGAAGTTTTCCAAAATCCTGAGTCATTATCATGGGTATCATTAAGAACTGCCACTGTGAGATGATCTCTTCTTCCTCATTTTTATAGGGAGTTTTAAATTCAAACCCTTGTTTATTTCCTGTCACAAGCTGTGAAGAACCAACAAAAAGCCTCCAGAAAGATGAGCTATCTCCCTTTCTTTTGTACCAACCCATTAGTTTGACAGCTTATATTTGATCAAAAAAATTACTATGCACAAGACCAGAAATCACCAATGACATAACTGACAACACCGGGAACAAAGTGTTGCAAGTTAACCTGTAACTTTGGCCATCCACAGGGCAAAAGAAAAATCAGACAGATCAATCCTGCATTCATTCATTCATTCATTCTGCAGATTGAATATTTTCCTATTTGGCAGTGTTGTTTCTGTGCCCTTTCTCTGTTCAGAGGAGGAATGCTAGTTCTGGAAATCCTTGTGACTTTCAATGAGAACCCCCATAACACCATTTAAATAATTTTTAAGATAACTATGATTTAGGAGTGATTCTGCTCCTTCAGGGGCTACATGTTTATCTGACTTTAAAATCACAGTTACTGAAAAACTGTTATGGAAGCCTGTTGTGCTTCTCTTGACTGTGAACATTTAATATTTTCTTCTCGGCTCTTAATTCCAACAATCAATATAGTCTGAGAACAGCATCCAGTCTGTGAAGTCCATCCATTTTGCAAATGTTGACTACAACAGGCACAGTATACCAGCCTTTAAATTATAGCCATCAGAAGCACTGGAACAGCTGCATTAGTAGGACCTGCCAATTAAGTTTTGCAACTTACTATTAACAATGTACTAACTTTGAGCAAGAAAAGCTTCCTTACACTATTCTGGATTATATGCAATTCTTGTTCTTTGGGAGGGGAGGAAAAGGTAACACATGATTTGGGACTAGGATTGTAACAAGGTCTGAAATGCCTTTACTTGGAATTTACTGATCTTACAAAAAACCACAGCTGGACTGTGTACATTCTTAGGTCAGTCACTGCCTTAGTCTTATCTCCCTTGTACTTCTTTCACACTTTTCCTCCCCACTGTTATTTCTTTTCTCTACATCTAAAAATATGTCATTCTCAGAATACTTGTCTTTGGTGGACTTGTTCCTACACATGTCAGAGTTACTACAAAGCCTAAAGGGCTAGAACTGGGCCCCCATCAGTTTCTGTCCCATGGCTGAGAGCAACTGGAAACATAAGTCCAGGATTTACTGTTACGCTGCCGTGACAACAAACATCTGCCAGCATCTGCACAACCCGAAACAACAGATCATCTTGGGGCATCTGCACAACCAGCCACACAGAGCTGGAAGGGTAAATGTCGTAATGTGAGAAGTTCACTGAAAGCAACACAATGTCCACTAGTATTGCCCACTCCAATGTATGAGTGGCTCTTGTTATACTTCTTCTTGAACCCTAGTGCAATCCACAACAGCAGCCTTTAATTGTGGGCACTTGGAAACCATTGTGAAAGCAGGTAAGGGGCAATATGGAGAGGGGTGTGCCAGTTATGACGATAATGACAATTTCCATCTTGAAAAGGAAAAAGAGAGTAACTTTAAACACACAGAGTGAGCTCACTGTGTCATTACACTTTCACTAAAAACTGATCTCAATATTTAGAGGCGATGATTTATAAGACCACATTATTTGTTTCTGCATTACATCTGAAAACACTGCCATTCAGTGAATGGTGGGATGCTGCTAGAGCAAAGTCACAAACCCAAACAACTGAATATTTTGTGGAGAATTTGGAGCAGAATGGAACAGTCCAGCAGAGACAAAGAAAATCATCACAAAGGCCACAACACCTCTTCTGATCCACCCCCTCAGTGTAGGCAGTGAGGACACCCCAGCAGTGCAGCCCCTGCAGATGGTTCCACACTGCCAGGGCCAGCACAGACACAGCCAGGCAGGGCTGGGCTGGGCACAGCAGGAGAAAGTGAGGATTTACCACCTTCAGGAGAGCCACGAAGGGGCTGCAGAACCCTCTCAAGTGGGAAAAGGGTACAGCCATCACTGTCCTTATGTCAAAAGGGCATATTCCCTGCTTTTCAGTATTGCAGGGACTTCCCAAGCCTGCATTCCTTCCCTCTTCAAACATTGGTTGTAATTCATTAAGCAACTTTAGCAAGAGCCTGTTAGGCATGCAAAAAAAAATGTACTTCTGTGATTGAAAGACCTTGCTAACAGTTTCACTTCTGTAAGATCAATCAAAAGCTTGAAATAGGATGTCATGTAGAACTAATGGTAGCTGCACAAAATCTAGAAGGGAAAGGCACTGAAAGAGTCAAGCATAGCAACATGAAACTGCCGATTTCTGCTTTACGGACTTATTCAAAGCATTGAAATGAGAGAGGGTAGATTTGCCATCATTACACTGGAAGAATAAAGGATGCTTTAAGGCTCAGTACTTCAACCTTTGCAAAACTTTTCCATCACCATCCCAATGCAGACTTCAAAGTGAGGGTTGACTGGGTTAGAAAATTAGCCTTTTTCTTCAGGGAATTATTTTTGATATAATGTCAATACAGGAGATTACTGTAAGTATGAAAACTCATGTCAGTTGAGCAGTGATTGGAATGTGATTTCCTTGAATGATGGAAGTCTAAGAAACTAATTTCTGAGCTGTGAAATGTATGGGCTTATTTATCACCATGGATCCCTCATTGGGAGATTCTGGTTTAATAGAGTGTTACAGATATATATTGCTTTTCATTTCACATCTGCAGACAATTATTATAATAGGCTCTCTCTCATGCTTTAAGATATGTTTGTTATTATCAGTAAACTTATGAGAAATTACTTATAGTTGCCAGTTGAACCTACATAGGAATTGTTACTGCACAAGCTGGGACTGCAAAGGCGATAGAGACTTGCTAACCATAAATTAGAAGACTGCACACACCTTGTAACAGCAGTCTAGCCAGAATGTAACACAAACTGTAAGTCAAGGAAATGTGGGGCACCTAGGGCATTTTGCTCATTTGCCATATTGAGATTTGAGGGAAAGGGAGGAAAAAACCTGAACAAATTTATGGTTGCTTGAAATATGATTGTTCCTTAGATTCTAGTGGATTAAATAGGTTTTGCCCTTTACCTTTTAAGGTTCAGAGAGCTAGGAAATGCAAAAAAGGAAGATCTTTCCTTGGAAGCAATTGTTCCCTCTCACACTACAATATCTTTTCAATTAAAAAGAACACCAAAAAACAAGTAACACCAAAAAATGTAACCAAACAAAAAAAAAACCTACACACACAAAACCCCAAACCAGCTTTTCTTCCCTTTCTTCCCTCACAGGATTTCATTAGAATTTAAGTATCCCCTCAGTAATGAAATCTATCTAAGCAAACCTATTGTTCAAAGAGTTCACGACATCGTGTCATTACCAAATTAAAGCACTAACATTTTCAGTATTAGTTAAAGCTCCAATATACACTTTACTGTTGTCCTCTGCCACATTCATCCTCACCCCCTTCTCTCTACTCCCTCCCACCTTCCCTACTTTTCATCAAGAAAAGCTGAAACACCACCATCTCTTCAGGCTCCTTCAAGCAGGGCAGAGAGGAGGGAGTCAAACCAAGGTGCCCATGGCTGCTCGGGTGGAAAGAATGGACACACGGAAGGAGGGAAGGCAGGACAGCATTTTCCTCCCTTCACCAACTGCAGCCACCCAGCAGCACCCTCAGTCAAACACTGCCCACAGAGGTGAAAGGGGTGATGCACAGAATCCACCAGCCCATGAATGCCCCATGTGCTGAAAAACTTGATATAGCTGAGACAAGCAAGAGTGCAGGAGTTCCAATGAATGCTGCTAGGGAGATTGAGACAATGTCTGCCCACGTTTCATATCAGCCCAGAGAGAGAGAGAAATTCTGGAGACTTCTAATATCACACCTCTGCAATGGTTACGGGATAGTTATTTCTACTTTTACTAATTGACGATGACTGTATCTTGGAAAGGTACTAAGCATCTGCTGCAAAGCATTAGACACTTTCCAAACATGTTTGCATAGAGGTGAAGGTTCTTTCCATCCAGGAACTCAAACATTTAAACAGAGAATGCTCCATCCTCAATGAAAGTCAGTGAAGGAGCTCAGGTTCCAACTGCAGGAATACAATTATGAAGATGATTAAAATTGGTATTCCCCAATATGAAGATAACCTGTCTTCACTTGAGCAGGCATTGCTTTTTATTCTTTGGCCAAGCAGACAAGAGTCTGCTTTTAACTTATATGGTACCCTGGAAGAGATACTGAGAAAGTGACTATTTTGAAATATACTCAAGTTTTTGTATTATTTGTACAAAATTCCATGCACAAAAAGGAAGTAGCTGCATGAGTTAAAGGACTGTACAAAGACATGTTACTGAGCTTGGTATACACCTGCAAAGCTACATTCACTCATACAGGAACAGCAGTAGTATGCAAGGACAAGCCAAAACTTTATCCAGCCCAGCAGGAAAAGAATATAAAAACATGGTGAGGATAGATTGCTGTTGTCTCCATGTTCCAGTGTAAAAATCTCCGAGTCTGGAATTTAAACCTAACTTTAGGACAGAAGTTTTGTTTAAATCTTCCCTGAAGTTGAAAATATTGTGAACAACACCATCTTGTTGGTATATCGGCATTTTGGCATCTGCATTTTGACATCTACATTTTGGCAACAAGACTCTAGCCCTAGAAATAAAATGGAAAAAAGTGAATCATCTCAACAGTGGTCTGCTTGAAATCTAGTATCTTTCACTGTTAGATATGATCTAAAAATCATTTGATTTTTTTTTTCTTAATGGGAAGGATACACTCTCCAGTGAATATACAAATGAGTTTCCAGTAATATTCTGCCAGATGCACAGATGGCATGAGATGAGAAAAGTGCTCCTTGTATCAAGTGTGTGATGATTTTCATAAAGTACAGGTTCAGTGGTTAGGAGCAATACATCTGTACTCATTTAAAACCCCTTTATACAACAGCATATTATCATGCTTCTCTTTATCTAATTATCACTTCTCCACAGGACAATGATCACAGAATTTTCTGCTATTGTGGTAAATGGAAAAATGGTGCATTATAGCCCTCCAAGAGTGCAAGTGCATTTCACTATCTGACCTATATGCCCTGCTATACAGACTGTAACCCACAGGAACACCACTGGCAGCAGGTTGCTGAAATGCTTTTAACCGGGGGAGTTTCCCCAAAAAGGTAAATTAAATCACATCTAGCTTCCATACAAATTCAGACAATCAGTAAAAGTCACTTTTGTCCATCTCTGTCTTACAAGACAAAATGAATCAAATGACAACTAATAGACAGTTACTTAGCTTTCCTTTTAAAAAAATCTCAGCTGACAGAATAAACACAGCATTCCTAATAAACCTGTTCTAATGAAGCACTGGATTATGGATTGTATTTCCTAAGGCCATGTTCATGTTCTCATATTTGGTCCTCCCTTTATATGCAACACTGAGAATCAGAGGATGTACACTGTCAGAAGGATGGGCACTGTCTGCACTCTTACAAACTTTCCTCTTGTTGCAATCCCTTAAAGGAAGTAGCATTTTGTGGTTGTTGTCATCATTGAATCATATTCAGTTTTTGATTTGCTGTTATTTTAAATTCTGGTCTAATATTCACATTTCTTGCAGCACACATACATCCTCTGATGATGTTGATAAGAAAAAGCCCTTCCCCAGCTCCTAGCAGATGCATGGAAGATGGGGACTGACAATCATTACCCTTCCTCTACTTCCTGCTAGTATCCCTCCATGCACCATGACAGAAAAGACTTTGTCTCTCACCTCTGCAAGCGGTCCTGCTTGTAGAAATGTTCACTGAGCTCCCTGTTGAGCTCTTATTTCATCTCCATAAATGCCAGCCTTTCTGAGATTTCTGAATCAGAATTAAACTATGTCCAAGTTGTGAAAAGCTGGAAATGAGGCGGCTTGAGGAAAGGGCTGGGAAAAGATATAGCCTGGGAACATCTGATTAAAGATCTGGAGCTCAGTTCCTAAATACTGTGCCCATGTGAGGCATAGTGCATATGTGAAGAAAAGATGTGTCAGCATGTAGCTGTGGCACTTTTCCCCACTTAATAAAAGAGCAGTCACATCTCTTTGATTATTTTTTAGAGCACAGAAAACCTTAATGTGCTCAAATGATCTCCCAGGTACCACACAGAACATTTAGCTTCGATGTGGTCACATTGTGTACCCCAAAGTACAGCAAATAAACTTCTTGGGCTTGTACAGGAAAACATGGTTTTACCTCCAGTTGATGTAGGGCAGCCCAAGCTGCAAAGCCAGCAATCCTCACAGGGCTGAGGAGAGCAGCTGCAATGAAACTAGTGAGAGGAGGGAACAGCTTTTATCAGAGTACAGCAATTGTGCTGGACACAGCCCTGAACTCCCAATGTAACAGGCAACGGTTGTTACAGACACGCTGCTGACTACAAAGCCACATGTTTTGTGCAAGACCAGAAGCGGGCCATGCAAAAGTTTTCATGTTCCCATGGCAAAGAGATAACAAAAACAAATGTCTCCTTTGTCTTTTGTATGATTTAGCTTTCTATCAGAGAACAGCAGGACTGAAAACACACCGATAGAGCCTGCTAAGTGACCTAAAGAACCAGCAACAGGAAAAGATCTTTGAGTGTGATTGAAGATACTCAAGTTTCAATAGATGGATCTACAGAGTCGGGTACTGCAGCACAGCCTGGGACTGCCACAATCCCCACTGCCAGCTGGAACAGGAATTAAAGGCAGAAATGAATGACTCTTGCAAACGAAACAGAAGCAACAAATGCATAATTTGGGAGTTCCCAACTGCTCAGGGAAGAAGCAGTAACTGATAGAAAGCTAAGGGCTGCTGAGAGCAGCCTAACATTTCATCAGTAAAGGAAGATTTACAGTCAGCTGGGCAAACTGGGACAAGAAACTGTCTTTGGGAATGTGCCTCACAGAAATGCTGCAAACTGAAGCATAAAAAACATCTTTGAAATGCTATGTATGTGAAGCATTAGACAATTAATACAGAAAACTTCAGATTCAGCAATGCCATGAGCATCTGAAACAGATAAAAACCTAATTTATAGAGACATATCTAGGGCCCTGGAGGCACAAAATAAAATAATTTAGATCATAAAGCAAAGAAACACTGGTGTTAGAATTGGTATGATAAGCAGTTAAGGAAGGAGGTTGTCACAGGACTCATAATGCAGTTTGTACCTACATACATCCTGAACTGCCTTTGACTACCTTGTTTACTTTGGTTTTAAATGGTGGCCAAGGGTGTGGGTTGGAGCACCAAGAGCTCAAAGGGTTTCAACTGAAAACATACTGACAGCCCCAAGTATTAAGAAATGTCTTCTGTTACCCAGACACACCCAGGTGGGGCCAAATCCAAGAAGGAGCACAAGAGCACACATAACAGCCATACACCAAAGCACTGCTTAGCCAGCATCCTATTTCTGTCAGGGACTGGCAGAACAACAGGGTAAGGACACAATGCTGTATCATACCCTCAATACCTTTTCCAGCTTTCACATAAATGCAGTCAGGGGCTTCCTAAGTCTACAGGTTGTGTCTTTGTATTTAATGGCTTGCTCATCAATTGTCCAAGCACTTACTGAAATTATATTTAGCTACAAAAAAACCTTCTCAGGCCAACACTACAAAAACCTCTTGCCTGTAGAAGTGTTAGTGAACAGTGAAAGATGGTCCCTTCCTCCTCTTTTAAAATCAGCACCTAAATAAGTTTTTCTGCTTATTTCCATTTGAGGGACTAAAATAGACAGTAAGACACAATAGGAGGGCTTTCTAGTTCAGATATCCTAGCAAGACTATTCAAGCTTTCACAAAAATAGCCAGATGACAGAAATATATATTTAAATAATGTCCATAGAAATGAAACATTTACATATAAACAAGCATATTCCTTCTAGCATTTCATTTAATAATAAAAAAAAAAAAAAAGCAAAGCTGTTACACATTTCCTTATTTTTTTTTCTTTCTTTTTTTGGTGAATCTAGGCATCTGCTTTACTTTCAGAAACTGAATGCTGTTTCCACTAGCCTTATCTATCCTTGAAGCACATAACTTACACTACAAACTATTTCTTGGTGTTCTGAACAGTGCTTTGTTCCTTCTCTTTGTTTTGTGCAAAGTAAACACTAATCCCCCTCCAGGCAAAAAAGACTTACTGCTTCTATCGAAGTGACAAGAAACTCAAAGATAGCCTAAAGTTATTGTCTAATAGAAATCAGAACCATAAAGTCACATCAGTCTTGATCCATCGGAAAAATATATAAAAATATATATAGGTAAATATACAAATAAAGCGTGAACTAGGAGAGTTTATACAATTGGCAATGAGAAGTCCTGAGCTTAAGTCTGGACCTCCACACAAACTGGACCACTAAGAAATCATCACAATTCACAGTTTGGATTCAGTGTCTCTACAGGCCAAGGAAAGCAGTACGTAACACACAGAACATGGAAGATGACCAATGGCTGGAAGACAAACTCCAGCCTTTTTCTTAATTCTGATAACAGACACACTTTTAAGAAGCAATTTAACTACATTTTCTGCAAGTACTGTTTTCCTTCACCTATAAAAACTATTCCACATTTAAGGTGGCCAGAAAGAACAAAACAATAACTGTGGAAAATACTTGTACAACAAGCAAACTAATTATGCATATTTATAAGGCAAATCGTTTCACTTTCAAAAAAAAAAAAAAGGCTATATTGGATGAACATTTTAGTGCACAGTACATTTGGCAATAAGTCTAGCAGTGTCAGTATTCTGGTGAGGAAAATGGTCCTAAGGGTAGATACATCTAATGACTATAGGAGAACTGATAGTAGAGGAGAATTCTTTGATGTTTTATTTAAAAGTTTTGCTCAATAATTCAATAAAAAGATCCATTATAAATCAGGAAAGAGTAAGAACATGCCACAAGTACAATCCAGTAATGAATAAAAATCAAACCCACACAAGGACAGCAAGTATCAGTAATTTAGGCAGCATATAATTCACTACTTAACCCTAGCAAATTAAGTTATCTGGGGTATAAACCAAGATGGATCTAAATAGTGCCCCTGTTGTAACTGTGAGAGTGAATAGATGAAAAGTACACAGCAGCTCCAATATTTTCCTTAACAGACATACAATGATATGTCTGTTAAGGAAAATACAAAGGTCTCGTTTTTGTGATCACCTATTGATGCCAGATTTTTGTTTCAAGATTCCAGGTGAGGCAAACATAAAAAGGAAAAACAAGGGGTATGTTTTTTGTTTTTTATATCTTTTTCACTCATCTCTGACCAAGGACTGGCAGCTCAGATAGGTATCCAATGCCTATTAATAAATCAAAACTATGTTGTGCACGAATTTCAAGAACATGATTTAACAGGATTCAACCCAAAAAGGGGATATACCTTTACTTTGTAGAAAAATATGTTGCTTTATTGCTCCTAAGTCTCAAAAAGAACATGCTGCATAATAGGACTGGATTTCTAGAATCTCTGGTGAACACACCTCCAACTTCCCCTCATGCTGCCTCTGTTTATTTTCACACACAGATGATTCAAAATACTAAACTCTTACATTCCAACATACCTAGCCATTCTGTACTTTCTAGCAGGAACTACAAAATTATTTTGCATAACCTCACAAGGAATCTGCGAGCATCAAAGAAACCAAACCAAATTAGGAAATTAATTTCCACAGAGTCTTCCATCAAAACACTGCAAGTATGTACATTTTCAACAACTCAGCATGTTGCTACAATGCCATTTGCCCATAAATTCCAATAATGCATAGCTCTGGGATCCCACTAGCATCCTACAGAGTAAATAACAAGTGAGCTATGAATCTCAAGCTCCATAATCACAGTCATTGTTACCCTATCTTTGAATCTTAAAGATTTTTTTAAATTGCATTAGCTATTTTTATTTTATTTTTGTGCCAAAATAAGCAATTCTGAATGAAATTACACCTTTTGGTGTCAACTTCAACTGTAACCCTGTTATCAAACATCACTCTCTGTAAACAAGACCTCCAGGCAGGGAGAAAAAAAGGAAAATAAAGCAAAAACATCCAACCTCAGGATCTCCTATTACAGCAGCAACATCTCAACTAGATATAGAAGGCTAAGCACCCTGTGCTTCCTTCCTTCCCACAAAGTAATAATGCTAATATTTATTCTATTCCAGACAGTCCTGATTGTCCCTTTAGAATACATCATAATTGGTCCCAGATGCTCCTCTCTAGGTATTGATTAATAGCAATAATAGCACCTTTCTTTCTGACTCAGGTACCACTGAAGCACCCAAGGTCAATATCAACACAAACCAGAACTCAGAAGGACATGACAGTGGTAGCATTAGCAAGTATACAAGATTTTGCTTTAATCAATCTCCTACTACTTTATATTCCTAATCTGAAGGCAAATGCCACTAGGTTGATATGTCTTCAGGTAAAGAATATCTGCCTCCATTTTATTATCCTAACAGGATTGTGGAAAAAAAAATCAATTAAGAAAATCCATGTCTCTAAAAGATTACTTAGGAACAAGCTCTGAGAATTGTATAAACCTTCCTTATGCTACAATGTAAGGCATAATAACTCAGAAGCCAGATAAAATGAGAAACATAAGCCTGAAGAACTGAATGCAAGTGAAGCAAAATTAAACCACCTCCTGCTAAGCCTCTATTTCTTTGTGCTTCTGTAAAGCTGTAGTAGAGCCCTGTTCTGCTTACATATATGGCAGTGGAAGTTAGAATTTGTTATACTTGCCATTACCTAAATTCCTAAAAGTCAGATCTGGCAGTCATCTAAATTATGTTCGAAGTTAAAAAACAAAAAGCTTGTGTTGTAAAGGTAAAATCTTTGAGCTTATTATAACTGTAGTGTTTGGGGTTTATGCTAATGTTATCGTATCCAGGTATTCATTTTCAGGAAGGTTGGATTAATTTACTGTACCATGAACTAGCTCTGACTTGCCAGATTTATTTCTTCTCAAGTAGAGCTTGTTCTTTTAAACAAATCATGTAAAAACATCATTCACGTACACAATGTCCTCTGTTGCTACATATTTGAATAAGCAAAGTGTAAAGGCATATTTCTGCATAACAATGATCAATCAGTAGTAAAGTGATGAACAACCATTCCAGGTGGTTTGCCCACAAATAAGCTTCCTCTCCACTTAAATAAGAGACAGTTAGGAGGTTATTTCCAGCTACAGTTTATGTGTATTCATAAACAAAACCAAATGGTTACCTCAGAGAAAGTTACAGCTGATATTAACACTACACTTACTTCTCCTACATTACAATTTCTCTTATGTCATGACCTAAGCTGAGTGTTGTCAAAGACTTTCAATTAAATGCAGCTTGACTTCTTCAGCATCTGAGAGACCAACATCTGAACACCTTTATTATGTAGTTTACATTTTATTGCTAGTGCAATAGTGTGCCATAAGCTGATGGTTATAGCCCAAACGTGAAAAGGGGCATATGGCTCCTGTCAGACTATTCCATTTATTTCATCTTTACAGCTGTTATGGAAGCAAACAGAAATTTTAGGTAGAACTCTCAAAACTTGAACTAGTTTCTGTATGCATAGCTATTTATGCTAAAACATTTCACTTAAACAAATACCTCATTGCAGTTGGCACAATCAAAAGCAATTGAGTTTGTTTTCCCTTTCAGGATACGACTTGTCAGTGATCCTTCACACAAATGCAGCAGTGCTTTGAGATATGCTGTGACAACATACAAAGTGCTACTGCCTGATCCTCAGAACTTTCAAAAAGAAAGGATTAAAATCTTCTGTAAGAGCTTCCCCAAGGGCTTGATGAAAAAGCCACATTTAATATTACTGCCAAAGTTCACTGGGGCTCCATCCAGTGTACAATAAAAGTAGATCTTGTGCTAAGTAACAATATTTGCTTCAACTTTCTCTGGTCTTAAGCTGGGTCCCCCTACCAGGAACACAGCCCACAATCAGATGGGAAGCCTGGGGCTACTTAAAGAAAACATTCACTCTTGTCAGCTTTCTGACAGCTTTTAAACAAGCAGATTAAAACTGCTTCCAACTTTTGAACATTAGAAATGGTCTCAGCAAAAACAGATCTGTAAGGCACAGAAGGTTGCTGGCAGTGAGAAACAAGTTGAATCAATAAAATTTACTTCCTTGCCATCTGATGGAAGAAAACACATCTCTTCAGACTGTAGCAAATAGATGCAAATATGTTTTATTCTAGCAAAATATTTGTTTCATCACATCTGGAAAGATTATAGCATTGCTCCTTTCCTTACCAGCAAATAAAAGCAGCAGCCTGGTAGTACAGGCAGAGAAGATTCATGCCTGGAGTACCAGCTTATGGAATCCTGCAATTTCATCCAAATCTGTGCTTCCAGTTTTTGATCACCAAACACAGAATGCATGCCCAAGCATGCAGACAGCCTAATTTAACTGCTTTAACAAACACCTCTCTTCTCCATGGCTGGGCTGTAACCTCAGGCCCACTGCTAGACCCACAGGACATGCATGCCTTCCAAAACGGAGCTGTACATATCCCAGGGCTCAACCAACACTGTTGCTCTTCAATCCATGCACTTGCTTTATCTACAGTAAAGCCTGCTGCTACTGCTCCCAACACCATTCTACAGGGGAATTTGGAAGCATAGAAGGGCTTCACAGCTTGGTGCGCATTGAGCTTTTAGGACAGAATGCTCTTATGAATTGACTGTGCCCATTCTGGGTGCACTTGTCATCAGCATATATCTAGCAACCAAACACATGCTATGAAAACACATCTGTGCCCAGACAGGAGTATTAATAACCAGGAGGAATAAGTGTGCTTCACATTTCTATTAGCCAGGTATTAACTTGCTGTAAATATTAACTTTGCTGTAGTTTAGACAGCTAAATGCAAATTAATGGAAAGCTTATGGGAACATAAAGAGACTATGCTCTTAATGATCTTCTTAATACTATCTTTCAGCATACCAGTGGGAATTATGGAGAGATGCATTGTGAGATACTATTTCTAGTGCCATTAGAGCCTTAAGACACACAGATAAAAGTATAAGATAACATAAGTATGCATAAGGAGGATTTTAGTAACTCTTAATAACTTCTTAATTATAAAAGTGTTTCTAATACAATTGTTTCCAGCATGTAATTTAAATTCAATGTTTAAAAGGAATAGAAGTAATGAGCCAGTTTTATTAGGATTCCTTATTAGAATATGTCAGTTCTGCAAATTAGCAGAAGCTAATATTTCGGTATCTGCCATGGTAGAAGACAAATGGTTAGAAGACAAACAGCAATGATTCTTTGTTCAGCTATGTTCTGTGAGAGAAATCAAGTACCTTTTTTAATATATGCCACTTAAAAGATTGAGAGTGAAGAAAGAAGAAAATTTACGTCTATAAATTAGTACGGGAAAAGCAGCTGAATAACTTTATATGGTAAGACAAAATATGTATCCTAGTTATAAAGGAGACCATTTTGTTTTTGCAGAAGAGATAATTGTTCTAGACAAGAGTGGAATAGATCTTCTCTAAGTAAATTAAATGGCTCCTTTTTAAGTTACTTCTAAATGGAATCATAACAATCTGGCAAAGTTCCACCTGATAACACGAAAGCTCAAAACAGTTGTTTCTGCAATTACCTACATTGCCTAAATTTAGACCAGTCCCATGCAAGAGTTTTGTGACAAGGTTCAGCCCTTACACCACAAAAGTATGATGAAAGACACACTCAGTGTCATGGGCAATCAACTCTACAGCAATCAACTCTACAGAAAGGCCCCAGGTAACCAACAGACTTCCTCACAAAGCCATTATAAAAGCAATTCACTAGCTTAGAAGAGAAAGCCTTACATAATTTTTGTCTCTTTTTGAGAGTTGAAGCTAGTTAGAAGTGTGTGGACAAAAAAAAAGCCCAGCTCCCTTATTTGCACTGTCTGGTGAGGTACACGGGAATATACCAACAGATCTTTTAAGTCACAAATTCCAGGTGCAGTTAGGCCTATGAAGCAAAAAAGTCGAAAGTTCCCAGTGGTCTTGACCAGTCTGTCAACTCTTCCTCTTGTCTCTTTTCTGGAAAGCAGAGTTTCAAAAGCCTCTATCTCAGGCATTAGAAAGAAATCCATAAGCATTCATTCTGCATACCTGAGTGGGGACAGAGAGGACACTGCTTATGAATGCCAAGAAAAAAGCAAAAAAGAACTGTCTTAGAAGCATGAATACCAAAGCTATGTAGCATCCTCTGCCCTGCCATAGGTATGCAAGGACCTTGCTACATCTCTTTTTTTTCAGGAAGGAAAAAAGCTTAATGCTATTTGTGGGGCAAGTGATCAAAGGTATCAACCTCTTTCCAAGAAACCACTCTACTTTTCCCTTTGTTCAATCTAATCTCTACTTGCAAACAACAACTTTCCACACCAGTGCTGCCATACAAATCCTGCTGGACTGTGCTAACTGGAGCCTCAGTCAGAATTTAAGTGCAAGCATCACAAAAAAAAGTGAGCTTCCTTCTGGGAGCCCACTAAGGCCTTGCAGCAACACTTCTCACAGGGGAGCAGAGGCTTCTCAACTCTCACATCCCTTGCCAAACACCACTGCAGATCAAGTAGGTCTGCCCCTCTCATGGCACAATTCTCTGCGGACCTCCCATTTGAGCCCAGCCTTTCCTTACTCAAAGCCAAACCATAAAATTCCAGCTCTCATTTTGGTTCCTCCAGCTCCCTGTTTCCTCTCAGTTCACGTGGACTGCGATTTTCTTGCAGCCAAGCACTATCACTAACTCCACTACAAGGGTTTTCTTCCATCATAGGTCTTTCCTGCCCACCTCCTCAGCAGCCTCTACAGGCTCCTCAAACCCCCAGGCACAGCTGAGAGCTAACTAGGTCCTCAGGCTCCACTGAGCTTCCTTCCTGCTAATTAAGGTTATACCTCTGTAGTGAGCCAACCCCACAACAATTTTCCATCCCTATTGTGAAAAGAGGGCAGACTTCTGTAATGTGTACAGAAGACATTAAGGAATTTTTAGGTTGCATTTTACATGGAAGAAGACAGGAAACAGACCGCTTTCTGTCATTGCAGAGATTTGCAGTGGTTTCAGAAGTACAAGTTTTTTTGCTTTGAGATAGATCCTTATACTTTAAAACCCTACAGGAATAAAATCAGATAGACCTGTTAATTCCAGAAGAATAAATAGTTTTAGTTGTTCAGCTGAGATACAAGAGACTCTATTCAAACTGATTTTGACCTCTGTCCCTTAGATTTCAAATGAGTGTCCCAGCTGTTTGTGCATGCTTACACACATGACATGTATCCACTTTTGACTATGTCATTGAATGTCATTTACACTGGAGAAGTTTCCAGTGAACAGGTGTGTTCTTGTGGATACTGCTGAGTTACCATACTAGCCCTCCCAACAGCAAACAAAACCACTTCTCTCCCCAATAAAACATGAGATTTTTGTCTTAAATGCTGCAAAACTGAACACAAAGTACTCTTGCCACCACGTGTCACCAAGTTCAGAAACAGCAGTGAGGAGCTGCTCCTCAACCCAGTATGGAAGCACACAATTGAATGGCCCAGTTCTTAATTCTTGCATGCAAAGGAAGTAACCTCTACAGCCTGGTGGTTAGATCTGCTCAAGAGGGGGCACATGGATTTCAGTCCTTCTTTTGGCAACTACCCTACGTCAACTATTTGGAAGAACCAAGCTCCATCACCCTCCCTTTGGGAGTCCTCTCACCAGCAAGTGACACACTCACTCTTCCTGATCCAAAGCATATTTAATCATTTCATGCAAAACTTCAGTAAAAGGAATTCAGTAAGCAGAATACTTGAACACTTTATAGTCTCACAATTAAGGCATTGCATTTGGAATTCCTGCAGGCAGTAAATTAAATGGACTTTGTGCACCTACTGTGTGCATTAATGCTCTAATCATTAAGCCCTTGGATAAACAAGGAGAGGGTACAGGCCACTCTTCCATTTTCACTACTCTAAGAAATAAAATTTTTCCATTTAAACTTCATTTTAAAACAAACAAAAAAATATGTGAAGCAAGTCAACCCAGCAAGCAGCAAAATACTTTTTCTACCCTTTCTCTACCTGACCCTTCAGACCACTGTGTAGGAATGTAACTGTGTCACATAGAGTCACCTGGATATCCACACTCTCTGAACATCCATCCCTTCCAGAGACACTTGTCTTTAGACCACCCACTTCTCTTTCTAGACTGGTATCAAAATTACACAGTTAAGTATGAATCAGATATCCACAGATTAGTTTATTAAGTATTGTGGCTGTTCTCCCAAGCCTATAGAATACCCTTTGCTCCATATTTCCTCCACTAAAAAGTACCACTGTTCCTGAGCTACTGTGTGGGACCCTGAGCTCATTAAGTCCAAGATGGTGACAAGATTAATTTCCAGTTATGAAGGAGTTATCTCATTGTTGAACATCACTGGGACCTTGTCACGATCATATTTTCTGAAAAAACCTCTTTGCCCAGGATTTCTCTCCTGGGAAGCTGAGAAGCCTCAGAGAAAAGGGAAAACAATATTACCTCATTTTCTTCTCCTGTGTTTTGCTGCTTTGGAATGTGGTTGGAGATTGTTTATCCAACATGTGAATTGTTTTTACTTAATGACCAATCACAGTCAGCTGCATCAAGGCTCTGGAGAGAGTCATGAGGTTTTCATTTGTAAAGCCTTCTGTCTGTATCCTTTTTCTATTCTTTAGTACAGTTTTAGTATAGTATTCTTTAATATAATATAGTAACATAAAATAATAAATTAGCCTTCTAAGAACATGGAGTCAGATTCATCATTTCCTCCATCAGGGGACCCCAAAAATACCACAGGACCTATATAGATGAGAGAGCTCTCCAGCACCACCAAGTCTGAGACACCCAAGGGCATGGCACATGGTCTGTTGGAACTTTATTATCAGAGAAGCAGCACCTCTGGGTTACTGATCCTTCAGTGCAAAATTTAACATCACATACATAAATACCACTTAAATCCATTGGTAGAACTAACCTTTGGACCTTTAACAAAAACCCCAAAACTTAACTTCAGCATGTATATTTCTCTTTTTTGCCATGTTTCACTTTCCCATCTTACCTGGGAATTAAAAGAGCCAACAAATTTACAACAGGGCTGCAAACCAAAGTTTGGAAATTAAAAAGACAGAAGACCAATTTGCCTAATATCTACCCGATGAATGAACCCCAAATTTCTCTGGCATTTATCCTTAAAGCAAGCTTGACAATGGGGAAGCACGAGGGTGAAATGCTCAAAGGCAGAATTGTTCTGAGATAATCAGTTTATGCTCATTGCCAGAGTGTGCCAGTCACTTTGTGCCCAGCACAAACTCCCTGCCCTGCTAAAGGACAGCAAGGCTCTGGAGGTTACTGCTCATGACTGAAGGCTCACTGTGTCACGATATAAGCTAGCAAATCTGTAATGAATCCATGCCAGTGCATTACAGTGAAGGACAAAATAAAAAACAATGCAGACTAGAAATTCATAGGATAGCTGCTTCCCAGATACTGAAAACATCTAACTAAATGCTACTTTGAAATCTGTGCAGCAGGCTCCTTGACTAACACTTGGCTCTCAATAAAGAGATTACTGTAGGATTAAGCCTTACCTTGGGAGGTAGAAAAGAAACAAATCTCTAATTATCTCTACTCTTGTACTCTGGCCATGATTTCTCTTTCTCTGGGGAAAAATAAGCTTTGTACTGTCTAAAGTTTAATGTGTGCATTCTTTCAGTTTATTTTAATGTATTTTAAAGTATTAATTAGATAACTTGTTACTTTTATATTCTAGTTTTTATATGTACTTCCTAATAGGAATATTTTTTGTGATTGTTCTTGCAGCATATACACATGCTCATGCTAAAAAGCCCTTTTATAAATATTTTACTCTGTGACCTCAAATTCCCTTTTATGTATGGCCTAACCACTGAACCACCGCAGGAGAAGGAATTTTCGATTTGCAATCACACAGCTTACTTTTTGTTACTATTTAACCAAATTATTGACAAATATTTGCAAGGCAAACTGTCTGTTAATGACTAAACACCATCAAGAACAGAAATAACCTTACTCATGTAGAGAGGAATGCCATCCAAGAGGCAAAACTACTATCTTGTTCTTCCTCCTAGGGGCAAAGTTGAAGCTGGAAGAGAAATAACTGAGGAAAAGCCCCCCAGAAGTCTTGATCCAGAAAACTAAAATCACGACTATGCTGAGTGAAGAGGGAAGGAAACTGAAGGACCTGCTTTCTAATAATGTCAGAGAAGACTCAGTATGTGATTCTCAGATAGAAAATGAGAAGTTCACATCAGGCTGGAATTGCAGTTTTAAATAACATTAGAAAAATGCATGAGAGAGTGCTTTTGGTTGATTTGATAAAAAGGAAAGAGAAATGCAGAGACATGAAGAGAAAAAAAATAGAGAAATGAGGAAAATTAACAAGGCATCACACGGAAGAAGATAGTAAGGAAAAAGCATCAAGAAGATGTGAGAGAGAAACATGGATTGTTGCATGAGACAGATAACCAGATACTGCACATGCAGAAGAAAACAGAATAACCAGGAAAACTTACTAAGCTACACTAAAGAAACAAGCCAGAAAAGGAAAAAAACAACATGAAAAACAAAGAAAACCATAAGTTAGCTGTCCTTTTCTCATTTGTACTAAACCTAATCTAAATTACACAGAATATTGTTTGATTTAGAGGAAGGCGGGAAGGTTCTACAAAATGTTTTGCTTTGCATTTCCCTGGAAAAAAAGTGTCCAAATCACAATTTTCCTTAACTATTTCTATTCTGTTAGGAAAAGTAGAAAAAAATCTGTTATGCTGAGTTAAACTGAATTGATGTTTAGTTTGCCTAACCAATCAATCCCCTTGTCTGGGGTTAATCTATAACTAAACTTCTCCTGGGTGAATTGTTGCAGAGCTTCTGGGGAGTTATTGTTCAACTACCACGTTCTATTCAATGAATTCGCTTTCCCAAGGAGAATTGCAGCTTTCCATCTGCCAAAACCGTTACATTATACAGTACTTGCAAGAAAATCCATATGTCATGGGACACAGCACCTAAACAGACACCTAGTCTGGAGATGAAAATGGAAATAGGCCACAGAACACCTTCAGAGATGTCCCCATTTCTGCTTGTAGTTATTATTTGCTTCCAGTCCACAGCCTTATAATGGTTTTCTATTTCCTACTCTCACATCCTTTCACACCCAAAGATACTTGTCTAGGCTCCATGCTCTACACCTCTTTCCAAATTTCTGCCACCTTCTCTCTGCTCCCTCCTTTATTTACTAGACACTGCCTGCTAGACAGCCTAGTATGTCTGCAATGAAAAGTAATATTCTCTCCTGGGCATTTTGGGCACATCAGCCTGTCCAGGAATCTTAATTCTCAAATGGCTGCCACTCAGACCCTTTTCATGAGCCCACAAAACAAGCCTCTTGGCTGATGCTAGTTAAAGGGTTGGTAGAATATGTGAGTAAACCATTACGTCCTTGGTGTGTGCTGGCAAAGAGCATACATATTCATAGGGTTTAAAAAATAAATAAATAAATTTTTTCAATTATGTGTTGTGATGTATATACCCAGGAATGTAACATATAAGTATATGTTGATGATAAGAAATGCTTTCAGCTGCCACTGATTTTTTTCCTTGTCCCTAGGACTTGCTACAGATGTAAACAGATTTCCAAAAATCTATTACAAAAAATATAGCATGTACAAAAGAAATTGTGTTGGATCATAGATCAATTGTAACTAGATTACTTCTGTTTTGTTTTCTTTAAGACAGTAACTTCATGTATTTTACAAACTAAAGAACCCTGCACGTAAAATTAACTTCTATGTACTGAAATGTGTAAGTCATTTTAGCCCTTCCTTCTGGAATCAAACCTCACTGTAAAAACCTTTTCGAAGCTTCCCTCCAAAGAACATTTGTGTCTGAATTATGAGAGACCTAAAGGATGAACTAGTCAAATGTTTTCCAAATCTGAGCAAATCATTTTTGTGTTGGGGAGGAGTTGTCTTCAACCCCCACAAAGGAATTTCAAAGGTGCGAGCTACTCAATGTACTTGTATTTTTCAACAGAAATAACAGATGTTCTCAAGTTTCTCCAAGCTGTGACTCCAACTGTTGTGCTGAAAAAAGTCATGACCTAGCTCCTATTAAGAGCTACACACAAACATATTAAAACTGATTTTTTCACTTGAAATTTTATTAGCCAGTTGCTTTGCCTATTTATACCTTTAAATGTGATGATTTCAACGACAAAGGGACTCATCACACACTAATTGAAACCAATGTCAGCACTCCAACTGAGTGCCAGAGTCCTTTACAAACACTGGCAAGCATACTCAATAAAATCATGTTTTGAAAAAGTCCAATCTTTGCATCAATTCTAATGTCTCATGATATTCAGAATACATAAAGAACAGGTATAGGAACCACAGAATTTAATCAAGGATCTGTCCCTCTGTAATTACACCTCAAAACTGCAAGATTAGACCTGCTTTATCCTTATTTTATAAAAGAAATATTATTAGATTATACTGTTTGAATAAAGCTCATAGGAACCAGTGATGCAACCATGGTATAAATCTCATGAACTGCTAATTTAGGACTAGACTAAATCAAGTGCACAGTGGATAAAAGCCCTATTTTAAAAATAGACAGCTATCATTTCATGTACATTTTAGTCCACCACGAACCCTACCCATGAGCATGGCAAGACACAGCACATGATGTGTAATTGCTGAGTTAGACCTACACCAAGTGGTGACCTAGTGTATCTAAGGAAAATGGCAATAGCTGAGCCCTTTCCAGAGGGACCTGGACAAGCTCCAGAAGCTGGGCCATGGGAATCTCATAATGTTTACAAGACCAAGTGCAACATGCTGCACTTGGGTTGGGGCGATCCCTGACATCAAAACAGGCTGGAGGATGAAGGGACCAAGAGCAGCCCTGCCAAGGACTTGGGGATGCTGGTGGGTAAGAAGATGGATATGAGCTGGCAATGTACTCTCATAGTCCAGAAAGCCATACATGTCTTGGGCTGCACTAAAAGCAGCCAGCAGAGCAAAGGAGGTGATTCTGACTCTCTCCTCTGCTCTGGTGAGATGCCAAGACTCCACCTGGAATGCTGCATCCAGCTCTGGGGTCCCCAGCACAGGAAGCACATAAACCTGTTGGAGTGAGTCCAGAAGACAGATGCCAAGATGATTACAGGAATGGAACACATCTGCTATAAGGAAAGGCTGAGAGAATTGAGATTGCTCAGCCTTTTTGGAGAAAAGAAGGCTCTGGGGACCCCTATTTGTAGCCTTCCAGTACCTGAAGGAGGCCTACAGGAAAGCCAGAGACCTTTTCTATGGACATGTAATGATAGGACAAGGGGGAATGACTTTAAACTGAGACAGTAGGTTTAGATTAGATATTAGGAAAAAAAATCTTTACAGTGAGGGTGGTGATACACTGGAACAGGTTGTGCTGAGCAACTGTACATGCCTCATTCCGGGAAGCGTTCAAGGTCAAATTGGATGAGGTTTGAGCAACCTAGTCTAGGGGAAGGTGTCACTGCCCATGCAGGGAGGGTTGGAACTACATGATATTTAAGGTCCCTTGCAACCCAAACCATTCTAGGATTCTATGATAAATCGGTCCATATATTCAGAACTTGTTATGGCCAGGTTCATAGACAAGTAGCACGAAACCAGGTAAAACAGTAATGTTGCACAAAATTGATGCAACCCATTCTGCATACATTAAAATTGCCTGACTGACAGACCCTAGAAAGTAATTACCATGGTGAAATCATTAACTAGTACTGTGTTAACTCTGGGGAGCTCTGCAAACAAAGATTCTCTTTTAGTTTGTCAGAGACACAAGAGAATAGTATCTTTCTGTTCAGGATTTATGGGCTGAAATACTAAAAGAGTTTGTTATCCAAGTCAGACAAGCCTATAACAGTAAAGCCTTCACTTAAAAGCTCTGTTGATAACACTAGTTACTTGTTACAGAAATATTCACAATCCCAAGAAACGTTCTTTAACACAATTCAGGTTGCACTTTGTTACTTTAGGAGATATCAGATGATTACAAGCCACTAAAAAGTGTATTTAATTTTGTCTCTCTCATAGCAAATAGCCCCATTTTAAGTTTAATAAAATTAAATACACAATGTCTATTCTTATAGTATTGTCTCAATCAAAATATACTTTTGAAGAGAATGAAATGTTTTGACTGCTATCAAATTAACAGATCTTACAAAAAGTAATTTCTGTACTGGCTTTTTCCTACACTCACCAACCAAATATTCAGGGCCCCAGCTCTTTACACATTCATGACTAAAAAGACAATGTGTAGTCTTTGAGACTTTTTCAGACAAAGGAGAGACCCTTCCTCACGTGTAGTCAGAGATTTTGTCTATGTGATTTACTCATAGAGTATGTATGTCACTTGAATTACTTAAGTCAAAGACCTTTCCACCATGTACCTGGTAGAATCAACACTTAATACCCAGATGAATAATAGGCTTTGCAGCTTGGGAATCAGGTCTTCCTGAATACCAGAGTCAGCTATCTATAGGTGATTACTGAGTGTATACTCCACTTTTTAAAAGTATAAATACTCTGAAACTTCATGGCCTGTCACCTTAATTAGCCAGACTACTAGACAAGTATAGAGACATTTTATTATCAGTGCTAGGGAAAAAATGGTTTCATCTTTCATTGCTTGCATGGAGAAATTACTAAGACATCTGCTGAGAAGTGCACTGAGAAGTGTACTGACATCACTGAGATTAAACTTTGTATAACTTAGTATCAGTGAATGACATCAGGGACTCCTCAAGACCACAGAGGAACTAAAACTCTCTCTTCTCATCTGGCATATGTGTTCACACTGCTGAGGGCTCACTCTCACTGGGGGCTTTGAGAGTAGTTTTCACCCTTTCTCTATTCAGCCCACAGATTCTCTTGTGATTAGTCCAAGAGCATGAAAATGACAGCAGGATATTTTTAAAGGTATATTTATCCAGTCTGCACTGGATGGAGTCATGCCCTGCACTGGGCTCAGCAGTTCATGAGCTTTATTGCATGGTTGCATCACTGATTCATTCAATCAGGAACTTTTATTTCATAAAATACAGAATATGTGACTGCCTTAGAGCTTTGAGGTGTAACTAGAAAAGGACACATTTTGACAAACTGGTTTGGTTCCTGTGCCCATTGTTTAGTATTCTGAATACTTCAAGATGCTAGACATTATGCAAAGACTGAGCATTTTTAAACTAGAGGCATTATAAGGCAATAAAGTAAAAACACAGAAAGGAGCCAGGCACATTGCAGGGAGCTGTGACATGGCAAACAACCATACAGAAAAACACTTCTAAAATTTTTTGCTTCCCATACATCTCTTTAATGTAGGCTGCCACACAGAATAAAACAAATGCCCTACATAAACTAGTGCATTATGTCAATAGAGTCATCTTTATCAAATGTACTTGTAATCCTGCCAAAGAACGGTATGAAAGCTATTTGACAAGAGTCATCTTTCTTGAATAAAACAGACACTTTGTGGTCATGAATGAAAATGTGATCTTCTAGCTGCTAAATACTGAAAGCATGTAGATCCCATTTCTCTAGCTTTTTGCCCACTTCTCAGTGATATTTTAAGTCTCTAAGAATCTTGAATTGCATACCCTGACTATTACTCTAATTTCTGCTCCTGTCTTAACCCTTTTAATTGGTTTTTGAAAAGCATAACTTAGAATAGAATATTCTTTACTCTATGTTCTTTATTTTACTCTACCTACACATGAGATAATAAAACAGAATTTCCAAAAGGAACAGAAACAGGGGGGGAAATGCCATTTTATATTAGCTCTCCATAAAACAGAATTTTGCAGAACCACTCCTAGTTCCATGCTAAAAGAAATGTGGCCAGATGTTTGTCCAGTCAGCACTGTGGGTGAATTTGGCTATGATCCTGGTAAGGGACCTGTAAAACACAACCCCATGCTCCCATTGCTCCATGCTGAGCATGGCTCTCACTGAGTGAATCAAACAGAGTGACTACAGCCCCTCAGGGTGCATTCTGGTAATTCTACTAAGCCAGTAACAGTCATCTGTCAGAAAAGGCACAGTTCCAGTCCCCCTCTTTCTCAGTCCCTGCAGCAAATTTATGCCTGGAATCCACAGACTTAAGTAGCTTTGGTATGGCAAATTTAACAGCCTATATCGGAACTACTTCCTCAAAGTATCTTACAGACTTAGAAACAAGAGAAGTAATTTGGTATACTGTGTTTTTATTGTTAATACTACTCTTAAAATGACACCTAAACCAAACCTAAACCCATCCTCACTGCAGCTTGCACTGTACAGACATAAAAACAACAAACTGCTTTGCCTTTGAAGTGCCTTATAGAGAGAAGATGAGCAGGAAGAGGTTATATATGGTGTCTATGAAAAGTCATCTCCAGCAAAAGAGTTATGTAGCTATACTCAGACTCTGACAAAGCTCAAGGCAGAGACTTGATGCTTGAAAAAGAAGAGAAAGAAGGATTTAGGGCTATTACATAGATTTTGTGCTATGCATTATCAGCAACATGGGCAAAAGCATGAAAGTGAATGTACAAGGCTGCCTTAAAATACTAGTATCATTTGTATAATGGCAATGAGAGATACTTCTTGGTGATGTAGATTAGACATGGCTTGAAAAGCAGAGAGAAGTCATTTGTATTTCATGCAGTGAAGAAAGGGAGCCAATGCCACTGTGCAAAAAAAAAAGAGTGACATTTTCTCAGGAGCTGAGAAAATGACCTTTGCAATTGGACAGAAAGACAATGAAAGTGTTGTTAAGTGCATATATGTTATGCATACAGCTCCTGGCAGCTGGTTTCCTGGGGGGAGGTGGGGAGAGACCATGGGAGCTGAGAAGAGAAGGTAAGCCAAGCACACCTGAAAAAGATAAAAAGCAGTAAAAGACAGATATCAACTGCTGAAAACAAAGCACAGCCCACAGATTAAAACTTGAACAGCTGTTTTGGATGTGAAAAGAGACAGCACAAGTGTATGTACCATTAAGTGAACTGTAATTAAAGGTTAGAAACACTGGTAAGAAATGTATACAAATCTGAGACTGCAGTCTGGAAAGCAGCAGTAATGAAGACTATCTCAAAAACAGTATCAGTCCTGAAACAATCACAACTGGATTCAAGGTAACCCAGACAGTTCTTGGTGTTTGCTTTCTTAAAACAGAGGGGAATCTCAATTGAGTTTAAAAGAATTACAATATATTTCCTGGTTCTTTCCCAGTGTCTCTACAGTTTTCCCACTGGGACTTAAAAACTGTGAGCAAGCAGAGATGAAGGGCAAGTCTTAAGAAAGGGCCTGTCTTCTGTCAGAACTCTTGAGCACTGATTTGGGGATACAAAGATGTGGATTTGGATTAGCAGGCTACCCATTGATTCTCCCAGCATACTGAATCCCCCTGGATTGCAAGGGCCTGGATATAGTATAAAGAGTAATGGAGTTCCTGCTTTGTCCAAGAAAAGAACTTATATTTTCTCATTCTGTCCAGGTGGTGTTGTGCCATGGAAAAGGGATTTGCTGTAAGCCTTTAAGTGTTGTAGTCTGACCAAATATTCTATTAAAAAGTTCCGTGTGGACAAATCAGACTACAGCACACATTTAGGAAGACTCAGGAGACTTACAGGAGTACTTTCATGCAGTGATAGCAACAAATACTATGACAGCTAGCAAAATTCAGCTGTGAGCTGCTAATTATTGTGTGCTCCAAATGTCTTTCACAGACTAAAACCCTCTGCAGTTCAAGCTCTGCAGTCTCCAAAAGGCTTATCTGGAGTTTATCCTCTGGAGGCTGTGGGGAGAAAGGGAATGATCCTTCCCTGACTAATTATGTAGCTTTATCTGCCTTCTCAGATAGAAGATGAAAAGTCAGTTTTGAGAGCATTTATTTTTTTGGGATTTTTTTTCTTTTTCATATTTAAAAAATAGTTACTTGTTTTTACACTTATTAAACAAAAAAAGCTTTTACATATAGGGCTATAAATGATCCACCATTGTTTTCCCAGGAGGAAGAAAAGTTGTCTGTGGGATAATGAATTCCTCCTTCTGTGCTTGCATACAGCCTGGTGGTGTCAGCCCAAGCTGTATCCAGCCTGGGAAGAAATTATACCACTCCAAGGCTGCCTCATAGTGGGGAGAGGTGCCATCTTTCTAGCATGGCCTGTAAGGAATCAAAGACAGGATTACCCTGTGATACTAGCTCACAGCACCAGTAAGAGGAAATAATCCTGTAAATCTTTAATATTCTACATACCATATCTTGCTAGGGTTTTCCTCCTTTCCTTTCCTAGGACTAGAATCAATTTGTGTTTCATTGTGATCCTCAAGTTGTGAACTTCTAAATACACAGCCATCAGGTCTTGCAATCAGACAGCTCTTCATGGCACCCTGTCTGGGTTGTCTGGCAGGCTTTCACATGACACTGTCTTCTCAGCACAGCAATGCTCATCTGGTTTTGGTGGAACACACTTACTTATAATAGCTTTCTTTTCTACCTGCTAAATGCACTTAATGACCAACATTTCTCACCTAAATAATAGCATAGCTCTACATTTGGCCTTCACTTCTTGCCAACAGATTCCCTTTCACTGAGTAATGGAATTGTTACATTGTTTTAATTCTCTCTATACTGTTTTCAAATGTAATGTGTTTCTTTAGGAAAGGGGGTTTGTTTCCACTATCTTGTCTAGGCTAAATCTCATAATTTTTAAGCCACAGTTCTGCATTTAAATATGAGGACAAGAAAAAAAAAGGTACCCTTCTACAAATTCATGGGCAGTTTTTATCTTAGACATGTTTCATTGTTTTACTGTATTCAGCAAATAGAAAACCACAAGCTTGGGTATCAACGGTCAAGTCTGTAGCTTATAAATGGAATTAATAACATCAGAGCTATAAGTTTAATATTTTGCTTGTGTTGTTGCCAGCTCCCTGATCTCTGTGCACTCACTGTAGAAACAAACCTCTGGTGCTGGCCCAGAATAAGAATGTATTTGGGTTTTGCCCCAGTGTTAGGTTTTGAGTTCCTGTCTGCAATAATTAATTATAAACCACTGCTCCCAGGCCTTCCTCTCTATTACTGTTTTCTAAAGAGCAGCTCCTGATTTTGTATACAGGATGATTATTATTTCTTCCCAGGTGTATTACCTTACATTTATCTATATTAAATCTCATTTCTCTTTCCTCTGTCCATCTCTCAAAAGTTTTCCCTAACTTTATTCTCCAGTGAGGAGAGATCCTTTCTCAGAGCTGCTTTGTTTACGCAATGCATTGCTAGAAGTGCATAATAGGTAAAATAATTGTGTATCACTTCTAGACTTTTCATTTCCTCTTTTCTGCATTCCAGCTCTGCTCCCTCTGATGTAGTCATTGACTTCAATTCAATCAAGAACAAGCATTTAAAGAGCTGGTCCATTGTTTCAATAATGGCAATAGTCCAGTTATTGAAATTTCTTAATCCTTTGTTTGGATTAAATTTCTTGTTCTCTTCTGAAACAAGCATGGGGAATGAGAGAAGAGATTAAACTATATTACACCGCATCCCAAGCCTACAAAAAGTAATTCATAGAAGTGATTTGTAAATAATCTCAGTGTCTGCTGGTTTTCTGCACCCGAAGGAAGTTGTGTAATTTCATGCCAGCACTTTCATCTTGGCATGTTTGGATTCGTCTGTGTCTCTGCTGTATCCAAGTTTGACTTTTAGCTGACAGATACTTGGTTCTGGGCTAGCTTTTGGCACAGCAGCCCCAGTACTGTACATCACCATTGATTTGTACTCTGATGTCTCTCAAGTCTTCTATAATTCTCTCTACATATCTGCAAAATTAAGATTAATTAGCTGAGAGCAACCCTTTGGGTTTTGGATAGCCTTTGACAAAATCTTGCCCAGGAAGTAGATTTGCCTGGTCCCAGCCAGCAGTCTTACTGAATCTGAGCAAGGCCTTCATACAGATGAGAAAGTGAATCTTTTCTACCAGTGTCACTTGAAATGTTCTTGAAATGCTCTATAGATGACAAGAGTTGCTGCAGTAGTTTCTCAGGGGTTTGGGAGTTCATGCTCCCTTCCTGGCTTTGGCACTAATGATCGCGCAGTCCCGCAGGGAGCCAGCTCAGCAATGGAGCTAATTAATTACTGCAGACAGGAGCTCAAAATCTAACATTGTTGAAAAATCAACTGCCTGTGCTGTTTTGTCTGCAGCTGGTCTCTAATGGCTGCATTTGGGGAAAAATCTTTAGCACAACTCAAAGCAAAAATGCTCTCTTTCTCTCTCACTCTGCTGTTAAACTAATACAGCAGTGAAGATGGAATAGTACCAAATGCAACAAATTAGAAAGTGGCTAACTAATGTCAAATTAAGAAAAATTAGTTCTTAACAGTTTTAACACTAGGGTACTCTTAGCATAGGTACAGCTAAAAATGAAAGAATGGAAGAGACCATCTCAGTCACTGAGTCAGACCCTGCAAACACAAGCTGTCATTCAATAATCACCAAGTCCAGAATGATCCACAGAATATTGACCCTGCCTGTTTACATGCAAGACAGGTCTCTTTCATCATTTTACAATAATCTTAAGACCTACTGTGAACACCAAAATTCATATCAATAATACACTTCAGGAAACAAAAAAGGTAGTCATGGACATTGTCCATGTCTGAGGACAGAAATTCCCAATCCAGCCCTTCTCCCTTCCCACCACATGTACCAGCACACGAGCATCAGGTCAGGTCACAAGTTTAAAACTTGCTGTATAAAAGAGCAATTCATTTTCAGATACATGAGCTCCCTGAAATCAGTGGAGAACCAGCAGGATTTTTTGGGGTTTAGCTCAAGCTTAGTTCTTGGCTGCAAAGCTCCCTGGACCAGCCTCCTGCTCAGCTGTAAAAATACCAGACAGACCATGATAGCTCTGACTTAGATAAGGATAAACTGCTATGGAACTGTACTTCAGAGAGGAAATCTCTCATTGCAGCAAAGCCAACTAAACAGTTAGCTGCCACTGAAAAGAGCAGCTCCACACAAGTCTGTCCCAACTGGCACTGCTATTAAGTAAACTACTCAGTAATTACTTACTTTTTATGGTGATGTATATTTTCTTCTAGTGCAGCTTGCCATGGCCACCAGAAAAAGTGGAAATGCATGGCCAAGGAGAAGGGGGAGAATCAGCATGATCTCACTTTTTTTGTACTGGCAAACTGCAAGCATTGTGGTTACATTAGAAAGCTGTGCTGCATAAGCACTTCCCCTTGAATGCTCCTATCTCCCTTTTACCATTTGTGTCCCAGCATCCACAGTCATGCAGCCTATGTCAGACAGGATCAATGCCTAATTAAACTCAAGAAATCTGGAGAAGTAAAAGGTTTTTTTCTTCCTGATGGCGGTGTTCCCTGATTGAGTTCATGTTAGAGCTGAATCAGATCTGATAGTCCAATAAGAAAAAGGTGTGGTAGATAAGGAGTTGAAGGAGCTGTGGACAAAATTTTCAGATTTACCAAGGAAGTCCATTCCTAAGTGAATGTTGGCAACAGCCTGCATCAAGAACAGAGCTGGACTAGATGATTTGCACATATCCTTCCCAAACATTTCTGTGATTATATAATTCTCTACCACAGGAATCAAAAGTCATACACCTGTACAAGCACACATTGAGAATCCAAGTGTCAGACCTCCACAGTTCCAGACACTTTATCAACCAATCTATTGATACATGCAATGTATCAGCAAATGTCAGCTGTAATACACAATAACTGATTTTCCTCTGTATGAAAAAGGGAGTAACTACTAGGATATGACCTTGCCCTACACACAGCATCAGAAAAAGCAGTGCCCATGATTCAAGATGGATATATAAGCACTAGAAAAAAAATTCAGAGGGCAGAAAAAATGATCCAGAGGTTGAAAACTAACACCTAAGGTATAAGGTTTAGGACATCTATTAAATCTGTCAGAGAAGAGTGGTGACTGGATCACTGCACCCAGATAATACACACACAGAAAAGGTACTTGATTGTAGGATGAGCTTTTCAGTCTTGCAGACAGAAACATAAAAAGACATAATGAATGGAAACTGGAGTCAGACAAATTCAGGATTGAAATGATGTGATTTCTTAGCAGTGGGGGTAACTAAACATTGGAACAACTTACCTGAGGAGGTGGTAAGTCACCACTGCTTGGAGTCTTTCAGGCAAAATGAGGTATTTTCCCAGGAGACATTTTCCAGTCCAGCCTCTAGGAAATCTCCTGAAAGAGATTAGGCAAAATGATCACTTGTTTACAGCCTACCAGACAGGAAGCTTTTTCATACAAGCCTATAAACGTACCCCAACAAAGTGCCTGCTATGCTGTTTGAGCTGGGGAACTGAGACTGGGCCTTCAGTATCAAATTTATTATGTCACTTCAGGAAGAAAGAGTGCCCTTGTATCCCAGACACAAATTTGATTTAAATATTTATCATCTGGTAGCAGCAGATGGATTTTTAAAATAAATAAATAATTTTTGAAAAGAACAGAAATCAAACATATACTGCTTATAAATATTTACGTAGTTTTCATGGATAATGTTGGCTTTTGTGTTTCTCTCTTTAAAAGCATTTTGCCAAGTGCCATGACTTTAAAAGTCAGAGACATCTAGCTGTGCATGCATATATTTTTCTGGCAGGCACAGTGAAAAACAAAACCTAATCGAAGATAACACCAAAAAGAATTTTAGAAAATTTGAAATATCCAACTTTTGTTAACTTACTCTGTGTGTGCCTTTTTCTAAGCAATATTATTTTTTAAAATCTGTGTTCGTGTTATGAAGTGGTCACTATCACTGCCATACCTTGAATAAGAAAAAATTGGTTGATGACATTATGAAGTTTACAATTGCTCAAATCTTCAGGGAACTGCATCACTCTCTGTGACATTAAACAATTTTAAAAGTGCCAGGAGCAACCATACCAATATCAAAAAGCTATGAATTCTCATAATTTCCATAATTTCACAGGTGTCATATCTTAATCCATTGTGTCCAAGTATATTATGCAACATAGTTGCTTGCTGACTTCCCACAGGTCAATTATCATAGACTATAGCACTGTTTGGGTGGGAAGGGACCTTGAGGACCAGCCAGTTCCAGCCCTCATGCCATGCACAGAGATGCCCTTCTCTAGACCAGATTTCTCAGAGCCTCATCCAACCTGATCTGAACGCTTCCAGGGATGGGGCATCCACAACTACTCAAAGCAACCTGTTCCAGTGCCTCACCACCCTTACAATAATGAACTTTTTCCTAATAGCCAATCTAAACCTAACCCCTTTCAGTTCAAAGCCATTCCTCCTTGTCCTATCACTACATGTCCTTGTGAAAAGCCTCTCCCAGCTTTCTTACAGCCCCCCTGTGTGTTCAAAGGCAATAATCAGGTCTCCCCAGAGCCTTCTGTTCTCCAGGCTGAACAACCCCAACTCCCTTGGTCTTTCCTCACAGGAGAGGTGCTTCAGCCTCCTAAACATCCTGCTCTCCTCTGGACTCACTCCAACAGGTCCACATCCTTCTTATGTAGGGGACCCCAGAGCTGGATGCAGCATTCCAAGTGGTGTCTTGTGACAGCAGAGTAGAGGCAGAATCCCCTCTCTCACCCTGCCAGCCATGCTGCTTTTTGTTGTCACCTTACTGCAAAAGCTCCCATGCCTTCTCAGTGATTTCTTATGGGCAGCTCCTGACCGCACTGCGCTGTCAGAAGGAGCAGTACACCTTCTTCACAGCACAGCCAACAAATTCCATCTCTCCTCACTCAGCTAACCCAACCTTTTGTAGCACTCGTCTTCTTATTGGACACAGCTGTGGCCTATTAAGGGCAGGCCTGCTCCTAATCTTTGGTGATTGGTACAGCTGCAACTCCTCAGGTGTGAGATTACCTTCTACACTATTCTCTTACATTCTATCCCTCCACAGCTTTTGGTGCAGCCCAGGACACGTTTGGCTTTTTGGGGTGCAAGTGCACATTTGTTGGCTCATGTCAATCTTCTCATCCACCCATGCCCCCAAGTCCTTCTCTTCAGGGCTGCTCTCAATCCCTTCCCTGTCCAGCCTGTATTCATGCCTGGGATTGCCCACACACACACAGTGTTGCACTTGGCTTTGTTGAACTCCATGAGGTTTGCAGAGTCCCATGTCTGGAGCCCGCCCAGGTCCCCCAGTGCATCCCTTCCCTGCAGTGTGCCAACTGCACCACAGGGTTCGGTGCTGTCAGCAAACTTGCTAAGGGTGCCCCCAACATCCCTCTCAATGTCACCTTGCCAAGGTGTTAAACAGTGCCTGTCCCAATACAGACCTCTGAGGAGCACCACTCCATCTGGACATTGGGCATTGACCACAACTCTTTTGAGTGAGACTGTCCAGCCATATCCTTATCTGCCAGCTGGTCCATCCATCAAACCTGTATCCCTCCAGTTTACCAACAGGGCTATTGTACAGGACAGTGTCAATGCTTTGCACAAGACCAGATAGATGATGTCAGTTGCTCTTCTCTTATCCACCAATGCTGTTATCCCATTGCAGAAGGCCAACAAATTTGTCAGATTTGCCCTTAGTGAAGTCATGCTGGCTGTCACCAATCATTTCCTTATTTTCCATGTGCCATAGGATAGTTTCCAGGTGGACCTGCTCTGTGATCTTGCGAGATACCAAGGTGAGACTGACTGGCCCCTAGTCCCCTACATCTTCCTTTTCTCCATTTTTAAAAACGAGGATTACACTTCCCCTTTTCCATTCAGAGGAAACCTCACCAAACTGTCACAGCTTCTCAAATACAATGGACAGTGGCTTAGCCACTTCCTCTGCCACTTCCCTCAGGACCTGTGGATGTATCTCATCTGGTCCCACGAACTTGGGCACCTTCAGGTTCTCAAAACCTGATCTCCTAGAGCAGAACCCGATCTTCTTTCTTTGAGTCCCTGTCTCTGCCCTCTGTAACTTGGGCACTGTGGCTGGAGAACCTGTCAGTGAAGACTGAGGCAAAAAAGTTGTTGCTTACCTCAGCTTTCCCCATACACTAGATAACCACATCCCATTTCCTTACAGACAGGGCCCACATTTTCACTAGTCTTTACTAGTTATTACTGATAGCTCAGGACATTCTAATCAAACCTCTGTCTCATCTATCTGTCAAATGGAAATGAAACAACAGAGAGAAGTTGCCAGAATGACTACATGAGATCCTTTAAAAAATATTAAAAAAGGAGAAAGATCTTGTAATATCCTTTATCCCACAGGTCATTCTGAACACTGCCTCTTGAACAATGCTTCTTCAGCTTACCTTGTTCTTACAAATAAGCACTAACCTTCCTACAAACATCGACTTGAATATTCAAATTTTGAAAGAATGCTATGTTTATACATATATTAAACAGTTACTCAAAGACAGCAATTCTGCAGTCAGTGCTTTGGGGATATATTTGCCATGCAGTTACATAGACACAGAATTTATGTTGTAGTCATGATTGTATCTCCAATCTGAAACATTGCTTTCTCTCACTGAAGGGGGAAGGCAGGTCTCCTGATAAATGTACTGGAGGAGAATGTGCTTTGCTCTTTGTCATACTGCTGTCTGCCTCCATGACCTTGCAGCAGATAGTCACAATTTCTATAAACTTCTGGTGACTGAAAAAATTACCATCCCCTTCTTTCCTGCTCCTCTCAGTACTTAAAGCCTTAATTAGGAAGTAAAACAGAATGAAAAGTAAAACAGGTTTTAAGAAGCAGCTACGTTGGATGCCCATTATCCCACAGCAACAACTCAGAGCCTGAAAAACACACTTAAAAGTGCATCTTCTGTTTTTACCAAGAGGGAGGTAAACCCTGGAACAAAGCCACATCTGACACCTGTACGTGGCAAATGCATCTGTTACTGAAGCTAAACCCTACAGGGGTAATGAACAAGAGGCCACGAGCAAACAATATCTCTCTCTGGCTGCACACATATGGGCTCATGCAGCAGTTTGTGCAGAATCCTCCAGCCAGGTCTGAGCTGGACTCACAGCACTGGGTATTTGCATGCAACCACAATGTTGTATCTGACCTAATTAGCACCATGTCCAACCTAATTAGCACCACCTACCACAGGGTTAAGTACTTTGGGTGCAACAGCACTCATACACAAGTCTACAGCTGCTGTCTCCTATTCCACAAGTAACTCAATGAATATATGCTAAGTCCTGTGCTCTGTTGCATGGTGCAGAGGTGCCCCCTGTCATGTTTGTGTTGCTTGTTTTTTTAAATAGCAAACACAGATAATTTTGTTTTATTGCTTCCAAGGCAATATGCTGCTTCGTTCATTGCTGTTTTTCTATTCTTCTATATAACTGAATGGGAAAAAGAATGCTTAGCACACCAAGATACTAGGATGAAATATTTTTAGGATATGCTTCTACACGTGTCTAAAAAGGACCCAAACAGTAGAAACAGGTAGGTGAAAAGAAATTCCTAAATCTCTATGCTCAGCTGCCCATGTAAGTGCTGACTCTCTGCTATCATATCTCTGGGGCACTAATTTGCAATTCTGTAAGATGTTACTGTAAACTGCTTAGTAGCAATGCTATGTCCATTTGCACAAGCATGAATGATGATCCAAGGTGTGAAAGCAACAGAAAATAATCCTTTGATATTTATATATGACCTTAGGGAAGTACATTTCCTCCAGGGAATAGCTTTGGGAATTTTTTCTCTTACAAAAATTTTAAAAGCCCCAAATATATATATATATTCTTTTTATATATATATATTCTTTTATATATTTAATCTCTTTTAGCTTATCAAATAAACTGATAGACTGTGCCTGTTTCAAGTTAACACATGGACACATTAAGTGTAGCAACGAAATCCAAAATTCTTACAAGTAACTAAACTGGGCATTATCTGCTGGCAGTTTACAGTATGTGTCGTGGTAATAGAAAATCTTGAGAGATCTGAAAGATGCAGCAATTGCTCCAGGGAGTGTATTCCATATGTTGAGGGTGACCAAAAGGACATCATTAACACAGCAACGAGAAAAGCAGATGGAGTAGATACGGAGACTGAGAGAGGACAGGCAACGACAGGAAAAGACAAAGTTGCGAAGTGCTGCGGTGCAACTGAGGCCCAAGCTGAGCTGACAGAGCACCCAGGTGCTGCTGAGTGGGTGGGCTCCATGGGCTCCTGAAATAATAACCAGGAAAGGCCTCAGGAGTGAGTGCTGCTGTGCTGGGTTATCTCTCACAGCCGGCTCACTTGGGTGGGATAAGCACCTGTGCTGATACCAGGGAAGGGACAGGAACCAGCCCGTGCTGGGGGCTGAGGAAGGAGCTGCAGCAGCACCCTGCTGGCAGCAGGCAGCCATGAGCTTGGCTTAACATCAGAATCAGGTCACAGCCCAGCAGCTGCCAACAGCCCTACACAAACCAGCACAAGCCATGGCTGCCCCACAGCCCTGCATCTCTCACCGCTTGTCCCTGCTGCAGGCCCAACTGCCTCATATTGGAGAAATAAGTTGGTTGTAAAAGGCTCCTCTCCTCCCTCCCCCATGCTATTTTTCAGCCAAATCAGGTTCCTAATCTGGTTTATCACACAGCTGAACAAAACAACTGTGCCAGCAAACCAGCGGGCATATCAAAGAGACAAGCACGGATGGCTGGGAGCAAAAACTGTCTTAGGCCAGCACAGCTGCCAAAAAAATTGTCAAACTGCATTCTCAGAGGGCTACAGGGTTTGCAGAGAGAGGGAAATCTATGGAGATACACTAAAGAGGTAAGTACAAAAAGGAACCACAAAAATAGGCCAGGGAGATAAGTGCAAGAATAGTGTTTCAAGGGACCTTTCTGACAGGTCAGGTCAGGCCTGGGAAAAAAAAAAAAAAAGCTGTCATAAGCAGGATGAGACATAACAAAAGCCTTAAAAGGCATATCTGTGATGTGAACAAAGATAAGAAGATACTTTGGAGAAGGAAAGGAAATAAAATTCATATACATCAAGATAAACAGGTCAAAAAAAGAGCGAAGTCAAAGATGACTCCCATGACTCCTACAGGTCTGATTGACAGAGTGTAATTGTGCACCTTCCAGACAGAATTGCAAACTCCTTATCCAGGAAAAAACAGTGCTCCTTGTGTAGGGACTGCAGATGGAGTTTCAACTCAGGAGGTTCTCTGAAACAATATACTACATTTCCTCAACAGGTGGAAGCTTTTAATCCTGAATGCCTTCCTAAGTAGTTTTTTTCAAATTAGCTTGAAAACTAAAATACTTGCACTTGCTCATAAGGATAGAAGTGAACAGCATTGCCATGGAGGACAAGAGTCAGAATTTTTCAGATGCTTTGTAAATCTTAAGAATCCAGAAAGGGCCAAAGCCACTTCTCTCAGCCTTTACCTTTGTTGGGGAAGAAGGGGCATTCAGATTCAGAAGCCTTGACTCTGCCTCCACTGTAATTTTGCTACTGTCAAAACGCAGAACTGCAGCTAGGAGTGTTTAAGAGCTGATTTTGATGACAAATTATTACATCAGGATGGAAAATGGGTCCACATTTGTCTGTTTCAGTAATGGAATGAAAAAGTAAGTCACTCTCAATTTTTGGAATTATACCCAACTTCTAGAGATATTTCCAGGCAATCTTGTCTCCTTCAGTGCCATCCAGTGGAATTAATGTGAAATATCACTCATGCACAGGGAGGATAAACAAAAATACAACAGCACAGAGCACACAAAACAACTCTACATTTTCAGCAGCTGCTGTTCATACCAGGTAAATTGCAGGTTGTCAGGGATATTGGTATAACAGTAATGAAAAACAGAACCATGATTTCCAATAGCTATAATTCAAATTAGATCTGACATTGTTGCCTGTATTCTCAGGAAAGCTCCTTATATAATTTCTAAAAGAGTTATTTGTGTCTGAAAAATATGTAGGACATACAAAAGTCACACTGTTACAGCATGGTATAATGATTTAACAGCATCTGTTTGTGTAATGCTCCTATCCGTAACTCAAGCCAGCAAAACATTATTTGTAATTTTGCTTCTCCTCTGAGGTATGAATCCCTTAACTGAAAGATAAGGATATCTGGATTTACAGGCACTCACATTATCAGTAATACAGGATTTTTAACATATATTCACACACACTTATATTGTGTTACATATGCGTGTGTATGCAGACGTGCATACCTGCTGTATACATGTATATGCACACACACAAAATGTAGGTATGCTGCAGCCTCACAATAGATTCTCTTTTACATAAAACCTCCTTGCCCTTTTAGTACTTCCCTGAATCCTCTCGAATTACAATGAACTCATGCCAATATTTGCATTAACATTCCTAAGGCCATTTTCTTGATTTTTCCAACTCCAGGTTACAGCTGCCTGCCAAAGGCCTAAGGCTTCCTACCTAAAAACTCTTTAAAGGTGGCTTTCAAGATGGGTTTCTGCAACCAAATGTAATTTCTACCTCTTTTTGCTCCTTTATAGGACACAGAAAAGACAAGAAAACATCTTTTTCTAAATTAAAAAGTCAGAATATTTTCTTGGTTTTACTTACCCTAGCATATAACTATTGGAAATGGAAGAAAAAAAAGTCATTGAAATGCTAATGTCTCTGTGCTTGTGTATTACAGTGACCTTAGACGGTCACTGTGGTGAGAGAAGGACGAGAATCTTATTTCTTGATCAGAAGGCTTGATTTATTGATATATGATATATAATACATTATAACTAAACTAAAAAGAAAAAGAAGAGAAGTTGCAGAGAGCTGCTCAGCTAAGAATAGAATAGAAAGAAGAATAACAAAGTTCTGTGTCCAGGGAATCTGTCCCTGAGCTGCTCCTGTGATTGGCCTTTAATGGTACACATGGAAGATGAGCCAATCACAGGGGCACCTGCTACATTTCACAGCAGCTGATAACAATTGTTTACATTCTTCTTCTGGGGCTCTGCTTCCCAGAAGATGGACAAATGTGAAAGAAAGGATTTCTATGAAAAAATGTCTGTGACACTTGTGAGTTTTAACTTTCCTTTCTCTAAGTCTCTGTTCAAATCCCAGTGGTTCCTCTGTCAATGCTCCCCTTCCCATCATAGCTTGTCCCTTTTCTCAGAGTCAAGATTTGATTGTTTGATTTTGTCAGCTCTACCAATGTGCTCTCATTCTTCTGGTTTCCTCACTGGCCTCCACGTCTATTCTCTCATGTAGATTCTTTGTCTATATGTACTTGTTCCATTGCCTTGAACTCATTCTCCTACATTTCTCCCTCAGGACTTCATTTCCTTCCTCACCTAATCCCAGTGTCCTGTCCCTATTGCTCTCATGTTAAGGTTTTCCACTTCCAACAGTTTCAGTCTTGCCTCCATACTTACTGTTTCCTTCCCTTCAGTCAGGTCCTTGTTCCCTCACCATTCCAATAAGACACACTCAAAAACCCATGAAAAAGAGAAAACAGCAGCTTTTGGGGAGCATGGGGGATGATTTCCATAGTCTCACTCAGTCCACAGACCCACCCCAGCCCATAGTGGCAAACAGAGGGAAACACATGACTGCAATAGTAGTAAGGATGGCAGGGACACATCCTAATTCAGGAACATGGAAAATTCATTCCTTCAAGGCTCATAGGTTATGCTCCATGTAGTCAGAAGACCAGATACCCCAATTCAGTTTTTTTCTGACAAATTCCAAGTTTGCTCTAGAGCACAAAGGCCTTTAAGAACCTCAAATATAAGCTCTCCACAATAATTTACCCTAGAAAAAGCCCTTTTTTCTAAGATCATATTTGGTAGTAGTAAAGTCATCTTAAACTTCTATCCTCGATATGGAACATTTCATCCCAAGCAGTGGACTTCTGGCAAGCGGCATATTACCTAAGGCATAGTTTAGCAAGAAAAATTTAGCAATTGATATGCTACCTTTAGCTGTAGTTAAAGTTTAACAAACTTATTTAAAGAACAACTGACAACCCTATTGTAGGCAGTTATATATGTAAAGTATAATGCATTACTAAATGCAAAATAGTGTTTAAGTTAATAATAAGAGCATGTAAGTGTAAAGGAAAATTATTATGAATTCACCTTCCTTTCCACCCTTAGTTTTTATACTCTGTAATTACTCAATACATTTTCCTCCACTGAGCAATCTCAGAAGAGTGGATGATTTTGTAATCCAGAAGTGCTTATGGTAGCATAAGAACAGTTGCATAACTGTAGTGAAACAAAAACACAGATCTACTCTAGTTTCCATTGACAAGCCTAGATAGTAATTAATGCTCTTCTAGCAAATAATTTCTTTTATTCCAAGGATTAGTTTACTAAACAGTAATGACTGGGTACTATGGCACATACAGACACATCTCTGTGGAAGTGCTGTCCCTTGCCTGGGTAGGAGAACTTCATTGATTTGCTCTAGCAGAACATAGAACATGATATCAGGAAACAGCAAAACGTTTCTGCCCCATCCTTCTTCAAGCTGCATTTCTAATGAGCTCAAACCAGAGCTCTCCAGTAGTTTACTTATTACATATAGCAGAGACCAACCAAAGATGGTGTTCAGGGGATTTACTGCAGCAGCCCAGTAGGATTCCACTGTTACTGGCTTTCTGTGGCAATAACCCTGAGATCCCTTTGCATTGCATGATGTTAAGGGCACAGCTCTCATATTAAGTTGAGTAGGGAATGTAACTGCACAGAACATGATTGAACTCAATGGGAGATACTGCCCTCTATGTTTCAGTGGGACTTGACTTTGAAGAAACAATAATTCACTGGTTTATAAAGGCACAAATAAACTTCTTATACAAGAAGTGCAGGTGCAATACTGTGATTTATAGACACTGGTATGATTCACCTTGAGATTTTTGTTGTATCTTGCCAAAAGCAGCTATTATCAAACCCCAAATGACTCCTAACACTACTATCAACATGTCATTTAGAAGTTCCTTCCCTAGTGGGAACAAAACCATCTCTTTTCTTCCAAAGCTGAAAATTAAATGCACAGCATTAACACCATCAGTGAGGTGTTTAACCTCAAAATTGCCTTTCCTAATGAGAATGAAAATCGTACTTGTTTTGTTTTTCAAAATTAACAGCAGTGATTTTCTCTCTTTTCTAATACACATACTTATCAACCTGAGACACAGTATATCTCTTAGTGCTCACAGAGTACTGCAGGTATACACCTATGCTTGTCTGTGCTCACCATTCCATACTCCAGGAGTAGGATTTATCCTGTTTCCAGTCTGATTCAAGTACACATTAATAAAGTAGAAAGAATATGACTGGAAAAAAGCAGCTAGGGAAGATGAAAGGCTCATTTTAAGTCATATTTGTACCAGCAACAATACATTGATGCAGCAGTAACACCAGAGAAAATTAACCCAAAATTAAATCACAGGGCTCCAGAAAGGTATCAGACTAGAGAAGTTCCTCACTACAACCAAAACCTGTTGTGAGCCATTCTACATGCATGCAAAACTGCTCCTGATTTTTCTCCAGATGTCACCAATATTTGTGTCCACACGTAAGGTCAGCGGGCAAAGAGGTGAAATGGTTCTCAGTTAATCTGTCCTCTAAAACTGTGCAAGAGCAAGTTCTTTTAATCAGTCCTTTAGCCACCCTAAGACTGGATATTGTGCTAAGTCTCCAACACTCCCTAGAACAATTCTTCTGCAGGGGCCCAGGACTCACATGTGAGTCCATATAATCTCATGCACACTGGGTGACTGGAAGCACTCGCAAAGCCCTGAGGTGTGGAGTCCTGTCTCTGTGGTTTGGCTGTCATTAACCCAGCAACACCAGAATATGACTTCTGGAGATGCCTCTGAGTGTATGAAATGTTCCTCTCACCATCCTGTGGAATCTAACCCTCCCCAGCTCCCACCCTTAACTGGTATCTGAGCAGCTCAACGTGTCCACTTGGCAACTCAGATGCTTGTGGGGGAGGACGGGACATCCTTGTCTGTACTGCTTGCTCTTCTTCTTCTGCAAGAGTACAGACAATTCTGCTGCAGCTACTCAGGCTTGGTTGAATTCCTGCTCTCTCTGAGGGGCAGATCTCAAGCCTGGGTCAAGTCCCAGCCTTTGATTAGAAAGCAAACTGGTTCATTGAAGAGAATTAACAGGCTGGCAGAATGGATGAACTTGCCTGAGGTGCAAACTCAAATCTATGTTTGCCAAGGATTTCACCCATCAAGGTCTGTATGGACCATGAAGTCAAGAACTGTGGTATCACAGGCTCAAAGGTCTAGGAGACAGGCTCACCTCAGCAGAAACCCTAATGTGATACCGTGCCTCTCCTGTATTTGAGGAATTACATTACAAGATAACCACATATGGGACTGATACAACTAATGCTGCGAAATAGATGTAGTGACTACAGTTTCTAAACTTTCTGACACTGTTTTGTAACAAACCCATTGTTCCAAGGCACCCACAGCAGACAGGGTACAGACTTCATGCCTTTTTCTTCCTGTCAGCCCCATTCACTACTATTCCCTTGCTCTCTGCCAATGAACAAGGTAACATTGCGTGGCCTAACCAGAAAAGCAAAGAAAAAGCACTTCCATTCTAACAATGGATAAAGAGCAAAAGTGCATTGGACTTCTTTTTTCTGACTTCATTTCCTTAATCCCTCAGTTTTTGCACTGTAGAGGCACTCTTAGTTAAAGCACTACATAACAATTTCCACAAAATAAGACATCTAAGTCATTAAGGAGAAAAATACTCCTTCCTTCAATGCAATCTATCCTGTAGTTCAGTTCATGATGACATGTAGGTGTTAAAAATTGAAAACTTAAGCAAACCCAGACTTTTAATTCAGAAGGAAAAATCAATACAACTCTCCAGGGACAGCCCTTTGGAATTCAGAATTCTTTACTCTTTTGCACTGATTCAGTAAGCCCTATCTCAGACTGAAGCTTGTGGTATTTTCACAGTGTGCTTATCCCTTTTTCACAGAGAATTGTTCAAATGGTCTTAAATCAAATTCTGGAGTAATATTTTGCAAACTAAAGACAGCCTACAGAGATGCAAGAGCAATTAGCTGAACCCCTTGTAGCCAGCAGTCTCATTTAATGCTTCCTCAAAAATGCTACAACAACTCATGCCCTTGCCACTACCTTTCTGTCACATGCCAATGTTGTAAAATCTGGAATATGTCAAGATTATTTTAAGTCTGTATAAGTCTTTGGTGCAAGCCATCAGGAAAGGAGACCTAATTGAGAACAGGCAGCATCCTTTAGTCAAGGACATCTAGGAACTAACAGGCTTTAAGAATGGAGCAAATTAAGACACTGATGTACGTGTATGTACACATTGCTAACTTGCCAAGTACTCAAGGTTCATGTATCCTATACGTGAACTATCTTCTTATAATAGCAGAATTCATGCCTATAGGTCAAAATACCCCTGCCCAGGTGAAGACACCTCCCCAGAGCATTGGATAGAAGTTAGCTGGGGTTACATAACTTGTATGGAAATTACTAACCAAGCATAATAGAAGGGCTTCCCTTGGAAAGTAACTAACTCCAAACTTCTGTGTAGCAATAATGGCACGAAAAGTCCGGAGGGGTGTGCCTGATTTGTGGACTACCACAGAGCACCCAGGCTTGTGCAATTCTGAAATAAATAGTCATTGTCTCTCTTGAGTATGCAATTTTGTCCTGTTGCACACCAGGCAACAAATCCAATTGTATGGACAAAACCGAGGAGGAAAAGGGCATAGGACCTGAGGGTCCTTTTCCTTTCACTGGTGGAAGATGATCTGGGGGTGCTGGTGGAACATCAATCAGCAATACATGCGCCAACAGTTTGCCCAGGTGGCCAAGAAGACCAATTGCATCCTGGCCTGGATCAGAAATAGTGCAGCCAGCTGGGAAGGGATTGCCCCTTTGTACTCAGCACTGGTGAAGCCACACCTCAACTGCTGTGTCCAGTTACGGCCACTCAATTCAGGAAGGACATTAAGGTGGTGGAGCAAGGCCACAGAAGTGAAATGAAACTGAAGGGTCTGGAGCACAAGCGTTATTAGGAGTGGCTGAGGGAGCAGGGGTTGTTAGAAGAACAGAAGCTCAGGGGAGACCTTATGTCTCTCTAGAACTACCTGAAAGGAGGCTGTACCGAGGTGGGGATCGGCCTCTTCCCCCAGGCAACCAGTGACAGGATTAAAGGACACAGTCTTAAGCTGCACGAGGGGAGGTTTAGGTTGAACATTAGGAGGAATTTCTTCACGGAAATGTTGTGAAGCATTGGAACAGGCTGCTCAAGGAGGTGGTGGAGTCATCATCCCTGGAGGTGTTTAGAGGAAGACAGGACGTGGCACTTAGTGCCGTGGTCTAGCTGACAAAGCGGTGTTCGGTCAGAGGCCGGAGTCCATGATTTCAGAGGACTCTTCCAGCCTAAGTGATTCTGAGGTAAAACACCACTTGATTCCCCACAAACAACCCGTAAAGCAGAAGTTTTGTTCACGCTTTCGCCAGTCACAATGCAGGGCTGGCAGCCGAGCCAAGAGCACCTCTTTTCCCCCGGCACCCCGAGGTGCGCGGGTGAGACAAGCCACGGCCGGTTCCGGTTGAGCGCCAAGGCCCAACCGGCCCGGGGCGCTTCGCTTCGCTTCCCTTCGCTTCCCTTCCTTTCCCTTCCCGTCCCTTCCCGCCCCGCCCGCTCCGGCCCGGCCGGTGCGGATGTGAGCTCACGGCGCGCCGGGCGGAAGAGGCGGGGCGGGTGTTTCCGCGGCGGCGGCGGCGGCGATGGCGGGGAAGGCGGCGGCGGGCGAGCCCCTGGGGCGGACGGCGGAAGAGGCGGCCTGGGCAGAGACGCTGCGCGGGGCCTGCGAGCCTGAGCACCACTGGCGGTACCGCCGGGAGTTCCTGCTGCGCAACGTGGGGGAGCTGCCGGCGGCGGGCAGCGCCCAGCTGCAGCGCCTGGTGTCCCTCTCCATGGTGTGGGCCAACCACGTCTTCCTGGGATGCCGGTGGGTTCAGCGGGACGCGCCGGGGGACGGGGGGACGGCGCTGCGCGGCCGCCTGACGAGGCCCCTTCTCTCCTTTCCTCTTGTCGCCCCTCCAGGTACCCGCCGCAGGTCATGGAGAGGGCGCTGGAAATGGCCGAAGGCATCCAAGTGACCAACGCGCCTGTCCACACCACGAGAGACGAACTGGTTGCCAAGGTGAAGAAAAGAGGCATATCAAGTAGCAATGGTTAGCAGATCATAGCTGTGACAATACATAGGAGTCTAGAAAATGCTTGTTTCTGAATGTTCTCGGTTTGCCTCGGGCTTAGAAAGTAGTCAAAATAATTTACTTTTTAAATTCCCGCTAATAGTTTCCTCTCTCTGTGCTATTCTTTTTCTAATATAATGTCTCTGAAATGCACATAATGTGTGCATAGTCATTTGGTAATGTAGAGCTGTTGTTTTGCATTTCTACAGCTGGTGCACTTTAATCTGATAACTTGTGCATTGTGATATGGGCTGCTGTGCTCCAGCTTAAATATGTTCTTGTTACTTTGCCTTTGTTGCCAGTCAGGCATTGTTGCTGTGTAAGAAACTGAGTTTCTTAAAGTAATTCTCAGACAAATGTTTTAAAGATATTTTGTGGTATTAGTAGACAAAATACACTTCATTATTTTTAGATCAGATAGCCCCTTTAATGTATGTTGGCCAGTTTTGGTTTGGACTTCAAGAATAGAAATACATACTTGGGTCCAAACCAACATCTGAAACCTCACATGAGTATTGTCGGGATTTTGTCAAAAAAACCCAAAATTCTGAAATAGTAGGTTAATACTTGAAACAATGGTTCAGGTGTATTGCTAATGTATACTCTTTAAATTCACAGATAATATTGCTAGAAGGTTTTAGATTATTTTTCTCTACATGGCTGTTTGATAGTGCAGAAATCAAAGAGGATCACATATTTTACCTGTTTTGCAGAAGGGGTAGAGGAGCCATGCAAGAGACAAGCTGTTGAGAAAAGCAGAGACTCTAAGGGTGTTGGAAAGGATGTGAAAACAACCAAGGCACAAGGAGTGAAGGAAACAGAGAGCACCTTGCCCAAAAAGCAGGAAAAAGGTACTAGCAAAGATCCAGAAACTTCCCAGTCAACTTGCAGTTCAGATCAAGAAATGGTCGTAGTCTCAGACATAGAAACAGAAGGAAAACCTGCTAATGCTGAAAGTACTGCTGAGAAAAAGCCACCTTCATCTGAAAAAGAGCCAGGAAAGAAGCCTTGCTCAAGCCCACCCAAGGAAAGCAAGTGTGAAAATGTGCCATCACCTGAAAAGAAAACTACAGTAAGTGCAGCGCCACTGGCTGCCGAGAGCGCCCCTCAGGCAGCAGCAGTGGAGGCAGCAGTGCCAGTGACCTCCAAGAGCACCCCTCAGGCAGCAGTGGTGGCAGCAGCAGTGCCAGTGACCTCCAAGAGCACCCCTCAGGCAGCAGCGGTGGCAGCAGCAGTGCCAGTGAGCACCAAGAGCACCCCACAGGCAGCAGCGGTGGCAGCAGCAGTGCCACCAACGTCCAAGAGCACCCCCCAGGCAGCAGCAGTGGCAGCAGCAGTGCCAGTGACCTCCAAGAGCACCCCACAGGCAGCAGCAGTGGCAGCAGCAGTGCCATCAACGTCCAAGAGCACCCCCCAGGCAGCAGCAGTGCCACCAACCTCCAAGAGCACCCCCCAAACAAGCGCTGCATTGCTGTCTTCCAAAACCCAGGTGGGTGCCCCAGCATCAGCGCCCAAGAACGGCGCTCAGGTGAGCAGCTCGCTGCTTCTGGCCCCCAAGAGCGGGACTCAGGTGGGCTCCTCGCTGCTGCTGGCTTCCAAAGGGCCGGCTAAGGTGGGCTCCCCGCTGCTGGCCTCCAAGAGCAGCGCAGAGGTGGCCGCCTCGCTGCTGGCCGCCCGCAGCGGTGCGCAGCCGGGCTCCTCGCTGCTGGCCACCAAGAGTAGCGCCCAGGTGGCGGCCTCGCTGCTGGCTGCCCGCAGCGGAGCTCAGCAGGGGCCCTCCCGGGGTGCAGCTCAGGCAGGCGCTTCCCTGCTGGCCTCCAAGAGTGGCGCGCAGGCGGGCGAGAGCCCTGCCAAGGCTTTGTGCAAACCGCTAACCAGCGAAGATGCCAAGGAAAGACAACCTTTTTTCAACAGACTCTACAAAGCTGTAGCCTGGAAACTGGTTGCTGTTGGAGGCTTCAGTCCTAATGTAAATCATGCAGAACTTCTAAATTCATCTATTCAGTCTGTAAAAGCTACGTTAGATGTTGCTTTCGTTCCCCTGAAGGAACTTGCAGACTTGCCTCAAAATAAAAGCTCTCTAGAAAATATAGTTTGTGAACTGAGGTGCAAGTCTGTCTACTTGGGTACTGGCTGTGGTAAAAGTATGGAAAATGCCAAAGCAGTGGCTTCAAGAGAAGCTTTGAAATTATTCCTCAAAAAGAAAGTTATTGTGAAGATATGTAAAAGAAAATACAAAGGTAGTGAAATTGAAGATTTGGTGCTTCTGGATGAAGAGTCAAAACCTTCAAATTTGCCTCCAGCTTTAAGAAATCCTCGCGAGATCTTGTAGGGGCGAATCACTGTTTGTACTGTGTATAGTATTTCAACACAAGGACTGCAGGTTAATTTTGTACTTTGAAAATGTAGGCTTCCAGATATTTTGTATTTCTTTCTCAGTTTTGCAAGACAATGATAGTTCTTTCACTTGGTAGCAATTGTATAAAACTTGTTAGAGATGACAAGTGCGCATTTAAAGGTATTGCCTTAATATACGGCACACTAGTGTGCTGTTGTATTTGCAAAATAGTCTACCTAACTCTTCTATTTTTAATTAAACTATTAAGGTACAATTTGCTGTTTAAAACCTGACGTTTTTGTAATTCTTACAATTTGATGGTAGTGTGCTCAATTGTCTACCATATCTTTTCTAGGCTTGTAGAAGTGTGTACATAGGGACCATAATACTTGAATAATTGAAAGTTGTTTAAAAATTTCAATCAAAAAGTTGAATTATATGTTTCAGGCTTGTTGCTCATAATGTTCACTGTTGCACATACTAGGAGAGAAAGTAGTTGGTTGACTATTTTTATGGGATGTTTTCATAACACTTGCAATATAAGTGACATCCTGATCCCATTTAACATTATGCTATCAGGTTAGAGCCCTTTTAATATCACATTGGCAAATTAGCAATTAGCAGTCAAGTCACAGCTATTTCGGCCACCAAAACTGTAAGCTGATTTAATTTTTATGGTGAAGTATCATTTACAGTTTTGTTTGGTACTTTTTTTTCTAAATGAACATGGAGTTCTATACTAAGTATATTTTGACTGCTACTGAAACAATAAAACCTCTGTGATAAGCATCTATAGTATCTTGGTTTTGGCTACTAAATATTCCAGCCATTTCCATAATATTGCAACACCTTCAGTAAAGCTTTACGTTGAGTGGCTTCAAGGTGTAATCCCACAAGAATTAGTTGGTTTCTTTAGGTGTGTAGCTGGAATGCTATAAAACTGATAGAGGGGACCTGTAGAATATGAATTTCAACTTTTGTAACACCAAGGTAAGCAAAATGAAAATGCTGCTGTCTGCTGGAGGCAGCAAGTGTATTGTAAAACATTCATTCTAATCAAGCCCTTCCTTTGCTACATTTTTACTCCCTGTACAGAATAGTTTGAGGCAAGGAAAGTGGGAGATTACCTTTTATTTTCAATGTTCCTGAAATACCTGCACAAACTGCATGTTTTGGTATATTGGATAATGACATGTAATTGTAAAAACATAATGTCTTCAGTGCTATTTTGAATTAATCTTGTCCTATTACAGTAGTTAGCATCATTTAGTGGTGTCCTTACACTTGACTGACAGATCCATTGATCAAGTGCTAGAGGAATGAATAGGAATTTCTGGGATCTCAGTAGTACATACGTCCACTTTCAGTTATTTTGTACGTTTTGGGACTAAACCACAGTGGTGTTTGTACTGTACCCTCTGTGCTTTTGAGCAGCAGTGGCTGTCCAGTCCGTAGCACCAGAAGGCTGCAGGGCGTTCACACTTCCCGATGGCTGCTTGAGAACCTCCTCCACCTGACCCCTGTGCTTGTGTGCCCTCGGTCGCCCTTCACCCTAGTTAGATTTCTCAGGAGTTCCCCCCTGGCATTCCTGGAGCACCACCTGGCGTTCGGAATGCAGTCTGCTAAATTGTGACTTAGTGCAAGAATTGGTGTCCACTTCTAGCGCCAGGCAAGCTTCGTGCTGTGCTTAGGAGCTCTGGTATTCATGATGGGAAGTGTGAGATGTGTTTTCAAGTAGACACATGTAGGGACTGTGCTTGTGAGGCAGGAGTTGCATCCCGTGCCCTCTGTAGTACAGCTTTCTCTGCTGCTAGTTCGGTCACCTCCAGATCTCTGGGTCAGAATTGCAGCATATGCTGTAATGTGAAAACCTGTGTTTCTCGTCTGTAAAGCAAAGCTCTCAGTATTCACTGACCTCAAGGGGCTGTTAGGGCAACTGTGTTAAAAGGCTGAGGTGCTAGATGCCTTTTTTAAAAGACCTGATTTAGAATTACTTTTTTCAAAATTTTGAATGTTATTCCTCTTTGATGTTTGGTTGTGAATCATTAAAGAACAAGTCTGTAGCTACTCTTAAAAGAAACTGAAAGCTGAAGTGTGTTATTTTTATTTCACATTCTGCACGGAAAGCAAACTAAACACACATTCACATACAAGTGAATAAGCACTAGCCGAGTATTCTCAAATGAGAATCTACTAACATTTCGTTAGCCCTAAAGGAAGAAAGAAATAGAAAGAACTGGCTGTGGCAAGAGGTGTTCTAAAATCCTGTGTCCCTCCTCCAGCTACTGTCCTGGTCTCTAGTGACTGGGATGCTGGTCTTTACCTGTCGGACGCCGCTGACGAGGGCCAGGGTGAGCACCTGCACTTACACTGTCGGCGTGCAGAGTTGTCTCGGGGGGACAAAGCAAACCAACCAACCGAAAGGAAAACTGACCCCGTTTTTTCTACGGAAGTACGGGAAATCGCAGCCATCAGAAAGTGACTCCCGTTTCCTCTGCTAGCACAGCCTAAGCACGCAGGGCAGGGTCCCTGCGGCCAGCCGCCCGCTGGCTGCTGTTAGCCGCTACCGGGGCGGGGTCTGTCGCCGCCGGCCCCGGTTGCAGCCTGCGGGCGCTGGGGCGGCCTCAGCGGCGGCTTTAGCGGCACGACCTCAGCGGCGGCCACACGGCGGGGCTGGCGCGCGCGCCCGGCTCGGGGCGGGGCCGAGGCGCTCTATTTGCATAGCGTGTTCCCGGCGCCCCTCCGTTCCTCCACGGTCGCCTTCCGCGGCCGTTCGTGCCCCTCAGGGGGCGGCCAGGCCGCCTGCCCACTGTGCATCGCCTGCGGCGGCCAGCAGGGAGGCAAACACAATGTAGAAAAAAAAAACCAAAAAAAGCAAACACTCACCCTGCTCTAGAAGTTCTCGTGCCTGCCGTGGTTTATATAACGTCACTAGAGAGCGGGGGATGCCGGGATGTTCTGAAGACCTGCTCGCTAGGCTACGCACGGAGGACAGCAGTTCCTCACGGGCCCCGCGCCCGCCTAGGGGAAAGTCCCCGGACCGCAGGCAGAGAGTGCCGGGCGCTGCCGCGCCCCCGCCCGCCGCCGCCGCCTTACACCTCCCGCCGAGACGCCTCCGGGCCGAGCGGATGAGCGCGGGGCGGGCTCTCGTCACGGCCACAGAGACGCAGGTAGCGCAGCAGGCGCGCTAACAGAACGGGGCTCACTCTCAGGCCATCCTCTTTTGCCGGGCGGGGGCTGCACGAAACACCCCACGGCGGGCTGGTGCCTCACACAGCCTTGCGGGGCACAGAAAAGCGTGTGGGGGGACCCGCTGCTTGCCCGACAGTGGCGTGTAGGACAAGCGGCCCGCGCCGCGCTGCTGCTCCCACCCGCTGGGCTTCAGGTGCCTCCTGGCCCGCAGAATGATTTAGGTTGGAAAAGACCTTTGAGATCATCGAGTCCAGCCTTTGGCCGAACACCACCTTGTCAGGCAGACCACGGCACTAAGTGTCATGTCCAGTCTTTCCTTAAACGCCTCTAGGGACGGTGACTCCACCACCTCCCTGGGCAGCCTGCTCCAATGCTTGGCTGTCCTTTCTGTGAAGAAATTTCTCCTATTGTCCAACCTGAGCACATGCTATTGGAGACGCACTTCGGGCAGAGCACTTACCTGTAAGTGCTTTCCCTCCTTCCCCGCTCCGGGAAGCAGCAAGAGGCCCGATGGCAGTACCCTGACGGGGTACGCGCCCCCCGCAGAAGTTCGTGGCGCCCCAGCACAGGAGGGCTCGGCGGCTGGCTGAGCACAACGCGGACACAGCACCCAGCACAGGCCACGCTCCTCCAGCACAGCGGCCACTTCCCCAGGCTGTGCTGCGCGGGGCACACCGACCCACGGCATCCCCTGCTCCACCTTCTCTGCAGAGGAGTGCATGCCGCCAGTGTTATTTGCCCACTTTAATTAGGTTCTCATGCTTAAACTCCCAGGGACTAACTCTGCAAGATGCTGCTGCCTGCTGAAAAACTGAATTAATGTCATAGGCAGTGCCACTTTTGCCTCTAGTATGTCAAGAAAATAGCACATGATCATGCCCCACTGTGGAATAAAGCCCTCTGCTGCACTACAGTCATGTCTGGGTATAAAAAGTGACAGAAGAGCACAGCAGAGATCCCCAAAATGACATAAAATTTGGGCTTCTCAGACCCAAAATAAATGGTTTATTACCTTACCCAAATTATCTTTATTACTTTACCCTAAAAGCTCCCAAGCGGTCCAAAAACAATGCTTGCTTCTGGTTCATTCTCTCTTGGTATTTTTGAAGTTCCTGTGGTGAGGCCAGGTCTGCTAAACAGTGTCTTTCTCTTTGGCTGAGCCTCAGACATGTGGCCTGTGTGCAGGCACAGTACAATTTATAAACCCTGTTAGTTTCCTGCACCTGCTGTTCCTCTTCCAGCAATATCCTCATGGTGACCTCTTTCCAGCCATGTCAGACCAGTGCGCAGAGTGGGGAGCACCTCTGCAGAGTGGGTGGTGTCAGCTCCGCCTGCCTCACATGAGAGCCCTGGAAGGGTTCACAAGAAACCACCTGGCCTGAGCTGTTGTTTTGGTTGCTGTCATCGCCACTTGAACTACTCGAATGCCTTTCTTTTCTCCTGTGATCCTGCATGTGATCACCTATATCTATGTGGGAAAAGAGAGATTTTAAATTAAAACACTATCAAAGAACCCATCCCCAAAGAAACAACTAAACTGGGGCACAGCTCTATGAAGTCTTGTTTTTTCGGCCGAGAACTGTGATGAAATCTCAGTGTCCCAGTTTCATCTACTAAAAGGATATATCTAAAGCTGTATGAAGCACCTGCTGTACAGGCTAAAGACCACAGTCAAGCTTGTGGAGACAAGCTGAAGCTTGTGCAGTGACTGATATGTGCTTGTTTTTCTTTTTTGGCCCTAAAATTGCACCATAGCACCTTAATGACTTGAACTGGTTCTGTGCACGTGAACAAAATTGTCTCACTTGTAGGTTATGGTAAATGTTGGTCTTCAAATTTGTTAGTAGGAGAGAATATGTCAAACATCAAACTTCTCTAGCCTATAGGTTAAACTAAACTGACATGACATGGTCTAGTGGTCCAGAGATTGAGGCAAAAAAGCACACATTGAAAGAGTTTTGATGCTGTCTCTCTCTTTCACTAGGCAAATCTGTCCCCTAGCTTGTAAGTTGCAAAATACAGAGAAAATAAAAGCAATATCTGTATTTTTAAAGTTTTTCTTTCAGCTAGATTTTCACTTTTGCCTAACTTATAATATGCCGCACTCTTTGTTCAGGTAAGAACAATTAACTTGTGTTTGTGTATGTGGCTTCTAGATGGTTCTGTCAGTTGCCACTGCCACAGCAAAGGTACTGCCATTAGGTAGGTTAAACATTTTTTAAAAAATGCTGTCATTAAATCTGCTGTCAGGATGCACCAATTTCTAGTCTGTGATTAATTAACACACACTCACAGATGAGGAATTAGGAAAACAGGTTTTATGCTGATAGCTGGTAACAGTTTCAAATATATTGTAGGCTAATCATGAAAATAGTGCATGATAATTTCTGAGCACTACTGCCTGTTCCTAAGGTAATGGAAGATTGAGTTACAGTGGTTACCAACTATATATTTTCCTCCTCTAGTAACATTCCTGCAAATAAAACAGCATTGCTCAGCTCCAGCATCTGCGCCTGCAGCCCTTTAAAGTTTTCATGGCCACTAGTGGTCAAGTAACATTAACTGTTAAGCACAAGTGGGCTGCAAAAGGACTTCTTCTCAATATGAATGTAGAGATTAATCACATTGGGCAAAAGAGATTTTGTCACTAGTAAGAAAACTGATCTAACCAATGGATTTACTAAATCCTCTGATGTTTTACATTTTAAATTTCAAATCTTCCAGAGAAAAGACAGCTGAGAGAGGATCTTACCAATGCCTATAAGTATCCAAAGGAAGAGTGTCAAGAGGATGGAGCCAGGCTCTTCTAGGTGGTTCCAAGAACTAGGACAAGAGGCAGCATGCAGAAATGGACATACAGGAAGTTCCACCTGAATACAAGGAAGAACTTCTTTGCTGTGCAGGTAACCAAACACTGGAACAGATTGCCCAGACAAGTTTGGAATCTCCATCTCCAGGGAGGTTCAAAGCTGTCTGGACACAACCTGTGCAATGTGCTCTAGGGGACCCAGCCTGAGCAGGGAAATTAGACCAGATGACTCACTGTGGTCTCTTCCAGCGTCAACCGTTCTGTTATTCTGTGATTTTAACTGCAGCTAAGTTCTGTGTTCAGTCAGATGCTGCCTATATTTTGACAGCAGTCTTCCAGCCTAAAGCCTCCTTTACACTGGAGTGAATGCCACATTTCTCATTACTTTTGGAAGAGGATGTTTGAGGGGCAGGAATCTATTAATCTTGTTTAACCATTAATTTTTCTCACAATTACAACTGAATAACACAGAAAATGTAAACTCTTGTGTGCTCTTGGGAAGAAAACCCTGTACATTGGTCATATCCTAGTAGTAAAGGATAATACCACTTTTTGGTAACTGGGAGTAAGTGATGGCACTGAAAAATTTGTTTAGCAGAAGCACTGCTGGAAAACCCCTAATGTGGGTGATTTGGTGCTATAGGGTTATTTTGAAGATATGAAATTACTCTCTGGAGCTTTGAAATTACTATGAAATTACTCTCTGGAGTTTGTGGTGTCTTTTCAGTTGCACTAGAAATTAATAATTTTTACTAGGTTAGGATAAGCAGATTCCAAAGAAGAAAAAAAATCCACACTAGGAGGGAAATAAAATGAGGCTTCCTCCTGTTTGTTGCAGAGTTTTAATGACATATGCCAAAACTCTGTCCAAGTTTTCAGGGAACTCTGAAATTCATAAATAGTAATCATAGGCATGTAATTTCCCCTTTTTTGCACACAGAGTGGAATTCATTCCACTGACTTCTGTGACAAGAGACCTGGGCTACCCTTACAGTCAACAGAGACATTTTTAGAGCAATACCTATTTATACTAAGATTTTCTCTCATTCCACATATTTAGATGGGTGACTCCCACCTTTATTTACTGAACTGGAAAGAAAAATTAACATCTGCATATAGAAGAGTATTATGAACGTCTTAAACCTTCACCTACTGAAACTTTCTGCAGGTGTACTGTCTGCCCTCATTTAATAATCTTGATTACAAAGGTGCACTTGTGTAGATATGTTCTTCACAAAAGGCAGAAGTAAGAATGTGTTTTTCACATGTGCTCAGCTGATCAGCACTGTGCCCCTCCTCTGAGGAGCTGCACTTCCTATGCCAGCCAAGCATGCTCCATAGCACCTGTGAGAAGCTGGTGGTGTCCAGCCCCTGCTGGTTTCCAGAGGGTATTCCAAACAGAGTGGATAGCCTCAAAAAGGAGCAGTGTGTTTCTACTCAAAACAAAGTGACAGTGTATGAGTGTGCTCTCATGAGAGCAATGAAGTCATATATAAGTGAATTTCTTAACATGTCTTGCCTTGGACCTACCAATTTCTCAAAACACGTTTTGCTGTGGCATTAGAGTATGGAAACTGAATGTGAAGAACCATAATAAATAAATAAATAGTTATTACAAAACAAGGCATGGAGTATACTTAGTCTGCATTTTTTAGTCCCCTTTTCAGTCTGCTCATGGTGAAATTAGTAGAACCTATCTGCTTGAAGAAAAATTGAGCAGGATATTGTGGCTGCCCTCTTTCCTGTCAACTTGTTAATACAAGTCAACTGGTTACTAAGATTCAGGAAGAGATTTTCTATTAGAGCATACTGGCAGAAAACAGAATAAATGTTGTGGATAAGGAAGAACATACATCTCCTGATAAGTGCAAGATATTTGTCATTTGGTATTAGCAAGCTCTTTGGTACAGTTGAGGATGAAGCTAACAGGGAAAAAAGCACATCTCAGTATTTTCAGGAAGTCTACTATTTAGTTTATCATCTGATTGAAATTATCTGTTGTCAGCCCATGTCTTATTTTTAAGTATTCTACACTTGTGTAAATGAAAGAGAAAAATAGTAATAATGAAGCGGGGGGATGAATTCATATATTTTGTATTCCACCAGATAAATCAAGCCTAATATTTTAAGAAAGCAAACAGCAATGTCTGGCATTACAGGGATGTATCTTTTTTGGATGACCTGATGTCAGAGAAGCTTTTGAGAATAGCTTGCCTGGTCAAACACAGCAGTACCTCTGGCAAGGATAGCCTCTTCCCAGAATATCAGCTGTACAACACTCTGCTATGGCCTATTGCTTCTTTCAGCTGACTCTTAAAAAGTCCATCTGGCTTGTACTCATTCTGTTTAAAATCTATTTATTTTTATGGTATCTCAGATAATTCTTCATGCTTTTCATCCCATGGAAGACAGAGAAGCATTTCTGACAAGAAATATGTATCATCAAAAATCAGTTCATTTGCTTAAAAGAAAGACCTTGTTGTCATCCTTTGAGCATTCCTACTAAATGCTAAGAAGGTCTTTCACAGCCCCCTATGGACTTGTCCTCATCAATAATGCTGCTTTTCTTTTTCCACAGCTTCCTGGGTTATCAATAAAAAGCAAGGGGAAAAAAAAGCAATCCCAAACAAAACCAAATAAACCAAATAAAACCAAAACCAAACCAATCCAAACCGAATCCAACAAACAAACCAACCCCCCCCAACACAACAAAACTAAAAAACCCTCACCAAAGTAAAGCAAACAAACAACAAACAAAAACCCAAACCAAACCAAAACCAAAAGAAAAAAAAAATCCCTAACCAACTTATGTATTATTATGTGAAACAGGATAGGAGTAATGGGTGGTTTGAGGATTTAAAATCAGGATTATGAAAGATGAGAGTCAAAAGTTTAATTGGGGAAAATAACAGTTGGATTAAATCTCTGGAAATATTTTTATCATAGTAAAATCTGTAATATAATGAAATCTTTAACAAAAAGAAGGGGAATACTCTGGTTTGAACTTTAAAAACCTACACTGGTAATTTTTAAAGAAACAAAACCTGTCGGGATCTATTCTTCCTGAAAACTGTGAATAGTTTAGGGATATATAAATAAATCTAAATAAACTGGATATAGGAGTTCTCTGTATTACTTACCCTTGGTGGACAACTACTGAGATATATGTGATGCAATACACCCTAATATCACATCTCTGTGTATGTCAACCTCAAGCTGACAGCTTCCCACTTAGCAGAGAGGGTTGGTGGAAATATATGATCATTCTGCCTGTCCATCTCTACAATTAGCAAGGTTTTGCTCTGCCATGCCTGTTCCTATCTCCAGATTATTCTCACATACAGACAGTGAAAGAAGGGACACAATTGGTTCTCAGAGCTAACAATCAACCTGCAAACTTGAGCCCAATACATCAAAATTCTCCTGTGCTTGCTCCTAGCCATTTTGAGCCATGAGCAAAGCAGGGAATTCAATCAGCTCTTCTTGCTCTCCTTTCCCCTGAGGCTTCAAACATGCAGCAAGCTAAGGCTTCTTTTTCCTAGGGAAGTCTGGTTCACTGCCACTGCTGCATTCTTGAGGTTCCCCAAAATTAAATTTTTTATTTTAGTGTTTGAAAGCAGCAGATAACACTTAAATTCAGAACTCATTAGCTATTCTCTGCTGTACCTTAGATACTGTTTCTCCCATAGTGACAAACAGCAAGCTTTTAGCACAGAAACCACCTGTAACAAATGTTATGAATTATTTTCTTGGCTGTTTCTTTATGGACAGTTCATGCACAGTTTCTTGTGAGAAAAAAAAAAAAAAGTTATGCCAAAATGTTTGGTTTAAATTAATATTTATTAATAATTATTATTTAATTTTAAATATTGTTAATTTTGAATGAACATTTTTGCTTTGTTTTTTCTGCTCTGTAGGGGAATTTCCTGTTTCTTAACTTTATTTCTTCATGAGACTGCAGAATGTTACACCTATTCAAACTGACTATAAGCAGAAACACAACTCCTCAAAAGAGCCAACACCTTTCTCAAGAACATTGTATCAATTATATAAATCCAGGTCCTTTTCACTGGCATAAGTGTTATCTGTTAATATTATATCAAGAAATTCAGTCTTCAGTCACTCAGAAGTGACAGCAATGACCACTACACCGGAAAGTTTCAGTTAGTGCCAATGGAAGTCAAGGTAACCACGTTATTGCCATTTGCTAAATCTATTTGTGCAAAAATGAGACAAGTAGCAAAAAATTATCTGAGGCTTCATTAACCTGAGCTGTAACAGTGCACAAAAAAAAAAAAACCAAAAAAACCCCAAACAGTTGGTTTTACAGGTGTTACACTGTAAATTAAAACTGTTCAACTGTTCATTTTAAGATGAAGGCGCCCTCTTCAGAACATGAACACTCAGAATTACAGACTTCCTGTTTTTTGGCCAGAGTGACATCAGTGTAGTGAAGAATGTTTTGAAAGTACTGTCTACAACTTTTTCATTCATTTTTATGACCTTGCCAACACATTGCTGACTGGGCAAAGCTGACTGACTGCAGCTACAATTACTCAACAGCTTGGACACAGACATATGAAAATCCCTGCCCTGTAGAACATCTGCCTACAGCTGTGAGACTTGGAAGTTAGGAATGTTTAAATAGTTCTGTGAACTAGGGTCTTAAGAAAATAACACTTGCAGACTGCCATCATGTGAGATATTAATTTTCTTGTAGGAGTAGCCATGGAGCTATTTGGCACAAACCACACAAAGAGAGAATCCCAGGAAAAAGGAGTCTAGATGGGATCCTTGGGAGGCCACCAAAGCAGAGCCAGCTTCACAGCCAGATCAGGTCGTGTAAGGCCTCATCCAAGCTTGAAAAATATCCAAGGATGGAGATTATGAAACTTCTCTGTGCAACCTGTGCTGCAGCTTCAGCACTACTCCAGATCTTGCCATCCCGAAATGCTATCTACAAAATTACTATGGGTACTCTTTTAGTGCTGGCTACTCAACTCGAGGTAGGAATGTAAGACAGAAGAGAGTCTGGGGATTTGAATTTGCTTCTTTTCAATTTTATTCCTGAATTCAATCATCTCTGATTGTCTTTTTGTTTGGTTGTTTTTTGCTACTTTTACCATGTGCATTTTCCCCTGATATCTTTTTGGATGCCTAAAGTATAAATGAAACAATGCAAAATATACAGGTCTCCTCGGGGTGTTTGAAGACTCAGCAAAATGAATTTTTTTTTCCTGATGCTTACCAATTATTATTCATGTAGTAAAGACCTGAAAAATGCCTCAAAGAGAAGTGGAGATGAATCTCGACATTTTAGCATATAGTCAAAAAGCATAATTTAGCTTTTGTTTCCTACTATAATTATTGTGGCCAAGATTTGATACAAATTCTACAACGGGCATGGGAAAGACAGGATACTGTGTCAAATTTTCGAGATTTGCTGTTCGGCGAGTGGCGTTGAAAAGGCCAAAGTTCGTTGATACCTTATTTAAAATACTCTTGAAATTATTTCTCAGGATAAAACTGTCACTCAGCTCCCTAAATATTAGCTCATCCCGAATCCTCTTTGCTCTCCGTTGAAGACAGATCAGGCCGCTCGCTGCGGCAGGACCGGGATCGCGGCTCGGGGGCGGCCCCGCCGGGCGCGGAAGCGCCGGAGCCTCCGGGCGCCTTTAGGGGAGGCCCCGCCCCCCGCGCGCGCTCCCGCCCCTCGCCGCGCGCCGGGCCAATGGGAGCGCGCGCCCGGGGAAGGCGGGAGAATGCGAACCCCTGGCAGCGCCGCCGGCCGCGCCTTATAAGGGCAGGGCCTCGCGCATGCGCGCTCCGGGCAGGGGCGGGGGCGCTGAGCGGGGGTTTTGCTCCGGCGGCGGCACCACGGGAAGGGGCGCGGGACCCCGCGGAGGGGCGGCCGCAGCCGCCCGGCCCAGCCCGGCCCGGCCCGGCGAGAGCTCACCGCCCCCCGGGCGCGGCCGCCCCAGGGCAACGGGGCGGCGGCAGGAGGAGGAGGAGGAGAAGAAGACGGAGAAGGGAGCGGGGCCGCCGCAAGGACCCCGTGCCCGGTGCGGGCGGCGCGGCGGCGGCGGCGGCGGCGGATGTGCTGCTGGCGCGGGGGGATGATGCTGGCGGGGCCACAGCTGGTGGCGGGGCCGGCGGCGCCGGGCGGGGAGCGGGCCCGGCTGCTCTCGCTCTACGTGCAGGACTACCTGGAGTGCGTGGAGTCCCTGCCGCTGGACATCCAGCGCAACGCCTCGCTGCTGCGGGAGATGGACACGCAGTGCCAAGGTGGGCGCCGCCGCGGGACACCGGGCGGCGGGGAAAAGGGGAAAGGGGACGGCCTCCACCCGCCGCACATGCGCCCGGTGCGGAGGAGCCGGGGCCGGGGTGAGACCTGCTGGGGCCCCGCGGGGCTGAGCCTGCGGGGACGCGGGGCTCCCGGCGCCCGGCGGGTCCCGGGGAAGGCCGCCCCGCCTCGGGGCCGCGCTGCCCGTCACTAGGCCCTGGCTCCGCCGTTTGGGGTCCTTTCCGCCCCGCCGGGCTGCCCTGCTGCCCGAACCGGCGGCGCTGCCGCCGGAGGTGCGGTCCGGAAATCGGCCTCCCAGCAGCTCCTCCCGCCGTGCGGAGCCGGGGGGCGGCGTCCCGGCGGAGCCCAGCGCCCGTCCCACGGTAGACCGCACGCACGGTGGGGGCGGGGATACATAAAGCGCCGACAGCGTTCCCTTGGGTCGTGGAGGGAGACTGCGGAGCGGGAAGTTGCCCTGAACCTCACCCGAAGGCTGCTGCGGGAGGCAGGTTCAGTGCCGATGGAAGTCCTTGCGCCCCGCGGAGTTTGCGGGGCACGGCAGCTGCCAGCCGGCCCTGCCATGCGGCAGGGATTTGATCCCGGGCAGTCGGCACCGGAGCCGCATCTCCCTCCTTCGGCGTGGGCAGGAGGGACCATGGGGACCGGCAAGGCCTCTCAAATGCTGAAGGGCCACCTCAGGAGGCAGCTGTTGTGAAGGGATTCTTTCAATTATCTTTCTAATTACCCGAGCAAACACATAAGAACAGGCTTTTGTAAGTTGCCTGGGATTTTAAAGTTTAAATGGCATAGACTTGCCTGAAGCATTTTGAATTCCTAGTCCAGGCTGGCTCTTTACCTCCTGATCGATGGTGACTAGCCAGCAATCCTCAGATTTTAACAGATTAAATATTTTCTTTAGACTGTTTATTACTGACTGTTTATCCAGCCACCAATACTGGGTCATATAATAAATTTGTTGCTAGTTTTAATCAAAGCCTTCAACTGGTTTAAAACAACAACAACAAAACATCTTCAAAACCCTAAAAATGGGATAAAAATATTTTAGACCCAAGTCTAAAAATGTAACAGCAATGCTATATTATTTCAGCTAATTTAAAAGGTAATGGTGGTCTGTGGAGAAGGGAAAAAGTCACTCTTGTGCTTAGAAAACAAATCGTTTTAGCTTTTATTAGCTCCATCAAACTTAATCAGATTATCTGTAATGAACACTTGGCCCTGGTTAGGGTTGGGGGTTTTTTTGGGGTTTTTGTTTTGTGGTTTTGTTTTTTTTTTTAACAGAGGTTTCAGAGCCGTTTATTAGGGTATATGAATGCTTTGTCTAATCTTTGGGGATTCACAAGTAGTTTGGTAAACTTCCGTCTCTGTCAGTCCAAAACTTCTTTGCATTCTTTAGTGGATGTTGATCCCTGTAAAGTTCAGCATATCCTCACAGGCTGCATCCAGGCAATAACCGATGTAGGATGAATGTTGTTCTGTGTCACAGTATGAACGAGTGAACAGCTATTGTTTGTGAATGGTTCTCCATAGGGCATTCCCAATGTGGGAAATCTAGCTCATCTATCTGTACCTACACTCCTGCCTCCAAAAAAAGAAGTCTGGGTGGGAGATTGTGTGGTTGTACAATACTGTACTCTGGTTATGCCATTCTTGTTCAACAGCATACAAAGTACCCTACTCCATGCTTCTCAGGTGCTGAGAGTAAGGTTTTTAAAAATTTTATTTCTCTTGTCACTGCCAGAGGCAAGTGATGCAGCTGAAGGTGTAGTGAAATAAAGCTTATGGTTTAAATCGTAGCTGAAATGCTTATATTAAAATACAGAAAATACAGGTTGAGTTACTGGACAGGCCAGAGAAGTGATTTTTATATTACCATAGTGAAAATCTGGAACAGAACAAAATGCAGTTGGCTCCTGTTGTCATACACATTTCAGAATTTGTAGCAAAAAGCAGTTGTTCATGCTTAAGCTACTGTTCCAAGATATCAGCAGAGAAAGAAATATCACTAGGAATGATGTTGAGATAACAAGCTTGAATCAATTCACAACAGTGCAGACAAATTCTTTTAAAATGAAAGCAAATTATTTAAATGCAGGTCTTTAGGAAGAGGTAGATTGTACTGCATAACTTCTGCTTTAGAAGTAAATAGTTTAATACCATTTATAAACTATCTTACCTGTTCAAATAAAATCCTGGGTTCTTACTGACCTGTTGTGGTGTGATGACTGAACCAATACTGTACCTAACACTGTACATCAAGTTTCACTGCCAGCTCTTCTAATTATTTCCTTCCCCATTTGGAGTTTCTCTGTCCTTTATGTGTCGATCTAGTGTAACATTTGCCTTGAAAAAAGTAATTTTAAAATCCAGCAATACAGAACAGCAGAGTACAGATGAAGACTGATTTATAAGACGTTGATCTTATATTCGGGTTCATTCAACTTGCTTCTTAGAACTAAATTTAGTGAAAGATTCACAGCAACTCATGCAGTTATTTTGCGTGACTTGGAAGAGGGAAAGCTTGGGAATCAAACTGTGAGCCACTCATTTACTAGTTGCTTAAAAATACCCTATGATGCACTAAAGAGAAGGTCGCCTATTCTGAAAAGTTCAACCCTGATTTAAAATAATTTGTTTTGGCAATAGGGAAAGTATTTTGAGGGGTGTAAGTTGATTTTCATTCTGATTGTAAATTTGCTATTATGTAACTTCAGTTGTCATCTTCCTTTTATAACTGTGTCTACTTGAAAATGTAATGCCAAACCTTGAGATGAGTAAGAGGGGAGGGCAGAGGACCTGGATGAACTAATTCTGGAGTGTTATATATCATGATATACGACAATTCTATGAATTTCAGGATTCTTCGTGTGATAAAACAAGCAATTGCTTTGGTTTGCTGGACGAGTTTTGGAATTATTGTGGTAAGGACTCTTAGGAGAAACTCCTCCTGTTTCAAATGGAAGGAGGATCTGGATTATCCATGCCTTAACAACTACTGTGTCCCCTCTCTTGTATTATCCTTTCTTTTTCCAATGGCTAAAATAAGCTTGCTCTTTCTTTGAACATGAGAATATTTTCTTGCAACATATTGTGACCTTAAACACTGATTTGAGGACCACATGCACTTAAATGATATCTAGGGTATACTGTAATTAAAATTTGCAGTATTTCTCATCAGTTAGAAAAGGTTTTTGTTTTCTTGAGCATGTTTCATCTTGTGTAATTATTTTTATTTTATTTTATTTTATTATTTTTATTTTGTAGAAGCGCTAAAAGAAATAGATGATGTCTATGAAAAATACAAGTCAGAAAACGATCCTGTTCAGAAGAAACGCTTGCAGCAGCATCTTCAGCGTGCATTAATCAACAGTCAAGAACTTGGAGATGAAAAAATTCAAATAGTTACTCAGATGCTAGAACTGGTAGAGAACAGAGCCCGTCAAATGGAGACGCACTCTCAGTGTTTCCAAGAGCTGTCTGAGAACGAGAAGCCTCTAGAAAAGGCCAAGATGGAGTCGTGCCAGCCAGAGAGATCCTCACGCAGGCCTCGTCGGCAGCGCACCAGCGAGAGCCGCGACCTGTGCCACATAGCCAACGGCATCGATGACTGCGACGACCAGCCGCCCAAAGAGAAAAGATCCAAATCTTCCAAGAAGAAAAAACGCTCCAAAGCCAAACAGGAGAGAGAGGTTTCACCTGTAGAATTTGTAATTGATCCCAATGAACCAACTTACTGCTTATGCAGCCAAGTGTCTTATGGCGAAATGATAGGATGTGACAATGAACAGTGCCCTATTGAGTGGTTCCACTTTTCCTGTGTTGGACTGACGTACAAACCGAAGGGCAAGTGGTATTGCCCCAAGTGCAGAGGAGACAATGAGAAAACGATGGACAAATGTACTGACAAATCAAAAAAAGATAGGAGGTCGAGGTAGTGAAAGCAATTTATGTTTTAAAGAGTTGCTCCTTTTATATTAAAATGTTTCATTTCCACAGAACATTGTTTTAGGAAATGCATAAGACTATGCAATAATTTTTAATCTATAATATTAATATTAAAAACTGTTATACCTTCTGTGATCTTTAACTTTCTGCACTGAATAACCAAATAATTGAAACAGGGTGGCTTCAGACCTTTCACAGAAGACATTACAAGCAGATGACGTTTGGTTCCAATTTGCTTTGCTTTGCTTTGCTTTGCAAGGTATTTTAAAGAACCTTGTGAATCCTGAAATAATGGTGGTGGGAAAGATACTGAAGAACTTCTCATGTTATGGCAAAGGGGTTGAAAGGCCTCATATCTCTGCTGGCATCTTAACAACTGAGTTTGTTCTTTATCCCAAGTTTTACATTTTCAGTTTTTGTGTTAACATCACATGTTTGGAGTTAGGGGTTTTAAATTCAGCTGTAACTGTAAAAGTCTTCCGAGCTATAAGCAGACCTCTCCAGTGACTTTCATATGATCAGTATGTTATTGCAAGGAAGAAAATACCACTAATTTAAACTTTTCTTTTTTGCCAACATTAAACTCTTGTCTTTGTGACTATACTTGGGAGTCAGTTTTTGGGTATGATATAATTATGGTGTATACTCAGTTTTTCATAATAGGTTTTGTCAAGCATCCTCATGTGGTCTTTATCATTAAGCATGATCTCTCTATAAGCCTTGAAGTGGTAGGATCCCTTGAGAGGTGGGCATATTAACATTTCAGGGAACAGGAACTGGAAATGTGATGGAATCTTCATTATAATCCATCTGTAGAGAGCTGAATCATGACTGGTCTTCTCTGGGGTGTAAACTTTGCTCTTCCTCAAGCAGGATTTGTGTGTGCATGTGGCCAGACCTGGGTTTAGGCACAGCACCAAAATTCTTGCACTTGGGCAACTACCTTAAAAGTCTGAAGGCAGAAGCTTTCAATAAAAAGTTGAGATACAAACTAACAAAACATAAGCATGCATGGCACAGAGCCAATAGACAAATCCCAGCAGGTTTCTGACAGGTGATGTAAGAGCTTTGTCCTGAAGTATGCTGGTAGTATCTAAACACTACTTGGGTGGTAGTTAAAAGTGAACTTCCTCACCCCCATGCCTTAAAGGAGGTGGAAAAAAAGATGAGAACAGCTGTTGCTGCTCCTTTGCAACGGGAGATACTAATGGAGGGGTGAGTGGGTACCAAAGCTCAGTCCTAGGGTTCTTGCTCAGCAGTGCTCTTGAGACTGGAAGTGGGGTGGGCTTGGCAAGGCAGGCAGCAGCTCTGCAGGGCTGGCTGTGGGGTTACCTGAGGGTGGGCTGCAAGTGCTCAAAGTCCCTGGAGGTCCCTTGCTGCTAAGGTGTCCCTTGACAGTACAGAGAGAAAAGTGACACCGGCTCTGGCCAAGGCCGATTAGAAGCAGTTGTGCTGAGTTGAGAGCAGCCCGGAAGGCAGGCAATGAGCAGAAGGGAGCTGGGATGGATGAATGCCATCAGAACTTCCTGCATCTCCACTAGAAGGCTGTGCCAGCTGGGGCTCCGGGTGGAATGTGCAGAGCAGGGCACAAAGCCTCGGTGCTGTCAGACCAGGTGGCACAAATCTGCACAGCATGCTCAGCATTATAAGGTAAGTAACATACTAAGCCTGTTTCCTCAGGTGTGATCTGATTCCTTAGCAGGATGGAGCATTTGCAAGTAGTTAGCATGTACAAGGGGAGTGGAAAGGCAAATGTTTTAATTTTTGCTCTAAAACTGTAGGTTTATGAAGTGGAGCAGTGCTCCAGCAGGGAGATCTGTACCACAGTAAGCAAACAGCTCCTGCAGGAAACTCCGGTAAGGGCTCTGACCATCAGTAGGATGGGATAGAGGGTAAACCTTATCCCCACCTCACTTTCCAGGCCTACTCAGATTGCAAATAGTCTTGAGGGGCTGGATCATGGCTTTTGATGGAGAATGATCAGACCTGCTTTTGGAGATAAGTGGCAGTAAGTTGTCTTCTGAACATTTGACTCCTTTTTTGTTATGGCTTAAGGATTCTCAAATTTCCTTTTTGAGAAGATTGATTGGAAGCCTTGGGCTGAGGATTTCGTGAAAATCTAACGTTTACCTAAAATGGACAATGCTCCCTAGTATTAAAAAATAAACGTTGCTTAGGTAAGCATTGAAGCTGCAGGACAAAGTACAAGTAAAATTATAGCTATTAATGTTACTGATTTATCTGGAAAAGTATTGCTTGAATTTGTACTGGATAAATCAAGAATACTTTCCAATGCAGAGAGGAAATCTGGGAGCCTTACATAATTCATCTGAAATAATTGCTGAAGTAGGAGGTGTATGTTGGGGTGATACAGAAAGGAAATTTTAGATTTTGAAAGTGGTCCAGATAAATATCTCTAACGCAGGGATGCTTTCTTTTATTCTAATGACCCTTCTAGTAGTGAATAGGAATTCTCAAGGCTTCCAGTGAAGATAGTGCTTGAGAAATGGCACTTGCTTGGCCTAATATATGAAATTGCTCAAATGTAACAACAGTTCTGTTTATATTGCAAATTAGCAGCATGCCTCAAATATACTGGGTCTTTCTGCAATTATTTCTTTTAAATGCCCTAGCTAATTTTTTGTTAAGACATACATGAGAAAATTATCTGACTGATGTTATCTGGTATCTAGCCTTTCACCACTTTTTTTAACCAAACCTAAATTTTATGGGTTTCTATCCATTCCCATAGAAGATCAACGATAAATTGCTGAAGATGCACATAAGATGCTAGTATGAAATCAGAAAGGTAAGTAGAGAATTCTTATGTTGCTTCTTAATGTTGAGTTACATTTTTTAAAGGGATGAACCTCACTAGTGAAGTCAAAATGAAAAGTAAAGTCTGTTAAACCAGTATTCAAGATACGTATTGAGTCTCATGAAGTCTGTCTGTCTTCCTCCAAAAAAAAAAAAGTAATCAGGGCAATGCATACTTTGGGAGTTGATAGTAGTATATGTGACTACACAGTTTACTGCTTTCTCTTTTGAAAATCAGTGCTGCATCCTAATTCAGCCTAGTTACATCTTGTTTTCTTGGAGCTTTTGAAAAAATTGTGTACTTCTAAGTTTGTTATTTTCGCCTTTCAGTTTTGAAGTAATGCAAGTTTATCAGCAGAAAAATGACCCCAATAAGCTTTTTAAAAGAAATTTTATTGGAGCAAGAATGTTTCTTGATCACTGTCCTGTGGGCTGGTTTGATTAATTTGGATGAAATAAGCTTTAAAGCAAAACACAAATGCACATAAGAGAAAGCATACTGTTTTGAAAGCACAACAAGCAATTTAATACTTGTCATCTAAATTGTAAGGTCATCTTGATATCTGCAGCACTATGATAATATTCTGTATTTAAACTAGTTTTAACTGTATTTCACTGCCAAGCTTCAACTAATCTACACATCCAGAAATGGTAATGTGATACTGACAGGTCTTGAAACTGGTTCAGAATAAATGTAAGGGCAATGCCCCTTTCTTCCCTTAATTTATATAAGGATTTTGTATTGGATCCTTTTAGAGCTGAGATGGGCCTTTATAAAGAAGATGGCATTTCATAACTTTGAAGACTCTTAATTTAAAAGTCTCTAACTTCAGCTTTAAGGAAACTGCTATGGTTTGTCTGAATTCACATGAGATGTTTGGCCACACCAGCAAGTTAAGGGCTTGGACTTCTTTCTCCCTCTTATTTGCATATATATTTCTTTTGTTAAGAGGTCTCATTTCCAGTAGCTCTGCAAGTCTTTGATATTGACACCTCAGACTGAAAAATATACCACAGGTCTTTGCATTAGATCCTCTAAAGTTGATGAGCAGGGCTTTCACTCAAACCCACAATTGTTTTTCTGTCCAGTGCTATTTAGGCAAGACATTTTGCTAGCAGTGGTAGAAACAGACGTTAATGTCCAAGTGTTCAAGTCCCACACATACTGTAGAAGAGAAAAGATGTATTTTTCTTTCCTGCCTCTTTTCCAATACATGCCATGAAAGAGTTGAAAGGAGTTTGAAATGCCTCTCCTGTGACAATTTTCTGATTACTCTGCAGTCTTCGGAACAGCTTGAGAATTATGCAGTGCCACTACAGCTGGGCAATAAACAGTTGTATTTAGTGAAAATTCTGGGAAATTTTTCATTAAGTGAAACTGCCATGTGCTTTTGAATCCTAGTTTCAAGGTCAAGTTAAGATTGCATCTGAATCCTTTCTAATTTTTTGGTGAGTAAGAGTTCTAAAAGCTCATTTTAACAAATTCATTTTTTTATCTAGATTTGCATTCTTTTAATTTACCTCATATAGGGCAAGTTCAGTTTTAAGTGCATGGTTTAATAATTGCAGTTTAAAACTGCAAGTATTAAGCTGAATTGCATTTCTGTTCTGCTGCAGCTGTGTTCCAGCAGAGCATTACTGGCCAATTCTGTACTGCTCAGAGATGCACTTTATGCATTGTATGCTTTTGGGGATTTTTCTTAAATATACATCGAGGAAGTCATAAGTAGGATAGACACAGATTCAAACTGTAATTTCTGTTTCAAAGGCCTGTTTTCCAGTGTAGAGATTAGTGCTTAGTGTGTGCATAGAAAAATTAAAATCCTCCCTAAAGCTTTGCTTTCATACACTTACAGAATGCCTCCACTGAAAATGAAAGAACCGGTGAATGAATTTCACTACAGTGATTAGAAGAAAGTTACAGTTTATAGTTGAAGGAATAGAGGGGAAGCAACTCAAGTACTTTTTGGGTTGAATGTAATGTGGTTTAAGAATCTCAAAAGAGAAGAAAACAGAATGAATTCTAGAACCTTTGATACTAATGTTCAGCAGAAAAATTAGGATTAAATCCTGCCCCAATTTGAATAAAATTCTATTGAGCAGGGTTCTACCCAGCATACTGATTTCCAGCTTCCTTTGACTAAAGCCTAAAAAAAGATTAAAGCTCCATGGCAACTACTATCTTAACTCCTGACAGCCATAGTATAAATTACATCTTGTAAAAACCTAATACTGAAAAGTTTTATTTAGGTCACCAGTCAGGCTAGGAAATGGAAGGCTTTGGAAGGTAGATGCCACCCTAAACTTCATTTTGGCCCTTTATGGGTATCAGTGAGGCAGAGATTTTTGTGGGTGGCAGATTGGATGCATATGCAGTATGAATAAAAAATCGGACAAGTTTTAGGTGTGTGAACTTTTTTCATACTTCTGGGGGAAAACTGCAATTTACTTGTGACCATAACCTTCCAGTAAGGAATACAGCAAGGTTCAGCTGGGAGACAACAGCCCAGACAGGGATAACATGAAGTTGTCACAATAGTTGCATTTGCTGGCAGTGGAGGGACAGTACTGGGTTGGGATTTTTTGTGTTTGGTTTTTTTTTGTTTGATTGGTTGCTCTTGGGTTTTGGTCTTTTGGGTTTTTCTGTTTGTTGTTGTTTTTGTTTGGGTTTTGGCTTTTTTGGTGGTTTTTTTTTTTTTTTTTTTGTTGGTACAGGGGTTTGTGTGTGGATTTTGGTTGGTTTCTTCTCATTTGTTTTTAATGGAGAGGGGAGGGAAATGGATGGAGTACAGAGTGGAATGATCATCATGTACTTCAGCTGGGAAAAGAAGGGAGTCATTCACAAATAGTCATACCTAAAACCAGAGTCCCATGCTTACTAAAGATGCACAAAACAAAGCCTAATTTTAAATAAATCATGCAACTTCTTATCAGTGAGAGCCCAACATTCCTGCTCATTTCCAGTTTAGAGGATGAGAACATATAAGCAGAAATTAATATATTTGTCTCATTACTTAAAGTAGCAAAAACCTGGCAAAATGACTGACCGTGGTTTTACCACAGTGAAAGGAGGCAAATGAGTGGATGAAAATGACATGGGAGTAATTTTGTTTAAGAAGATAAGTTGAAGTAATTTTTACAAACATTTACACTCCTTGACTTAGCAGCAGAAGCACAAAATTTATTAACTTATTCTTTGCATTTCATGAAGTTACCTTATCAGCATTTGCCAGCTTCCTCATTTTTCCTTCTTGACCAAGTCACAGGGTAGAAGAATTTGATAGTTCTGGAGTATACCATTCATGTAAGAAAAAAAGAGGAACATATTCAGGAGTTTACCTATTTTCCATCACGACTCCAAACCCAGTTCTGGTGTCACATGTCATTGTCAAGCAAATGACAAATCTGGCTCATTCTTCAGTAATTTTTTAACTTAAAATTAAGAAAAAATAGTAATTTTAAATGTCTGTCAGATAAACATAGCTAATATTAATTTGATACTAGTGTTAAGGAATACCACTTCAATGATTATTTAATATAGTACAATAATTAATGATAAAAACTCCCAGGATGTGAAGAGATTAAGATCAACACATTGCTAATTTTGTGCCACAGCAAAAAGAAAGCTGCAATATCCCATCAAATCTTGTGAGACTAATAAATAAGAATTCTGTTTTCAGATGTTGAGTAATTGTATGCTATTTCAGAAACCACACTTAAAGGTGGAGGGAGTTCAAAGAAGCAAGATAGAGAAAAGATATAGAAGACAATGACTTCTAATGATAGAACAGAGCCTAGAAATGAGAGGACTGAGGTCAGGAATCCTCAGTAATGTGAAAGTTTGCTTTCAAGAGGAAAAGGACAATCTGTCTAAGTGAAAAGGACAGTAATTAATGTCCCTTGGATGGAGCACTGGAAGTTTAAATATGACACTAGGGAGAAATCAAAACAAAAAAATGTGCTGTCCAACCATAGTGACAGTGAAGGACTGGAATATATTTGGAAAGTAAAGATCTCCAGTGACAAAGATGCTACAAGGCAGGCTAGACAATTATGTTGACATCAGTTTAATTGTAACTGATCCTGCTGGCAGGGGAAATGGATTGGATCAGGAGTTCCTGAGCTGTGCTAAGACAGTGACATATCCTTGGAGGCCCAGGTAAAGCTCCAGAAGAATTTAATTTGGTATTTCTCTTTCTTCCGACCTTTTCCCTTTGAAGTTCTCTCCGAAAGTCATTTGAAGAATGTTGTGCTTCCTCTCAGGCAGCAGGACAGGAAGGGAGCAGAGCCATCAGATTCTTTCTACCTTGGGGCACATTTTGAGGATTGCCAGTGGCCAGCTGGGGGACGCTTGTTCCATGTTCTCTGCATTCCCTTGGCAGAAGATCTGAACTGTGGTGAGGGTTATGCTGCTACCCCAGCAGCAGAAATTCCATGTGGGCTGACCCTTCCCTTTCTAATGAAATTCAGATCCACTACTGAGGAGCATTTAGAGGCACATGAGGAATGGTGTAATTTCCCTGGGGCATCAAAACTTGGGTCAGGGAGAGGAAGTTTCTATCGATACCTGGCAATCCAGGCAGTGGCTGCAGAACACAACTACCTACCCAGGGCCAAGATTCTAGCTATTGTACAGAAGTAACACCTACTGGGTGGACTGGAAATAGGAATATATGTATATAGGGCTCATACAGATGAAGGCCCTATCCCATTGCAGTAGAAAGATAGGCCCAGTAATAATAAATTTCAGTACCATTGAAATAAATGACCTCCTAACAAGGATTTTCAGCTCCACTTCCTACGTGTTGCACCTAATTAATAAATTATTAACAAAATAATTATATTCTCTGCAGTCATAGAAAATCTGATGTTCAGGTATCTTAAGCAGCAATCCTGGATATTTTGCTTTGGTTTCAAGCTATTCAAGAAACCTTGGAATAACATTTCACAGTATTTGCTTTGGTAAGTGTTAATTTTTGGTGGAGGGAACTGGTAAAACAAAAGTATGAATTTTTAGCAACTTATTCAGATAAGATAGTATGTAATCCTTACTGTGCTAATAATTTCTGAGTAGTTTCATGAAACTATTCATTATCCAAACAATTTTTATAAATATAGCAGTCACTTTTCAACATGAAATGTGTATCTAAACTTAGAAAAAGTAATACTTTGCATTCCAGTTTTTCTGTTTCATGGTATGATACATGGTATGATTTTCTCTTCTTCAGTGTATCAGGAAGGCACCAGATGGGGGCTATTGTAAGTCAAGAGAGTAATGTTAGAAAGAGGATAGATAGGCTGTTTTCAAGCAGGCAGAGTTGGCACAAGGCTTGCACACTGAACTTAGAGACACAGTGCATGTGGTGTATGAACCCACTGACCTAAGGAGAGGCAGATCATGTGCTAAGTCAGTCACAAGCTCAATAACATTTCTACAGATTTGTCTGCATTTTTCCATCTCATTTCTAACTAAAAATATGTACCCTTTTCTCAGTCTTAGCATATTTACTTACATAATTAGTTAAGTGGCATTGGTGGCGGTCAATGAACTTTAACACCAAATAAACCTCTAGGCATAAGTCCTTTCACATGGACATATAAATTTTTTGTATATGTACCTATATGCACTTGTAATAACTTCTTCAGCTGACCTGTTTGCTGACCAAATGCAGTGATGGCTGAGAAAAATCAAAGTGAATCATGTCAAATGAACACAGGGTTGAGAATACCTTCAGCAGCTCAGATAAAATGCTCACAGTAAAGCCAAGCACAGCCCACCAGTGATACAGCCAGGTGACAGTAAGTAGCAAAGATTATTAATATTCTTCACAAAGTTGTGGGAAAAAAAGTTCTGCTTACAAAAAATGAAACTGTAATATTCTTATTACAATTTTAACTTGAACTTTAGTAAGAAAAACAAAATTTCCGGATTTGAAATTTAATCATCAGCAATTAAAAAGTAGTCTTAATTATGGTTATGACTCCAGAACACATACCTATTTTAGACCTTCCTGACCAGATCATAATAATAACTATGGAGTGAAATTAATACAGAAATAAGTGGCATAATAATTAAAAATGGAAGACCATAGTTGGACAAAACAGCTTCTCTGAGTTCTAAGAGTTGTAACATAACATATTCATCAGTAAGCAGAACAATATTTTGTGAGCTGAGAGAAACTGTATCAACTCGATCCATTAGGATATTGTTATCCATCTTCATCTTCATGAAGAGGAAGGATGCCAATTTACCTAATATGTCATCACTGCAAATGTAAGGCTTCTGGAAAATCTGCTTCCTTCTCATCTTTTGTGTATTGTAAATACATGGTGGCACGCTGCACCTTAAGTACTGTGCACAGCAGTGGGAGATGAAGCCAAAACATGCTGTCTGTAACTCCAGACTTAAAGAGGTGAATGGAAGTAGTGAGGAAAATGGTCCAAATGTTTACTGCTCATTAATCCAGGACTGCCTTGTCAGTGAAGAAAACATGGATGACAGATGGAAAAAAAGATTGGGAACTACCAGTTTAAACTGATGTCTAAAGAAACATGTCTAATGCTACTGAAATAGTATTTAAGTGAGGTCAGTCAAAATCCCTCCTTCCCACTTCTCAGGCAGCTTGAGTCACTAATTCTTGCAGTTGAAGGAATATAATAATTGCCCATCAGTCTGGGCTTCATCTCTTTGATCTCCCTGCTTCAAGACAAGGAGAGTCTGGCTTTAAGAAAGATTACAATGACCTCATTTAGTTATTCCAGTAATTCATATTCCAGTGTAAACCCACGGCCTGGACAACTGATGTTTCAATTTCAGCTCTGCAGTGTTACAGAAGTTAAAATTGTCACTTTTGCTCATTGTCCTGTTGGGTGGAGCCTGCTGGTACAGCTCCCTGGAGACTTTGACTGAAGATGGCCTGCCAGAATAGGTTGCTCAGGAGTTCTCTTTGTATTGCAGCTCAGCCAACTCTTTGCAAGCCCAGCCTCTAAATTCCCAGTGACAAAAAGATCCCTGGCAAAACATCAGGATTCTTTGATACCACATGAACCGTGTTCTGGGAACAGCACCAAAAGATCTTATCCAAACATTTCTCACAGACTTCACAAACACTAGGGAAAACCAACTCAGTCCAACAGGCACAGGGAAGAATGAGTTGCATCTTTCTGCTCCAATGAGGTCTTTATTACTATTAAAGGGTTTTATCTCCAGGAAGCGACTCCTTTTGTCTCCCTCTATTTCTGGAAAAAGGGGCCTTAGCTCCCATTTCAGATCCCACAGTAGCTTTGTAACTAAGAAGTAAAGCTAACCTTAACCAGACTTAAAGTTTCTATTCAGTTTCACAATACACCTTAAAGAATTGCTTATTTTCAGATCTGAACTTTGTTTAGAGACTCCCATAAGTATCTGATGAATTTTTTATCCCTTTATGCTAATAACTATTGCGACTCAAGAAAACAAAATGAAGACGGTTGACGGAACAATCATTCTAATTGAAAGTATTTAGCAGTTAGTTGTATGGAGAGTGAACATATGGTTTGTTCTATATATAAAACTTTGTGGCTGCTGCAGTCAGTGCCAGAGACAAACTCCTACCTATTCTCAGAGAGGCCAAGCAGTAGTCCTCCCTCAAGAATCCAGTACTCTTTACTTTGGCAAGGAACGATGTAATGGCCTGATTGTTTCTTCACATGCTTTTTCAAAAGGTCATAAGTTAACAGAGTCTAGGAAAAATGTATTTTAAAAATGCCTTGCTTACTTTGTGCAATTAATTATATGAAGTTAAGTCTCATAGAAATGTAAAGAAAAAAAAATCCATAAGCAGGCACATCCCCCTAAACTTACTTTCTGAGTAAATTTGTGTTTAGTACCTGAAAAACAAGTGTTAGAGAATCTGGAAGAGAGGCAAATCCCTTGTTTGTAAAGACAATGAGTTTTGTATCCCTCATCAGCACAATTTCAAAGCTTTCTACCTTTTCCATTTGAACAGCATGGCATTTTGATTTCCCTGTGTTTAACACTGTAACCACTGAGGCAATGAGATTCCTGTATATATCTCCGAGGCAAAAAAACCCCAAAAATTCATAATTTATGACAAGTAATTGTTCTGCCCCCAGAGTTGTCACCATTGTGTTTTAAAGTTTGACATGGCTTGGTTTATGAATCCTCTGAACAATTCTATGACAGTGATTTCCAATTCCCCAGCACAGATGTAAATGTATCCAGTTGCAACTCAGAGCTGAAATCCTGGCCTCACTGAAATCAGTGGGAATCAGGAGTTCACTGTTGGAGTTCTGAGCTTCCCTAATTAAGAAAAAAAAAATCCTGGTTTTTGCTGTAATTTGGCTGAGACATGGCCCAGAAAAGTCTCCACATCAAAGTGCTCCAAGGATAAGTCCTTGGCTAATGCTTTGTGTTCAACTTGCTTTCAAAGGAGATGATTTCAGCAATGCTCAGCATTGTGTTAATCTATGTAAGTTCTGAATCCAGAAATTTGCTGTGTGAAAACAGGCAAGGCAATTCAGGCACAAATTGCAGAAAGTAGTACCTTTTGTGTGTCCTTTTTTGCAAACCCAACCTTTAAAGGTTTCAGTCATGTTTTCAAGGGCAACATCATGCTTTTCATGTTGTCTTGTCAGCTACCTCTCCTCATCTGAAGGGAAAGCAATGTTTAAACATCAAATATCTGTTTATTTTGAACTTGCCTGGAAAATTTAGTATAGTCACAATTTCTCAGATTCCATTTTTGTTTTTTGCTGGTTATTGATCTTTGCAGCCAAGTTCCCTTTAAATGTAGTCTCTCCATCACAAAAAGCTAAACAAAGAAGTTCAAGAGAAACACCCACATATTTGAGGTTAAACTGAAAAAGAAAGCATTTGTAGCACAGCAATAGAATATTCTGCATTTAACATGTGTCTGTGGTTGTTCTACTGGGACTAACTTGGGAGTTTTCTGAACAGTCTACTTGAATTTTGCTGCCCACCTTTTTGGTAAGTACACAAAAGCCAGGTACACCAATGTTTGCAGTGGTGAACATTTCACTTTCTAGGTGATCACTATGTGTGAAGCCTGATGTAATCTAGCTTATAGAGAAAGTCAAAATCAGCAAAACTTTCTCTCTTCAATTGTCTTACCACAACAGCTGTGTTCAGAAGGAATGTTTCCAGGTATCTTCTTATGAGCCAAGCTGCACAGGACATTTTTTATAACATGCCATGGTTTATGATTTTAATGCCATCAAATACATGTATTAATTTCTTATTATTGATAAGATCTAAAATGTATATTCAATTATTGATCTTTGATATCAGAATCCAGTGAAGTCAGCACTGAAAATCATACCTTGGTTTCCAGAATATGGAGATTTTTAGGATTAGAATACATTTCATTGATAAGGAGCATTTGTAACGTTTGAAATTTTTTATCTTAAAATTCCACCAAAAATCCACATTAAATTTGGTTCATATCTCTTGTACTCTCACAAGCATGAATACACTTATTCACAACTTAAGCCCATCTCCTTTGCCACCTGATTAATTCCAGAACATTCAGGTCACTTGGTATTAATTTCATTAACCAAATGGCATGCTGGTTTTCATTGCAACTTTGTTACAGATGTTCATGTGAAACATGAACATACATAAAGTAGAAGAGATTATTGAAATAGAATATGGAACAACAGTAGCAATAGTTTGAAATTTCCATTTGCATGATCCTTTCAGAAATTAATCAAACCCAAAGAAACAATTCTCCTTTTTTAAGAAATAGCAACTGAAATGAAACCACTCACCTCCAGGGTGAACTGAAAGTAACTGGGCCATGTGCCTGTGGTCTTTACATTCAAGAGTATTATCTCAGCAGTGTCTGCAGCATGGATTAATGCCATGAGATGACAGCCCAGACAATTAATGAAGCAGGTGCAAATAAAGTCATTGCAGCGACCCTGAACAGTGTGAGAGTAGACAAAGGTGCCAACACTGAAAGGTTCTACTTGCTGCTCTGAAAGGAACAGCAGAGCTGTTCATAGCAGGAGGGAGGCACTTCATAACAGCAATTGTTTTGAACTCTCTAAGATTATATGGAAAGAAAACATGCTCTATCAAGAATATTTTAGGGTCAAAATTATGTCAGGGAAAAGTGAAGGCAGCCCTGCTGACCCTTCTGAAAGTAATGGAGTAACACAGGATTTGCTCTTGGAGCAACTGCTGGGCATGAGAGGATGCAGCTACCAGAATCTGGAAGTTGAATAGAGATGTAAAGAGCTGAAACCTCCTGCCTTCAGAAAAACATAGCTGGATGAAAAAACTGTGGGTAAAAGCCCAGACTTTTAGGAAGAATTAGACACCTAAAGTTGTTGAAAGGCTTCCAGTGTGATTTTCAAAAACTCCAGAAAAATTTACAAAAGATGCCCTCGAAGACCTCATGGGCCACTGCCAAAATATTTTTTTAAATTGCACACAACTTCCTTTTCTGAAGAAGCAAGAATAAAGTCTCTAAACATTTATTAGCTAAAGATCACAGGGAATTAGTCATTAGTTACAGCTTCTCCCTGAACAACGGCCACAGAATCCCAACATATCAATTCAAGCACCACATCTCCTTTGCTACTACTGAATATCCTGGCTGCTTTTCTATTTCTGTACAAAAGAAGAGTTAATTAAAACAGAAAAAACCTGTAGCACTAATGTATCACACTACTAAATAAAACCTGGAGACTTAAGCGCATGTACAAGGAAGAATGAACTGTTTCCAGATGTGTATGCTCAACCCAGTGCCGGAGGTATGTGACAATGCCAGGTCTATACTGTCAGAATCAGCCAGATGAGCAAGGTGCAGAATAACCCCCACATGCTCTGATGCAGCCAGATTTGGACTTTTCATACCAACTATGACATGACTGGGAAGGGGAGGACTGCTCTGGCAGTGACAGTTCAGGAATAAAAATTATCACCTTGCTAAATACTCTAGTTAACTGCACATTTTAATGCTCTAAAGTTGTCATGTACGGTAGCTAGGATTGTTAATGTGATTTGATTTTTCTATTTTCAAACTCTTTTGCCCCATCTCCTGTTTCTGCCTGCATTGAATCTCGATGCAGTGTTCCTCATGATTTGCTATCCTCTCACTGTCATCACCATCTGTAAATCTAGTTCTATATACTTGAGATGTTCCAAAGATAAAAACCAGGACTGAATAAGAACACCAGCAGACAGTTTGGATGATTCCCTTTACAATCTCTTGCATGTATAGTCTATTGCTTCCTTCCTTTTTCATCCATTTTCTTTCTAACACTTTGTCTTAACTCCTAGCAATTAACTCCTGGATTTACCTTGCAAGTTATTTCTGTCTTTCATACAGAGTATTGCCAGTGGCATTTTAAAAACCAAATTAATGTGAGTGGCAGACACTTGTCCTACACCTCATAATTCAAGTCTTGTCAAACATGCTGCATAAGTAATTATGACCATCCTTTCCTAGCATTATATGCTATAGAAGTGGCCACCCTTTAGAAACCCATCACTTTTTACATGACTACAATATTTACATAGCAAAGATTTATAATGAACCCTGATCTGACACTGGGAATATGACACCAACTGAGGGAGCAGTCCTGCACTGCATTAGCACAAATCTAGTTCTCAGAAAATTCAGTTTGACAATCTCAACAAACAGAAAGCTGCATGCCAGACTGGTGTATCAAACCAGGAAAGAATGGCTTTCAAATTATGTTTGGAAGAAGCACTTGAGTAGCAGTTTGTTAGTGGAAGATATAGAAGGTTGCTTAAGACACAAGAGAACTCAAACCTACAAAATTTATCCTTGGAATCCCTTATAAATTTGGATTTGGTTTCTATAATGACAAAATATCAATTATACACCAATGAAGTAAATATAAAGAAATTATTAACAGACCTGACTTCTCAAAAAGATAATGATGGAAGGCTGATATTCAGTTTAGTTATGAAGAAGAGCTTTTTAATCCTGAATTCCCAATGGTGAAAAATACTTTCTACCAGCCTATAAACACATAGAATATAATCTTTCACTGAATTTCCAGACATAAGTATGGAGAAATTCTTGTGTATAGTAGTATCTGCTGAAGAAATGAGTATTTCATGCAGCAACTGGCATGAGTCCATCAGATCAAAACCTTAAAATAATAATAAAAAAAAAAAAACAGAGCTGAGTATATTTCCTGAGTTTGTAGCTGGCATGTATTCCTTTCCCTTTTCTGACCTCAGAACGAAGTATGAACCAATAAAATTCTAAGGGGAAGTCAACTAAGAAAATGGAGAATGTGAAAGTATAACCCACACACAAAGCAAGAGAAAAACAGAGAAAAATAAATCCAAACAAGAAAGAGAATTGAAACAGAGATTGAAATGACAGCAGGAATGAAGTGCAGAGAGAGAAGTAAAAAGATGTCAGAAATAGAAGGAGAAGAATAAAAAGTAATAAGAAAACCCCTAAAAAAGCAAAGTGAAGGGTCATTTTAAAGCTAGTTAACTTCTGAAAGAAATTATAACATGTCTCATCTTCAAAAAGAGTTGTGGAATTTTCTCACATTCTATTTTCTTTAATTAAGAAAATACAAAGTGTGTGTAATTTATCCAATAGCTACTGCTGAGAGACACAATTGTAAACTGCATAATTTAAGGTTTGTTTTAGTTTTGAAATGATAGAATCTCCTGCTAATATTTTTAAAGTTTTTACCTTACTCTTTTTATTTTCTACATTTGACAGATTCATTCCCATTGAAATGTTGGAAAATACCTATTAAAATTCCTGACAAGTTATCCTATTATTAACTAAATTCATAAGCAAAATAAATACAGTAACAAGTCCTCCTCTCTGAAATGCTGAAAAGGATAATGAGCCCTTCATGAGTTAGACATTTAAAAAAAAAGGTATTAAAACCTCATGCTCCAGTATATGAGGCAACCTCTAACTGAGGAAGTCCATCAGTCCATCAGACAGCAATTTGAAATAAACTGTGTTGTACCTTCCTTTGAAGGACATGACAAAATGCTGTCAAGGAACAGAAACCTGAGCTGAAACTGAGCTTACTTGATGAGACTTTGACCATTTTTGCAAGACAAAATTTTGAAACTCTAAAAAATGCCATAGGAAGTCTAGGAAGTTGTTAAGCCATAATTGGTGGCATAGAAAGCAAATTTAACTACTACCTAGGGAAGTTTCTGTCTCCTGTCAGTCAAAACTCTCATGACCAAAAGACTGACCATTTTGCAGAAGTTAGAGGATGCCATGCCAAACTGAAAATTACAAATGACTTGAGCAAGTAGCAGAGAGGCAGTAGAGACCAGCTTTGTACATAATTGCTCAGCCATAATTACCTATGTGAGCTTTCCTGCCTTTTGTAGTATAAAGGTCAACTCCACCTTTTTCTAAATACTGTTTTTGTTTATGTGGTCAGCTACAACTCAGAAATGGTATAAGAAGATATTCTTGATCTCTCAGCTATTAATCTCTATGTCTCAACATCTACTTATTTCTCTGAGGATGACTTATTCCAAGTGCAGAAGGAAATATGTAGAAATAAACTCATTTGTCCACAAGGACCAGCATTCCTCCCATACTCAGTCAAAGGAAGATTTTTTTTAATGAAATACAAATTAATCTTATGATTTAACAAACTAGAACTAGAACAATAAATCCCCTTACACCTGGACCAATTGTTTACCAAATAAACACTCCAAGGAGTTCCTGTTTCATTGCCTGTGTCAGTACTGGCACACTGTTTGTAGTCAAGAATTCTGGGAGATTTTAAAGACTCAGAGAACCTATTCACACTTGCTTCAACCTGGCCTAATTTTCTTAGGGATGAGTAGTTTATTCCCAGTTATTCATATTTTGTACAATTCTGTTGACTTTACATGAAGAACAGCGTACATAAAAACCAAAGAATGATGACATGTATATCAGAAGGTTTTGCTTTGCCTGCTTTGACACTGAAATGAGAGTTCCCAAAAGAGGTAATAGCATAGAGAGGCAAAATCATTTCCTACCTGGTCACCATCTGCTCCCAATCTAGCTTGAGGACAAATGCCCAAATCCAAAGCTCTGTGAAGTGTAAGAGATGACTTTCACTTGGCAACCTCCTGGGCATTCAAAGTTGCTCCAGAAGATGGCAGATTGGATTTTAGGAAAAACTTCTCCACCAAAAAGATTGCCAAGAATTGGAACAGGCTTCCCAGGGAAGAGGTTGAGTCACCATCCCTGGAGTTATTTAAAAGACAAGTAGCTCTGGCACTTAGGGACATGCCTTAATGATGGACTTGGGTTAATGGTTGGACTCCGTGATCTTGCAGGTCTTTTCCAACCTAAATGATTGTATGATTCTATGAACATCAGACTGCTCTTGGCTTCAGCTCCCTCTGGTGGGTAATGCATACTCCAGAGACCAGCAATTACTGCTAAAGGCAACCACCAAAAAAATGAAAGAATCTGCAGGTCATGTTTTTCTTAAAATACACATAAATACACTGGATGAGCAATGATTACAACAGAGATCAGAGTTAAAGCTATAACTTTACACATCTGTGCTGAGAAGTTCATGTCAGAACACAACTCCCTTTGAATTCAGAGAAGAGATGGGGGGTTTCAGTCCAGGCAGAAAGTGATTTCCAGCATCTAACACTGATTAAAATGAAGAACTAGTTAAAAACAATTTATTTTTTTATTCACTTGGATTTCTGTTCTTGACTGATACTTTGAGCTGTCCCGGTTTCAGCTGGGATGGAGTTAATTTGTTTCCTGGTAGCTGGTGCAGTGCTGTGTTTTGGATTCAGTGTGAGAATGATGCTGATCACACACTGATGTTTGGTTGTTGCCAAGCAGTGCTCAGCCCAAGTCAAGGACTTTTCAGTGTCCCAGGCTCTGCCAGTGAGGAAGTGCACAAGGAGCTGTGAGGGAGCATGGCCAGGACAGCTGGCCTGAACTGGCCAGAGGGATATCCCACACCATGGAATGTCATGCTCAGGACATAAATTTGGGGAAGGTTGGTCAATGGCCACCGATGGCTGGTCAGGGACAGGCTGGGCATTGGTCAGCAGGTGGTGAGCAACTGGACTGTGCACCTCTTGTCCTTCTTGGGGTTTATTACTCTTTCTCTTTGCATTACAATTATTTTTATTATTACTATTATTAGTAGTATATTTCATTATTTTTCAATTAATCAACTGTTCTTATCTCAGCCTGTGAGCTTTGGGGCTTTTTTTCATGATACTTAATTACTGGCTAGGATTGAAGCACAGCAAAGGCATAAAGGTTGATGCCCTTTCTAAAAAGCATTTTGTTGGCAGAAAATATTCATTATTTGGCAAATCTCACACCCCAGAGATTCTTCATTTGTTAAAATTAATCTCGTCTCAGTGAAAAAGAAAACTATGCTTTTAAATCTATGATTATCTTACTATAAAATATGTATGCCCACCTATTTATCTGCTGAGGTAACTGAAACTTACAGCTTATTTTATAATTTATATACTTGGGGACAAATCTAAGTTCTTCCACAAGGACAATGTGCAGACTGTATGGAAGTATCCCAAATACATCAGTTATGATAATGGCAACTTGTGATAATTCTTATGTTAAAATAAAATCAGTAATCACTCCTCTACAAAATAGTACTTAAATTTTGATTACCTCTTAAAAATGCATGGAAATGTTGCCAACATCAGCAATCTGACAGAAGAGGCTTAGAATTAATTGTACTTTTCTGCTCTCACAAGTGGCACCAATAAACCAAACGTTAGTTCTTGCATCTCTGGGTTGGTTTTTCTTTCATTCAGAAGCTTGGTTGTTGGTCTCAATCACATCCTGACAGTTGTTTTGGAAAAAAACAACCCCATGTGTTCATTAGAAAACTGCAACTGAGCATGAGAACATTTGGGATGAGAATGGTCAGGTAAATTCTTCAATGGATCACAACCATACTGCTCAGGCTGATGTCCAACTTAAGCAACTGTATAGCCTGTTCATGAAATGGCTTATGGAGTTACATTGCATTTAAAGACAGCTCAGTGGAGGAGAGGCTGGACATGACCTGGCAATGAGCACTGGCAGCCCAGAAAGCCAAACATGTCCTGGGCTGCATCCAAAGCAGCGTGGGCAGCAGGGCAAGGAAGGGGGCTCTGCTCCTCTGCTCTGCTCTCCTGAGACACCACGTGGAACCCTGCATCCAGCTGAGGTCCCCAGCACAAGAAAGACATGGACCTGTTGGAGCGAGTCTAGGGGAGGCCACAAAAATGCTCAGAGGGCTAGAGTACATCTCCTCTGAAGAATGACCAAGGGTAGGGTTGTTCAGCCTAGAGAAGAGAAAGTTCTGTGGAGACTGGATTATGGCCTGTCACTGCTTAGAGGGGGCTTCTAATAAAGATGGGGACAACTATTTTAGCAGGGCCTATTGTCCTAGGACAAGGGGTAATGGTTTTAAACTTAAAGAGCATAGATTCGGATTGAATATGAGGAAGAAGATTTTTACCATGGGATTGGTGAAACACAGGAACAGATTGCTCAGAGAGGTGGTGGATGTCCAGTCCCTGGAAACATTCAAAGTAAGATTGGATGGGGCTCTGTTAAAGATGTCATTGCAGGAAAGTTGAACTAGATGACCCTTAAAGGTCCCTCCCAACCATTTTTTGATTCCTTGGTAACTAAGCTGCCGGCATGTGTTTTAAATTCCAACTTTCATTCTGAAAGAAGCTGTGGAACTTACAAAAGACATTTCTTTCTTATGAACATTTTTCTCCTTTTAAAAAAGGAAACCATCCAACTTTCAGGTACAAATAAGAACCTGATATCAGAAGCTCTTCACAAGATATGTAATTTTAATTGGAATTCTAAGCAATGCATAAAATACCCTAGAAACTTCTTCCAGAATTATTGTAATTAGCTCCTCTCCCCTTCTGCTGCTTCATATGTTTGCACTTACATGAAGTAACACAAGGCTTTTATGAGGTGAGGGGCTTACATGCAAGTCATATACAGTACAGACAGACATGTTTGTAGGCAAGTAGGACAAACTCCTCCATGCAGTGGAGGGTTGAGGACAAAGCACATTTGTATGAACATGCTTGCAATACTCATAGTTCTGTGCTTAGAAAGAAATACTAAATAACTTCATTAGCTCTGATGTACAACTGCTTTGAACCTCAGAGAAAATATCTAATTTTCCTATGTTCTTAATATTAAACCCAGAAAAGATCTGTTTGCAAGAAGCTCATGAAATCTGTGGCTTTGCTGTTAAAATATTATTGTGCTATTAAGACTACTCTGCAGTAGTAATTTTATTCTCTGCAGTTAAATAGCATTTCACAGCATGTTTTATTTTGTTTGGCTAAACTCCAGGCTTTCTGGTTCTCTAGTAGAGCCTAAAGAGTTGCCTGCAGACTGTAAAAAGAGTTACATACATTTAAGTGGATTAAAAAACACATTGAACTTGGAAAAGGCATTTAGGGTTATTGCAAAATAATGTCTATTTTACGTATTTATGACAGTGGTAACCCTCTCACTAAAGGTATTGCTTGTCCTACCACAAGATTCTGAGGAGTGCCAAAACCAATGACGTCTTCTACCTTATTTTATTACCTAATCTGTCCCCCTCTTTTAGGAAATAATGTATTGCTGATCATTCTGGCTAAATGCCCTTCTCCTAATTTTGGGTTTCTAGTCTCACCTGTCTCCAGAAGCTCAGTGGAGGCTTCCTCTCTGAGAGCAAGTGGAGCATACTCTTGAAATATGCTATGCAGTTTCTGGAAAGTGCTCAGCCATTTGCTCTTAGCTTGCTGCCTGTATGCAGATCCCTGCTGAAAATATCCCTGAAAAATATGTTATGAACATGACTAAAAGGCAAGCTGTGAGAACATAATGGAAAGTTAAGAAGCTGTTCTAATCATAAAACATGATTAAAGAACACCATTACTACTTCAGGTAGGTGCAGCTCTCGCCTACCAGATTGCTGCAGTTTGACAGATGGGCAGATGTGGATTTGAGACTTATGACCTCTGTTTTAACAAATATATATCTCAACTGGGAAAGTTACACATCTCTAAGGTGGGGATAAAATCTTATGTATCTATTTGATGACAGTGTAACCAGCATCATCTATAAAGGCTCAGGGAATATTTTCCTTCAGATAATATCTTCCAGGGCTGTACTTCATGCTATAATGAGAAAAGCACTGCTGCTCATTTAAATATACAATTCATTTGCACCATAAAATGTTGAAGGAAATTCCTCAGATTCAGTATTTTTTAATGTAAGTGCTTAGCAATTAGATTTCCATTGATTAAAGAAGTGAATCACCTTCAGATTAATGAAGAATAAATTAATGTCCTTTAAGGATTGGAAAGAAATGTATATTTATTCCTTTACTGAGCAACTTCTGAACAGAGAGAATTCAGCACTCACCTGGTAGGCTGAAATTTGTAAGTATTTGCAACAAAATGGACATGAGAAGAGCAGATTTCAGGTTACTCAGGGAACTAGTAAGTGAGATCTCCCAGGAAAATGTTTTTGCTGGTGCTGGGGTCCATCAATGCTGGTGACTTTTTAAACATCACCTCCTCAGAGCACAGGAGCAAAAGTTCCCAAATGTCAGAAGTCAGACAAGGCAGAAGGCTATTTTGGCAGAACAGGGACCCTCTCTTGCAAATAAGGTGAAAAAAGGGAAGGTGCATGCCCAGTGAAAGCAAGGTCAGGTGATGTGGGAATACAGAGATGCCTCTGGCCACTGTAGGGAGAAAGCTGGCAGAACTGTCAGAGACAATAAAAGGTTTTTGTCAAATATATTAATGGCAATAGGGAGTGCAAAATAACATTGGCCTGTTACAGGATGAGGATGGTCACCTCCCAAACAGGGACAGGGACCAGGCAGAGGTGTTTAATGTGTTCTTTGCCTCTGTCTTCAACACAGATGATGGACCAAGGGGGTTTCAGCACCATGAGATGGAAGATCAGGGCTCATCCCAGTTGACCCTGAAGTCGAGCAGATCTGCTGCTTCAGCTGGATCCCTAAAAATCTATTTGGCCTGATGGGATTTATCTGAGAATCTTCAAGGAGCTGGCACATGTCATTGCAAAACCTCTCTTGATTTTTGAGATTTTTTTTTTCTTGATTTTTTATTTTTTCAGAATCCAGAGAGATCCCAGTGGACTGGAAGTTGGGTGACACTAACCTGACTTTCAAGAAGGGCAAGAGGGAGGACCCTGGAAGTTACAGGCCTGTCAGTCTCATTTCAGTGCCAGGTAAAATCATGGAAAAAACTATTCTGGAAGATACTGAAAAACACCTGGAGGACAATGCAGCCATCAGTCCCAGCCAGCACAGCTGCTTGAGAGGGAAGTCCTGCTGTCAAATCTCATTTCTATTTCAGCTTCCTTCTGGGAATGAAGATGACACATTAAACAGATCCTGCTCATCTGAAAGTCTGAGTCCAATTCTCTGTTAGAATGAACTCCATTTATACTTTTGATGATTTGCCAGTTCCCAAAAAGTGTTGAGCAACACCTGCTTGATTACAATCTGTCTGCACTGCTCTTTTGATACTCCATGAGATGCAACACAAGTGTGTGCTTTTGCATTACGTCAGTTAGGTTAATTCTTCCAATTATACCTTTAAGTAATTATAAGATTTTCTTTCATAATATTCCTGAGATTGATGGGATTATCAGGCTTTTTCCCCATAAAACCTGAAAACAATGGAAAAACCCCACATATTTAAGGACACAAATACAAACCTAATCTACACACAGCAGAAACCTAACAGGTTTCTTATGGTGTGCATCAGTCAAGACTTTGTATTACTGTCCCTTCCTCTTTTGCCTTCTAGATTTATAATATGCCCTTTCTTTACATACCAAACCCAATAATGCACTTACTATACCCTAAAAGTATAAATTCAACAGAATTCCAGAATTAAAAACAAACATCTGGAAAACCTTACAACAAATCTTCAATATCTCATCTCTGATACTTCCTCAAAATTTCCAGATGCAGTGAAACACAACGGTGATAATTTCTGGCACCACCTGGAAGCCCCCACCTCAGGTCCATCAGCTGGAGTTATAACCTCTTACTTTACAGTAGTTGTCTAATTGAGGAAAGTATTCTTCCCTTAATGCATTTCTTTCTGCCTCTGATCCTAGCACAAATAAGCATAGTGAGATCAGATTGTTGTAACTTGAAATCATTGCAGTTTTGATTATTTTGCTATGTTTGATGGCAGAAGCTTTGAATGAGTCAGAGGATAAACATTTCTTAAATAAGACACATATTCTTACAGATATTCTTAATCTTTGTACATTGATACCCAATGTGATATGATGTTATGAGGCACCTCACCAAGACTGCATTTATACTCACATGCACAGTAAATCACATTTTAACCATTCTGCTTACAAGACACAGTCTGAAATACTGATGAGCTGGATTTACATTTGCAAAATGTACATCTAAACCCAAATTTTGTGCACTCCCCTTCCTTCCAGCAGAAAAAATTCTGAGCTTACAACACTCAAAATATTAAAGTATTCAGAATCTTGCAGAAAAGAGGAAGCGAGGCTTTAGGGTTGTCTCCACTTCTTCACATAACAGAAATTGCATTTGCTTGATATACAAGAATCCCACAGCTTCAAATCAAAATTTCTAGATTTGCTCCTGTGCATAAACTTTTTCTGGTGACATTTTTTCCTCCCATCAAGGGTTTACTATTAATACTTTAAATAATACTTTATCATCTTCTAAAATACCTTAAGAGATATGTTAACATACAGAGAAACAACATATGTTTATCAACTGTAATTTTTAGAAGACTAACCAACCATGTTCTTAAGGCTCCAAATTTGAGATCCTTCCTCCTTCTTCCACTCTTCACTTCTACTGTCATCTTTTCTCCCTAAACAGATATCCAAAGAAGTTGAGTATTTCCTTTTCATATTTAGCATATGTCTCCTCATAGAATATCTTTCCCATTTCCTGATCTTGCAAGACAATGACCTGCCTTGCCTCCTCTGTGTTCATCAGTAGAGCATCTAAGAGCAGAGCTTGTGTCTGTGAAACAAAGATTATTGCGATGATCACAAAGAGATTCTGCCCAATTTTTACCAGTTAGAGTTTGTAGCAGAGGTCTCAAGTGCATACATGTAAAACAAGAGAAAATAAACCAGGAGTGACACATTGTAGCTTGTGCATTATATTATATGCAACATGACACACATTATGTTAACTCATTCCAGGTGTGAGGCATAAACACCACTCAGTAGTTTCTATCTTCTTCCTCCCCCACCCAATACACCTTTTCTGTATAAAAGCTACAATTATTCATAAGCATTTATAAGTCACAAATCCACCACATGAAGACAGACTCTGAAGCAGACTAAACCGCTCTGATCCAGTCAGTTTTATTTAAGTGAATTATTTGCCTCATTACCTGGCCATCCTGTTCAAAGGTCTGCATTGTTCCAGGGACAGGCCTGTTACTTTACTTGCTTTCACTAAGTGAAAACTTTTTTCTCTTTTCAGCCTTAGGAGAGTACTAAAATTCAGTTTTTGTATTGCTTTTCTACTAACAGAGCACTAGGAAGAAAAGCACTAACCATCTGTTTGGACTCTACTGGGGAAAAAAACCAACCCACAAACAAACCCAAAAAACATGTAGTCACAGAAAGAAAATCTTCCTATGAATTCTTTTTTATATAAACATCACATACCCAGCTTTAATTTTGACACATCCTTACTTCTGAGTAGGATTATTTCCTTTCCTTTAGCACCATTTTAATTTTGGAAATAAATGTCTATATGACATCCTGTACTTTTATCAGCTAAAGACATATGGCATGAGGAGGGGAAAGGAAAATCATAATTATGCAATATACCAGTTAACTAAAACCTGGTAATACTCTAGCGCTTATCTTCACAAAAAAAAATATCATTTTTCTGATAATGCTGGGCAAAATTAGTTAACTGTCTACAGAAGCTGTCTACTTTTGATCGATGGGCTCTGCCCTGAGCTATTACAAGATCTGTGTCTTCAAGGTCAATTGAAGCATCATTTTCACTGCAGGTAGAGATCAAATGGTTCTCTACAGTGGAACAGCAGCTCTTCACATAGCAATGCTTTGTTCACATTTGTTTTACCTGCAGGAAATCATAGAATGAATTACTGACAGAGATACTTGACTTAAAGTTCTGCTCTGAAGAGCAAATTCAGTCAAGGTTGTGTTTATTGTCTTTCAATGACATTATAGCAGATGATTGTTTGAGAAAAAGATTTATTGCTTTCTTCCTTCTGTATCACTTCTTGAAGGGTATCTTCCAAACTCAGACTAGGCTAATTTCCTTTTCTGACCATCAGCAGTAATGGAGACACTGCAGAGGCAGCTCTGCCCTCAGGGACACCCACACACCCTCACTCCTCTCCAGTGGGGCTCTGGAGTTACAGCCTGGCTTTCCCTCACTGCTATGCCCCATCTCACAACATATACAACTTGTGGCAGCTAACCACAATAGGAGTTTTCAAATTTCTGCTCTATTTCTAACATGAATACTTCAAACACAACATCTGTAGGAACCACAGGCAAGAATGCTCAGACACAGTAGCAGGGGACAGCTATGTAACATGTTCAGTCTGACACAGGACACCAGGGCTGGATGTAGATATTCATGTCTTGTGTAACTAAGACATTTGGAGTCACTCTTCACCTTGCTCTGAATGAAGGAGAGAGAGGACAAATAGTTAATGATTTTCCAGTGCCTAGTCAATACGTTTCAAGTTATTTCTGAGAGCACACCAGGCTTTCAGAGGCTGCTTACATGGCCTCAGAAAGAGAATAACAGGAAACATAACAGGCAAACACAAATTCTTCTCACAGCCACAAAACAGACCCATTCTGAGATGAAGCCAAATCCATTTTGGTGAAGGAAACCAGAGCAATGAAAAGAAAATCTACAATCCTCTTGTCCTTTACCATACCCCAAGCTCATGCTAGAATTTAGCTTTTGTTTTGTTGTATTGTCCTGCAGCAATGAAAATTGATCCCCGATGCTCTTCTAGTTTTTCATATGAGGATGTTTTCCCCCATCCACTTCCTCCTCCAGTCCACCCAGAATTCTCACACTTCTGGTATTTTCTCTGTTCAATGAGCATCTCCTCCCCATTTTGTTCTGCTGTTAACTGCAAGAGCTTAGGGTGTCGTACTGTTGGAAGAAACAATTTCCAAAGGGAAAATATTTCTAGTTCAGACCAGTTCAAGGATTTTCACAGCACAAATTTCACAGTATAACCCAAAATCATTTGTATTGCCTCAGATGAGAGGAGGATAACATCCTTATATTTGCACTTTTGTCACAGGTCCTCTGTGAGGAAATGCTGGCTTTTTTCCTACTGGTCTTTACTCACCAAAATGTAATTGCTCATCAGTTGGGCACTCTTTATCTGTGCACCCCACACACAACCAGTCAAGCAGTACTGCAGAAATTATCAGCCTTGATTTCAGAGTATCTGTGTCAGGCTGACCAAGGCGGTGAGCAGGATCTGCCAGGCACACACTGCTGACTAATCACAGCTGTCATCTCTATTCAACATACTAAAGGCAGTCTGCATTACTCCCTGGAATTTGATATGTTAGAGAGCAATGGGGCATCTTTGGTCATGGTACCCACAGCAATTATGGATATTTGCTACCTTTAATTTACTGTTACTGGTACTGGCAGTTGTCTTCTCAGGCCAAACAAAGCTCTACTGCAAAACTCATGGATTTAAATAAGTGGTGTAGCCATACAATCGAGACACTCTCATCCTACTGAGTAATCACTGATTTTCCACTGCCACTAGGTCTTTGTAAAAAAATAAAGAAGGTGACAGGAGATTTTTCAAGTGTTTAGAATTCCTTCAGGAGTCTTGATCTTATTTACAATTGTGCCTTAACCAGATAATCATTAGATTTTTCCTTACCCTCATTTATCACTGCTCAGGCCTCTCCATAACATCGAATATCCAGATTCTTTAAATGATCCTGTTCCAGCCATCACATCATATCAGAAAATGGTTTGAATGACACAAATTACCTTTCACAATTTACACAGAAGCAAAAAATGAGTATAAAAATTTCCAACACAAAATATTTCCTGTGAAACTAGACTTCAAAGTAAACACATTTACTAATAGAACCAAAGAAGACTCTCAGGTATCTTCATGACAGCATGTGATTTACAGGCAAACTAGGAGCTGAAAAAGCATGCATTTCACAAGGTTACCAGGTTACACACAGTAACTATAACCATAGAAGGCAAGAGATGTGGTTCTTATTTGTTCTTCCCCCACCCTCTCATAACTAATCTATTCAGATAAACTGTCAGAGCAACTTGATTTTTACACCAAGGATATCAGCAAAAACATGTCAATTCCCCTTGGGGAACTCATGAGTAGAGTCCTGCCTGTCCTGGTGCTGGCAGAGACTAAAACTAAACGTCCTTCCCTGCAACAGCTTCACTGTGTACTGCCAGAGCAACTTCTCCTGGCACTGGCACTCTGAGCTGGGTGCTCCTGCTCAGACTGCAGCCATGAACCCCCAGTTCATGTCACAGGCAAGGCTGCATCGGTCAGAAAAAGTCTTCCCTTTTCTACTTTACAACATTTTACTGCATGAGAGTAGAGCTCAAAAAGAAACCAGCCTTTTTGAAATGATGGATGCTGTACACAGTGGAGCACATTCTTCCAAAGGGACACTGGACTTGCTCTGTGTGTACTGAATGCAATGGATACTGTCCTGTGCTCCTGGTAAGTGACTGATCCTCCTATCAACAACAAACACAGCCAACCTGAAGATCATGTAAAAATATAACACAAGAGGGGAGAGAGAATTCTCCCAGCAATTTTTTGAAAATAATCCTTTCTTTGTAACAGAGTCCTTTCAATTTCAAATTTGCAAATTGAAAAGTGCAGTAGGCAATACAGAATTTAATACAATAAACAAATACCACAGCAGATAAATAGGCATTTATTAAAGTTCATCTCAAAACAAACAAAAATAATAAAAGACATTAAGGCATCTTGTATTCAATGACAGTTCATACAGTAAAAATGACTTCTCCTTCTTATACAAGAGAGCAGATTAGGGAAAAAAAAAAGAAAAGAGCTCTCACAAAGAACTTCTCCCAAACTGTTTGATGGATTACTGATTACCAGTTAGTCAGGAAATCCCTCCAAAGAATGCCTATTTCTCCAATGAAGCAGTTACAAAATCCCAACACTCACTGAGACACGTGCAAGAAAGCACTTTTGTCCCTCCTCAGACATCCCACTGTCTGTAAACATGCACACTGGAGAAAGACCAACAGATGGATATTGTGCACAATAAAGAAGCTGCATTCCTGCTTCAACCATTCATTTTTGAGCAGACTAGAATATTTGGCCTTGCTTTCACTAGTATTTACTATTTCAGCCAGTTACTAGTGAAAATGAGACCACAAGCTCTAGCCTGTTCTGCAATGCAACAATTTGTATGTCCTCCTTCTAACTCATACTAGATAAACAAATGACAAAGGTCTTATTTCCACGGAACAATTTATTTTGATGAATTAAGCCATCAAGCCACCAATCACTGTTATAGTGCTTTTTTCTTCAATTGGAATAAGAACATCAGGAAATGTTTACAGTATCATTGGGTTCACTATAACAGGATTTTACTACAGACTAAATATAAATTAATAAACACTTCAGCACTATTCACCACACTGGCTCCCTATATCCTTTGTCACATTCTAACCTTCATTTAAGGCAAGTTTGTTGGTTGATTTTTCTGAAGACAACCACATGGTCTCTAGATAAGCTTGTGTGACTAGATTTACAAGTTAGGAAATCAAGCTTTATAAAATGTTTACTTCAACAAATATGAAAGTTATTAAGAGAGAGATGGTGACCCAGAATTGCACTGTATTAAAAGGTGGAGTTTCCTTGTACCAAAGTCCTTTATTCATCATCTTTAGAACCAGTTTTGCTTAACTATAAAAGAGACACAAAAAGAAAGTATTCAAATTTTAGGCTGTCATTCCATTTATTAGGAAACAAGAACATTATTTCCATCTCACACTGAACATGCATTTACTTAATTAACAATACAGACTGATAGTGCTACTGTATCAAAACACTGAAAAGCATCAGAAGTTAATTCTTAAGCTTAAACACTAAATGAGCTTATTTCCTGATCATGAAAGTTGAATTTAAAAAAAAAACAAAAAACAAACCCCAGAAAAGCCTCAGGGCACTGTTTCTATTTAATTTGAAGGCTTTATCACTAGCTCTCCAAAAAGAAAAAAAAAAAGATGAAGTAACGGAACTTTATCTTCATATATCTCAGAGAATTCCCATATAGAAATTTAGACAGTATAAAAATAGACATTAACTTAGTATTTCTCACCTTTTAAATCTAAGCTGATAATTATCAAAAGTAGCATACCTGTCATGAAATCTATCTGAAAATCAAGACATCCACTATAAATAGCCACTTCTAACTCAGAAGGACTCTGCCCAAAACAACCTTCATCATTTACTTGCTCTTACTTAACAACTGGAACTGGTGTTAGGTCTTACAGCAAAAATTACCTTAATTGTGTAAAATAAAATAGTTTGCTTTCAAAATTGTAAAGCAGTGATTTTCACTGAATCAGCAAAGATAAGAGAGTGGAAAAAATCAATAGTGAGGGAGCAAGCAGAAAAGAATTATTCACTGGAGTAGTTGCAGCAGAGAATGAGGCTTGTAGGAGACAGCAAGGTGCTCCCACTTGGGACAGCTCCCTTTTATTCCTTACTTATCCACTGCCCCCCAGAACCTGGCAGCACTACTAACTTTATTTAAAATCTTCTTGTCATATGAAGACAGAATATTTCCAGCACATTTCGTTAGCAAAGCCCTCTCATAAGATTTAATTGCTCAGTAAATAAGAGAACTTGAAAATACTTACATGCTGGACACATATAGAAATTAATCAGACATCATAGTGAAATCCAAACATAGTTAGGAAGAAAAGCAAGAAAAAAATATATCAGATCAGTTTCCTTCAGATATAAGTACAAATAATTTTCAATTTACATACACAGCATGTTCACAATACTGTATATAATACACTCACTTTACCTTAATTACATCAACCCAGTTCCATCCTCGTGGAAGCTCTCCTTTGTTATCTGCAGAAAAAGGTTTTAATTTCAGCACACAAGCGAAGGGGAATATTTATCTTTCTTCAAAATAAACCCACAAAATGCTAAATATCCAAACCCCTCAATTTCTGCACTCTTGAAGCCATGAGGACAGAAACAGATTTTAATGTCTTAAACACAGTGTGTTCTTCAACCAACCTCAAAGTGAAAGGAGGAAATGAAATAGCCTTAAGCTGTGCCAAGGGAGGTTCAGATTAGATTTCCAAAAACCATTTTTCACTAAAAGAGTAGTTAGGAATTGGAGTAAGTGGCCATGGGGAGTGGTGGAGTCACTGTCTCCAGAAGTGCTCCAGAGGTGCCTGGAGGTGGCACCTGGGGACAGGTTTAGGGGTGATTATGGTGGTGATGGGCTGATGGTTGGATAGATGAACTTGAAGGTCCCTTCTAACCTTGTGTGATTCTTTAATTATGTGACTCAAAGTAATTCAGTTTAAATAAAAACACCTCAGTCCACCTGAAATTTAGTTTAGAAAGTAGCTCCAATATGAGCTGGGCTGACCAGCAATGATGAATTCTGTCAAAGAACTAAATTTCATGCAGCTTTTCCTTTATACAGTTAACATTAAGCTTGCCAATTATACATTAGGTTAGGTAGATTATATGTAGGAATTGCTATGACAGGGTATAACTTATTGCTACAACAGGATGGTACTATCCAGATCATTACTGAAAACTGAAGGTAAACATGAGACAGTCATCAGCAAATTAACTGAAGTAATCAACTCTTTCAATCCAAATCCTTCTATTTCATTGCAAGCATTAAGTATCTGCAGAAGCACTTCTATTTCTAGAATGCAAACTAAATTAGATGCTTTACTCTGGGTTGCAAATAAAATATTTTTGTTTAGAAATTACATTTTAATAATGTGAATTATTTATGAGGGCCCATCAGCAAACTGCATTTTTTGCTGAAAGTCAATTTTTAGAGGTCCCAAATCCTCTCCTTCCAAAAGTATTTTTTGAAAATTTCTTTTTTTTTGTCACCAACTGAAATAAAACAAAAGATGTCAGTAAATTATAACTCTATAGAAAGTTGCTGTGACCAGAACTAACATCTCAAGCAAGAACAATTCATCTAAAACAAATAAAATAGAGACCACAGACTTAACGTAGCTCATGATAAACAAATTACTAGCTACACTTTCTCTAGCCAGGTGTCCCTGCTATAAAATTTGGATTTTCATACTGATCAAAGCAAAGATTAGTATAGTGAACAAACCTGTTTTATTGGCTAGTTTTCGTTTCTGGGTTTTGGATAACTGCTCCTTTTTGTCTTTTTTTTTACTTGGTGGCACTTCAGGAGTTCCAGTTGAAATACTATTGCTTACTGAAGTCTGAAAAGGATAAAAGTGGTTATAAACATTTTGCATATTAGTTTCATGGATATCCCTGTGTAATGTGATTATTAAACCTGACATACTGAAATACCTTGACTGTCAGAAAGAAGCAATGCTGTCAGCAGCCTGCAGCTTTTAATCCACATATAATCAGGGCTGTACTTTTAAAAAACATGTGTTAGGGACTGGAATTATTCTCTTCCAGTTGCAAAAGGCACCTTTTTCACTTTTAAAATTTAATCACGGAGTGTGATTTAGTCTGAATGGATTCAGACTTCTCAAACACAGAAATCATTCCTACCCCCTCAAAGCAGATCTGCTGCACCATCATGGCTTACACAACTCAAAAGCCACAAATGGACCCAGCCTGACTACTTTAAGACCCTGGAGGTGCACTTATACAATCTCAGGAAGGCTGCAGTAAATTGCCACCCATCCAATCCTCAGCAGACACATCTCTGTTTCAGCTTCCTTTAGTTTTGCTTCTGCTCAAAATCTCTATTTTAATGTTATCCTGTGGGACATAACAGCAGGCTGCAAACATTTTGGTGTAACAGTAAAATAACTATCAAATAGAACAATTATCACCACAGAGCATTGTGGCACCATACTTTGTGTGTCACTTTCAGCCACTAACATGTACAACCAATGAAGTAATTTTCAGCTTAGAGAGAACTCTGAAGTATTCAGGTTATAATATCAATATTCTTTTTCAGTTTTCAAAGCACAAAATTAAAATCAGAATTTATCCACTTACCACAGTGTTCACAGGTTGATTTTCCATGAGCACCTCCTTATTGTCTTTGGCATATTCAAAAAGCGTGTATGTCATTGCAGTTCCGAGATTTGCTTCAACTTCTACCATTAACTTATCCAATATGCTTTGCTTAATGGCTGAAGATCTAAAAGAAATCATTAAACTCAACTGTGAACTCGACAGACAATAAAAAGCTTTTCAAACAAAGAGTTCCCACCACAAGGCCAGGGAGTGAAGCTCTCACAAATACTTACATTGTGTTGTTGAAGAAAGCATCCATCGATATGACTGGTGCTGTTTGTGGATATGTTTCTGGCCAAGAAACTTCTATTAGAAAGGCTTTGGGATCTCCACTTTCACCTATCTGAAGAGGAAAAAACACCGAAAAACTTTATAAATCAACAGTTTCCAGTTACCTTCAGAGGATTACAAAGCCAATAAAGAAGTCTTTTACTGCTTTTAGACCATCAAAATTCCTTGAGATGACTATTTTGATAGTTATCAGTTAGAAAATAGTGCTATTATCTAGAAAGAGCATTAAGTTTTGGACATCAATATTAACATTTACCCTGCAGTTTTTTCATTCTAGAAGGAGGAGCAGAAACTGACAAATCTCCTTTTATGGTTAGGGTTTTTAAATTCCTTTGTTTAAAAGCTACTTTGTAATATCTTCAAGCTAAATATTATACTATCACATATAAGAACAGAAAATATGAAGCCTTTTCTCCCCCACACACATCTAATCACAGAGCAGTATGAAAACAAGCCACAAGACAGGGCTGAAATAAGGATGGTAATAAACCACTAAGCTAAGATAGCAAAAATAACAGGTAAGAACATCAATATTTATGTTTCATGGCTACAGATATTCTACTTCCCTGTATGAAAGAATAAGTACTAAAAGATTTAAGAAGTCGGTAGAACGAGTCTGGATTTAAAAAAAAAAAGGCAGCATATTACTGACATACAATCAGAAATAGCTATTTCACACAGGATCTGGGAGACTAGCACAGTAAGGTTTCTAAAACCACCCCAAATTTTCCCTTATTTGCCTCATTAGAAAAATCAGCCTTTATCTAATTATGTAGAATAAAGTGTGTCCACAAGAGAAGTCCTAATCAAGGTAAGGCTATGGTTTCAAAATTTAAAAAGTAAACAAAAAATTGTTGCTTTCTTATTTACAATATCTGTTTCAGCAGACTGGACTAACTGACATTCAAAACTACTTGTTTAATGGTGAAATAAATAAGACTTTAAATCAAGAATCTGCAACATTTTTCAAGGCAGCATTTACAGTTCATTTCCCACTGCTACCAAGAGCAGAAGTGGCTGCAAGGTTCACAGGGTTCTCTCAGGAAAGCAGTCTGTGTGCAGAGCAAATCCTACAAAGCCATACAAATTCTTTCTATCTTCTCATGCACTTACTTGCATGATGGCTTCTCACAGTACAGTTTTCTCTTAATGGGAAAGATGTATTATTGCCTTTGTATGACAATAAGTTTTATTGTATTTATTTATTCATAAGTATTTATTATTTTATTTATTACTAACTTTTGATAATTATTTTTTGTCTAATAAAAATCAGCAACAACCAAAGCTGGTGAAAAGTAAAATGACTTAAGCTTGTAGGCATGTCATATTTCCCTTTTCAAAGAAATTTAAATTTATTAAGAATGATCCAATCAATGAAGAAAGGCCACTCTTACACGGCTGGCATTTCAAGTGCTATTAATTAACTGAGTATAATTAATTAATTAATTAATCTCACTACAATTAGTGACATTTTTCTTAAGTTATTTGAGAAGCCACAGAAAGGTGATTTTAGATGGTTTCTCCCTGAAACAGGCATATAGCATTTTCAGAAATCTCCCTTCTGTCCTGTGGGTGCCTAAGTAAAGTCTTCTGGCCATCAAAAGATCTGCCTCAGTCGGTGCCCAGAAGAACTTTCAGGTTTTTAAATCGGAGAAAGCTGGTGAGAACTTCATGTCAGAATCTAGTTGTGTACCTTGAGCTCAGCACTCCCTCTATGTCTCTTGTGACCAGACTGTGCCAGTGCACACATCCAAAGCATTTTGTAGATTTTCTCTTTAGCAGGTAAACAAGACACAATCAACAGTCTTTAGACAAGAGACAGGAATCTTGTAACTAAGCAGTTAACAAAGGCTCAAAATTTTACATAGAAACATCTCTATAAATCTTTCAATTTCTGACCTGTTAGGGTAAATACTACACAGCAGGCCTTCTTCAGAGGATGTGACAGTTCTGGCTAGGCAGGGCACAGACACACAAGTGGGATGCCTGGCTCAGGGATAACTGGCAATAGGGCAAGAGGCAATGGGCAGAAAGTGACAGACAGGAAGTTTCACCTGAGCATAAGGATTTCTTTACTGTGCAGTGACTGAGCATGGAAGAGATTGTTCAAAAAGGTTGTGGGGTCTCCTTCACTGTAGATTTTCAGGAACAGACTGGACACAATCCTGTGCCACGTGCTCTAGGATGGCCCTGCTAGAGCAGGGAGGTTGGACCCGGTGACCACTGTGGTCCCTTCCAGCCTCACCCGTCCCGTGACTCTGTAACAAACCGTGCTGGCGGCAGGGTCACATACACGACACTCTGGGGTGTGAAGCGCTGTTGTACCAAATAGCCTGGAAAAAGCATCCTGTGGATCACTCCTTTACCGCACACTGGATACCCCTTTGGCTTAGAATCCCCCAGAATGGCAACAGCAAGGCAGCAAAGTAACTCCAGGGTGCAGCCTGGCCTTACCCTGTACTGGAAGGACACGGGGCTGAGCTCCCTGAAGCACACGTCTCCCTCGTAGATGGAGCGCAGCGCTTCCAGCTCCATCTGCAGCCAGGGCCAGAGCAGAGAGCAGGGGTTACCAGAGCAGGGGTTACCGACCGCAGCCCCGGCACAACCTCCCCGCGCCCCGCCGTGCCCGACCCCGCCACCGCCCAGCTCCCTCCTCCGCCCCTCGCCCGCTCCAGGGCCGCCGCTGCCCTCCCGCCCCCGCCACGGCGGCCGCCCCTTCTCTCCGCACGGCGCTATCCCGCCCTCCCAGCCCCGGTTCCGCTCTCCCTCAGGCAGCGGGGCCCGGTCACTCGCCTCCTGGTCCTCGTTGGCCGCCATGGCCGGAGCTCCCGGCCGCGCTCCCTGGGCCCGGCCCGGCCCCGCTGCCGCCGGGGCTGGGCGGGCCTGCCTGGCGCGGCCCCGCCGGACTCGCACGGACGCGCCTTCCCCGAGGGCAGCGCGGGGCAGCCGTGGGCACCGCCCCCTGCCCTGCCATTGGCCGGCCGCGAGTCCCCCCGCTCTTCCTCCTTCCGCTCACTGGCCCCTTCGCAGTGACGTCCCCGCGCGGGCGCTCCTCACTGGTCCGAGGGGCGCAGCGGAGGCTCCGATTGGCCGCTCGCGCTGCCCTTCCGACGCTGCCCGGCGCTCGCTTCCTGAGGCGGTGGCCCGCCCGCGCCGCCTCCCGTGACCCGCGGCCGCTCCCAGCTGGCGCTTCCCGGCGCTTCCCGGCTCCATCCCGCCGCAGTGAGCGGCGCTACGGGGAGCGCGGGCCCGGGACAGCGGGGCGCTCTTGTGACCGGCCTGGGCCGCCCTCCCACCGCCGTTCCGCTGCCTCGCAGGCCGCCGTCCCGGGCGCAGGATGACCCCTCCGTCTCACTGGGACTTCCCGGTGGAGCTGTGCTGCCGGCCCATGGCGTTCGTCACGCTCACCGGCCTGGACGTGGTGTACAACGCCGTGCACCGCGCCGTGTGGGACGCCTTCTGCGCCAACCGCAGAGCCGACCGCGTCCCCATCTCCTTCAAAGTGCTGCCCGGCGACCACGAGTACCCCAAGTGCCGGACGAAGGTAGCGAGCCCCGGCTGCGCCCCATCCCGGCGGGTTCCGTGCCGGCCCGCTGCCCCGGCGGGCTCCGGGAGCGGCCGTGCGGGACTCGGCGGCTCCCGGCGGGGAAGGGCCGTGCTCCGCTCCGCCTGGGCTGCCGCCCGCTGGCACCGCGCTCTGCCGGCCCTCGGCTGCCTCTGCCCCCGATGTTGGAGGGAAGTGTGGGAGCTTCAAGGCAGGGAATTGTGAGGGCGAAGGGGAAGCCGAGGGCGTTGTGATGGAGCGCTGTGGGAAGCCCAGGGGTGCCTTAGCTCATGAGCCAGAAGCAGAGAAAGCCCGCATGGTTTTAAAAGTACTTTTTAAAGTACTTGCTACTCCTGTACATAGCATTAAGGTGCTTTGTAAAGTTTGAGCTTTGATGAACCCGAAATTTAACTCTGGAGAAACTAGACAATGTATTCTGAAAAAAACCCTAACCTAACCTCTAAAATTTAGTAAAAAAAACATTTCACTTTAACTGAGTGAAACAGCAGAAGGAATATCTCTGCTATTCTTTCTGCTTTGCAACGTCAATGAGTTTAACTGTTACAAAACTACATAATTTCATGATGCTGGTAAAGACAAGGACTATAAACTGGTGTGTCCTTGCACTGTTTTGAGAGCTCTGTTTTCAATTGAGCCTAGTATTTCATACTAGCCTATATTCTCATACATGGCAGTGTGTGAGACTTGCTCCTAAACTTGACCCTCTTCTCCAGCCTCCCTGGAATCTGTTGTTCTTTGCTGCTAATATCTCAGGCACCAGGCCCTGATGCCTGAGCTACTGAGGGATATGGTTAATAGAAAGCAAAATCTTGAGGGGAACAATGTTAAAGGCAAGATGACAAACATAATAAGTGGCAGGAATTTCGAGGATATGCCCTTTGTCCTGCTATAAATGTTTGAAAATGGGTTTTGTAGCTTGCTTCAATATTCTCTGTTTTCAGAGGACATCCTATGAGTGGTATATTCCAAAAGGAATCCTGAAGACTGGTTGGATGAACAAGCACCTGAATTTGGTTCCAGCTCTTGTGGTGGTGTTCTATGAACTGGACTGGGATGAGCCACAGTGGAAGGAAAAACAGTTGGAGTGTGCTACTCGAGTTGAAATTGTCAGGTAGATATTTTCACTTGCTTCATTATGTACTGCAAACTAATGTAAGTGTGAATTGCAGAATCTCTTTGCATTCTAGAACATACACTTTTTTTTTCTTAAACATAAATTAAGGGGAACTTGAGCTTTGCTTTTTAATATACAACTCAAAATAAAGAACTTTTTAATGGTTTATTAGTAAAACCATTACTTATTTTACTTCAGTAAAAACAGCCCCTGAAATTTTTCTTGCTAAACTCAACACATTTGTTCTGTCCCAAAAGAAGGAAGACAGCATTTTCTGAATGATGGAGCATATTGTGTTGTTTGGCTTTTTCACCTTTGTAGCATTCTTCAAGCACTTCCATCTAGATTGAAATATTTTTTTCCTGATTATTCAGCAATAAGAAGTGAAACCTTGACACTGTGCTATGTTGTCTTTATTTTAGGCAAAGTTTACAGGGAAGAAATACCAAAGTTGCTGTGGTTTTGATTCAGAAAAAAACACCATTGCCTCCAGGTACTTGAAAACTCTGTGCACAGTTGTGGAGTTCTCGTTTTTCAGAAGGCGCAGTGGACTGGGCTGACTTTGGTTTGTCACATAATCTGTGGTTCTTCATCTGATGTCATCTACATTCATGAAATGCACTGTGACTGCAGCAAGGTGTAAGATAAAAAGGGCATTCAGGACAGTTGACCCTAAACATTTGATACTTTTATCCCTAACTTCTTCCTCTTAAGTCCAAGTGCGTTTTGTGGTACACAGTATCAGAGATGGCTTATATGGTAATACATTTGACCTGCCTTCTTACAAGCAAGCAAATTTTTAACATTGCTTGGGATCAGGAAAAGCAGTAAAAGCATTGAGAACTTAGAGGAAGAGTGTTTAGTACCTACAGAGGTCTTTTGTCTTAACTTGGTTTTAATTGATAAAATTTTGGAGCCACATGGAACTGTGAAATGTGATACACTTTTAACTTTACATTTCTGTAGAGCTACTGTGTGCTTTCTAGTGTCTGGCAAACCATGTTTTGTTTTTTGCTCCACCTGCTGTATGTGTTTGTCTTTCCTGGATGCTATTGTATTTCCCAAGACATGGGACATTTAATTCTGTGAGAGATGAAAAACATCAGACTCGTAATTTTTTGCTAAAAACTGCTAGAAAGTTTCTGCATGTGTTCTGCTGGATGAAGCACATAGTACTCTGAAAGAAATAAGAAAGAATGTGCTGTTGGTTTTATCTCTATTAGATTTTTCGATACTGTTTAGACCTTTTGGTCTACCTAAGTTTCATAACCTGATCTTTAAGCTTTTAGAACTGGTTTGACATTGCAGCACCACATACCTCTTACTTGTGTTTTCCTTGACTTCTCTAGGGGAAGATGTTATTGCATCAGAGAGGGCTGCAGCTTTGTGTAATGCTTGTGACCTTTCTGGAAAATCACTCTTTGTGCTTCCCCACACGGATCATCTTGTTGGCTATATTATAAGGTAAGTGCTGTAAAACCCCTGTCTTGCCCTGTTTGCAGAGTGTGGGATGGCTTACAGGTCACCTGGCCTGCTGGCAGCAGATGGTGAACACTTGTCTCACAGGGGAAGAGAGATCTGCACACAAGAGTTAGCAGAGCTTACTGAGGGGGCTTTAAAGTAGGCTTAAAGTGGGAAAGGGATAAAACCAGTTTCACTGGAAATAAGCCTGGGGTCAGCATGCCAGTGTTGGACTGTTGGTGTGCTAGTGAGGGCCTTCATTCTGCTCGCTCAGTGGAGATGATGGAAATCCATGCAGTGTCCAGTTCTGGGCACCTCAGTGCAAGAAAGACACTGAGGTGCCAGAGTGTGTTCGATGAAGGGCAACAGAGCTGGTGAAGGTCAGGAGCAAAAGCCTTCTGAGGAGCAGCTGAGGGAACTGGGGGTCTGTAGCCTGGAGGAAAGGAGGCCTGGGGAAGACCTTATTGCTCTCTGCAACTCCCTGAAAGGAGGCTGTACTGGACAGTAGGATGGGCTTGGTCTCTTCCCTAGGGCTTCCCTTCAAGCTGTAGGATGAGAAGAAATCGCTTAAATTGCTTCAAGGGAGGTTTAGATTGGTGAAGAAATTTTTCCTAATATCCAAAGGGGTTATCAAGCATTGGAGTAAGATGCCTAGGGAAGAGGTTGAGTCACCATTGAAGGTGTATTTAAAAGGCATGTGTACTGTGCTTTGGAACAGTAGGATGGGCTTAGTGGTGTGGCTTGGTAACAGGTTGACAGTTACATTTGATGATCTTAAAGGTCTTTTCTAATCTAAACAATTCCATGATTCTGATGGAGAATTTGAGAGATCACAGGTTGAGATGAATGCTCTTGGCACTGATTGTAGACCAGCAGTGAATGTTTTACCTGTTTGCTGGAATTCTTCAGGTTGTTCTGATGAATTCTGCACAATTTCATTTCTATGTGAGGTTGAGTAATGACAGCCAGAGATGTTGCTTTTAAAGAAATATTTGTAGATATCCCAAGTGGCCTTTTCTACTTCTACAGTGGTTTTGGCCCTGCTGGTTTGAAATGATTTTCCATACAAATATGTTTTTAGATTTATCTCTTAACAGGCTTTTGGTTTTTCCCCCACTTTTGCTCCCTGGCCATGTAGTTTTCTCCTTCTGTTTATGTGAAGTGGCATCTATCTGGTTGCAAATATTATGTCTTTGTAATTTTCTACATTTCTTGTGCCTTCTGTTTTGATATTTACATGGACTACAGCTTCAAATAATTTAGGAAGGCCTTTCAAAAGCAGATTGAAGAAAGGCAAACACTTTTGTGTAGCTCTAAAAAGAAGGGCTCAAACTAACGAAATCATGTTTTACAATAATGAGTTCTAATTTTCCCATGTGTTCTCAGGGAGAAGACAGGTCACAGTCTGAGGTTAACTTTGCTCTCACCCTCATATTTATATATAAACAGTATAATACTCAACATCAATTAATGCTGCTATTGTATCCAGTCTGCTCACAAACTGCCCTGGAATTGATCAAAACAAAGTAACCATTACTTCTAGCTTTTCATATTTTTTTCAATGCTAAATTGAGATTATTGTAACAGAACTGGTACTTCAGCCTTTATTTCTTTCATGTGCCAGTGCTTTTGCATGTATTCCTCTCCTAGATTTTGATCTTGTTCTAGTTGATTTTACTCCTTACAATATATGCTCCTTAGGTCCTCCTCTCATGTTGCATTTGGTGTGCTTGTCCTCTGTGTCCTCTGTGTCCTCTCCCCCTGTGAGTTGCCGTGGGCTGTTTCTCTTGCTGACAAGTTTTGCTGTTACCTCTGCAACCGAGATAGCTGTTGATGTTTGGGCAGAATGATGAGACCTGTACCCTCAAAATTTTATTTACTGCTGTTTTTTCCTTTCCACTCCTTCCCCCACAGTCCAGCAAACAGAAGCAGTTCAGATGTATTCTGTGAGCCTCAGCAGGGTTTTCTTGTTTTGACTTAAGGGCATCTCTCATCTTTCTATTACCTTGCAAAATCAGAGCAGCTTATCCTGAGACTATCTTAAATTAAATACTGGTGTTTGTTGTATGAGAAGTTAGTATATAAAGCTCTCAACTTACTTGTTCTACTTATTACTACCCTTTTTGTGAAAGATTTTTGTCTGCAGACTGTTACCCTGTGTGGTAACTCAGAGGAGTTCAGTAATACCGCAAGGTCCTTTGCCAACACTAAAATAAACATGATTAAAAGTAACTTATTTTGAAGAACTTAAGAATTTCTTTGTGGGAGAAACTTTGTGACACTTATGAGCAACTTTGTTGCAGGTTGGAAAATGCTTTCTATGAGCATGCACAGACTTACTATTATACAGAAATAAGAAGAGTTAAATCTCATAAGGAGTTCTTGAACAAAACCACTCACCAGGTAACATTACCCTATTTGTGAAATACTGTGCAATCTATTTTGCATGTTAAAACATGAAAATAAGTGTTTGTTATTTAAATGTTTTTATTCTTCCCTTCCATTTAGAGATGTCCTCCCTTAGTATAGGAAGTAAATTTGGTTCTATTTTCTGCAATGTAAACTTTGATTGGTTTTGTTCTTACCTTTGTCTTTCTCACATCATCCTTAGAAGAGCGGCAGGGCAAAATTGAGTTCTCAGATTAAAAAAAGAAAAACTTCTCATTTATCTACATGGTTTAGCATATTTGAGTGTAGTATCTTAAGTTGTGGGATGTGTTTCCCTTAGATATTTTGTACTCAGAGTTGCACTTGATTTCAGTTTTTAACTTTTGCTTTTCAAATCCACTCAGACACATTATGTTCTGTTGTGATTACCAGCTCTGCTCTCTTGGAAGCTGGAAGTGGTGAGCTTCCAAAGTGGTGAGCTCCAAACCACAATCAGCTCTGTTGGCATAGAGATTTTGGGCTGTTCCAAAGCTTCTCCCTTGTGCCAGGGCAACAGGCTTTGAGTAGATGAAATCTGTTGAAAGATGACTGCTGTGTCATGGTGAACTATAGACAGAGCTAGCAGGAAACAGTTGCACAGTCACTTGTTTCAAGTCAAGCACTGTATTATGTAGACTTCTGAAGTTACCACTTGTATCTCTTTGTAGGTAACAAGGTCTGTTTGGATGTTTGTGAATGATGTACCCTGGTTGTGTTTTGCAGCTTTTGTTTGTTAGACACCAGTTCAAAATAGCCTTTTTCAGTGAGCTGAAGCAGGATACACAGAATGCTCTCAAGTAAGACTCATGTTATCTTCCCCCACCCTCTCTACCCCAAATTGCTGCTAAGCCATAAACTGACAAATATTTGCCTGAATGCAAAATTATTTAAACATGTATGCAAGGGGCAAGTTCTTCACCGGGAAGAATGCTCTGGTTGGAAGGCTGTTTTTCACTGTTGGCAGTCCTGTTCTAGAACTTTATTATCATGTGTGATTTAACTCTTGTTATTCCTGCTTAGGAATTACAGAACTGCATATAATCTTGTGCATGAATTGAGGGCTCATGAAACAAACATGCTGGAAATCAAGACCATGGCAGGATTTATAAATTACAAGGTAATAACTGTACTTCTAGTCTTTGACAACTGTTACTTAAAAGAAAAAAGTTGATGCATCTTCAATGGGGAAAAGTTGTAAAGTTCAGTTTTATATTGCTTTTACAGAGATGGATTAGAAAGAGTTATCATTGGAACACCAATTATGCTCAGACTTGCAGAGACTTCTGAATTCCACGCAAATAAAGATTCTTAGCTGAAGTTTGGGGTTATTTTGCAGGATTTAGGTTCATTTGAGATGCAGTCTTCTGAATGACTAGGCTCTAACTCTCACTCTGAGCAGGGAGAATGAACACCAGGGCTGCTTATTCCTTGAATATTTTTGTCTTGTTGCAAAGCTTAGGCCAGTTTAGATCAGTTACTGCTTGTTTGAGGGAAGAAAGTAATTCTCTAAGAATCACTCCATACTTTCGTGGTATTTTGAGGGCTTTTAGGTAAAGCAGAACTATCCCACCACTTACAAGAATCTTGGAGTTGTATTCCATCAAATTCCATTTGTGAACTGCAGGCTTCTAAATAATGATCTTTCTAGAGGCTCTGAAGTTCCCTGTTATATTTGGCAGTGAGTTATGCACTGTTCTGTTGATGTCTTGGGCAAGAAGGGGATGATAAATAGTATTAGATGAAATAGAGAGCCACATGGTTTCAGGTGTAGTACATTTTGGTTTACACCTGTAAACCATAAACTTTTCTTCCTTTATTTTTTATGCAATTTTTGCTCTTCAGAAATATGTAGAATTAGCTGGGGGACTGGTGGGGTTGAGTGCTATTCCTTAGCAGCCTAACAGTGGTTTTTCATTTTACTTTTATCTTTACCTAGATCTGCCGCCTCTGTTTTCAACATAACACTCCACTGGATGCAATTGCACAGTTCAGGAAGCATATTGACCTATGCAAGAAAAAAATAGGAAGTGCAGAACTGGCTTTTGAGCATGCTGCCTGGATGTCTAAACAGTATGTTTTTGCTTAGTAGTGTTTTAGACAAACAGTGAACTTCAAAAGGTTTACTTGTCTAGACAAGATACCAATTCTTAGTTCTCTAAGAGATGCACAAGAACATAAAATACACTGTTGTTCTGTTTTGCATTGATCATTGACTGCTTTTCTCTTTGAATGAACAGAGTATGAACAAATGCAGCCATAGAACTTAGATGCAAAAGTTCAGAGAAATATAATGTGTCTTGAGTAACCAGAACTTTCATTTGTAGGGTACTTTTTAGTTCCTATTGCTGTTCTATACACAATCTTGGTTATGAACGCTTTGGGTTTTTTTAACAGGTTTCAGGCCTTTGGTGACTTGTTTGATGAAGCAATTAAGCTGGGGTTGACAGCAATTCAAACTCAGAATCCAGGTTTCTATTACCAGCAGGCAGCCTACTATGCACAGGAACGGAAACAACTAGCAAGTATGCTATGTAACCATGATGTAAGTTGGGAGGGAGAAAATGCTTTGTAATTAACCACATAGTGAAATCCCTAATGTAGTCTTAAATGGAAGTGGAACAATCTGTAATATGTGTAAATGAAACCCTAGAAAAGGATATGTGTCTTTGTGATGCTTGTTAACATTACATATATTTGTATTGTATGGAAAAAGTTGCCCCAGGACGAATACATCAGTATTTATTTATTTACAAATAATTCTGACATGTTTAAATTTTTTTTTAAATATATTTTTGCATCTCTGGGTACTTGAGAACTGACTTTGTTTTTCCAGTATATTTATATGTGCACTGTGTCTGGTGACTTACAGGAAGCAGAGAAACAAGAGCATTGGTACTAGGATACGGGGGGGTATTGTTTTAATATTTTTCTAACACTTACCTGGCAGAAGATGAAACAGGAACCCTTTTAATTGCTGTATTTGAATTTCCAGCCCTCTGTGCCATATCCCAGTCCGGATCCCCTGGAAACACAAACTGGAGTGCTTGACTTCTATGGGCAAAGACCGTGGCGCCAAGGAATACTGAGTATGTTCCTCTACTGCTATGGAAATGGGAGCTTGAATTCTTATTTGGGATCACATTAGAAAAGGACTAATTTGTCTTAACATACACACTTTAAATGTTAAAATGTGCAGTATAAAGACTAAGTGGTTTGACTGTAATTTGCTGGTTTTTGGTAGATTCTTAAAAGCATGGGGAAAGATAGTTGTGTTCTAGAATTTCCCTTCGAGGGAGATATAGCTGCATGTGAGGTAATATAATGTGTGAGGGTGTTTTGAGTTGAAGCTTGCATTGGATGTTGCTTATGGTATAAATTATTCCCTTTGGGTCTGGACAGAATTCTGATTTCATGGATTTTTGCATTGTCTTATGCAGGCTTTGATCTTTCTGATCCTGAAAAGGAGAAGATGGGGATTTTATCCCTACAGCTAAAAGAGAAAAATGTTCTTCACTCAGTAAGTTTTATTCTTTAAAAAAAAAGAAAAATAGAAATCTGTTGTTTTAACATGACTCTAATGTTTGCATATATAATGATACTGGTAATGGTTTTACCCACTAGGAGCTAATAATCACTTTGTTGAGTAATGCTGTCGCACAATTCAAGAAGTACAAATGTCCAAGAATGAAAAGTCATTTGAGTAAGTATAGATAATCAGATGCATTTTTAAAATTTAATTTTGCAAAGGTTTTCAGTAGTGATCTGGATTTTTTTTTTCCAGTGGTTCAAATGGGAGAAGAATATTACTATGCTAAAGATTATGCCAAAGCTTTGAAGTGAGTATCATTCATGATTGCTTCTTTTATATGCTGCCTTCTCACTAAGACCCCATGTTTTATTGCTATGGAATAATGTTGGAAGCTTGTATGACATGCTCCTTGTATCTGGTTGTGATTGAAGGACAACCTATTGAGTCTATGAACCCCACTTATATTAAAGAAACTAAAGCAGATGAGTCAGTTTATTAGAGCATAGAAACTTCCTGCTCTGAGCTGTTGTGGAAATTTGCCATATTAGGCAAATTATCTGTTTCTTACTCACTGATTGAGTGCTGTCTCTCTTGTTTGAAGTAGGAGAGATGTATTTGCTGGTTAGTAGGTAACTGGAGTTTACATGGAAGAGAAGATAGGCTAGGATAAGCAGATCAATTTGTGTCAAGTCTGACTGTTCTATGAACAAGCATTTTTTGTTTATGTTAGGTAGATTTTTCTAAAGTAGGCAAAAATTCTTGTCTTGGATAGCTGAGAAGAATTTTAAAAATTACTGCATAGCTAGTAACAGCAAACAGTGGTCAGTATTAGGAACATATTAAGGTGCGTGGTTTTGCCTGATAAAGATTGGTGCATATGTTGTGGACCTTTGCACCCTTGAAGGGGAATAGGAAAGAAAAGAAACATCTTGGCTTAAGGAACATTACATTTCTTCTGCTCTTGGACTAAGGCAATTCTGTCCAGTTGCTGTTTTGCTAGTTCTTTGTGTGAGGACAGATGAGTTGTCTTGTGAAAATATTTCTATCTAGAAATAGAAAATTCAGGGAATAAATGTTTCTTTATCATAGCTTCATGCTGGTTTTGATAAATCATTGCCTTGTATAAACAGTAGACTTTAATCTTGCATTTGTATTAGTGAAAATGAATTTTGTATTAATGATACCAAAAAAATGCATGCTTCTAAAAAGTGTTGGTGAGCATAACTTGTTTCCTCTCAACCTTGTTGTGTTGCAGGCTGTTGGATTATGTTATGTGTGATTATCGCAGCGAAGGATGGTGGACCCTCCTCACCTCCATACTGACAACAGCACTCAAATGTTCATATCTGATGGCCCAGCTGAAAGATTATATCACATACTCTTTAGAGCTACTGGGCAGAGGTATTCTTCTTTGAATATTTTGAAATGTGACAAATCATTATCAGATGCAGTGCTTACAGTGCTTCAAATTATTTGACTACAAAATAACTGTGTACTTGTGCTGATTTTCACTACTTTCTGTGCTACGCTGGGAGTCGAGTTGGCTTTCTTCTATTGTAAAATTCATTGCATTCAAATAGACTGTGTTAGGATATCTGAGATGCAGAGCTTCATTTGAGACTGTTCAAATAATGTAACAGGAACTTCCTGAGCTTTGGGATGGCAAAGAACAATAGTACAGCTAAAAGAGAAAAACATTTTTTCCTAGTAACAAACCTAACACAATTTTTCTGGACTTTAATATCCCAAATATGCTTCTCCAAGACTGTTTCTAGAACTCTGCTGATGAAGTATGTTTTAGGGGAGAAATATGGCATAGGGTGGCTCCACAGTAAAAATGCAAGCACTATGGTCTGTGTGGTGCCTACTCCTTGACAATGCAGAAATGATCCTTTGGGGCCCTAAACTGCTAATACCACTATTAGTGCAGGTGTGGGAAAAATGGCTTTGCATCTTCCTAGAGCTAGCCAGGCTATGCTGCTTTGTATTGAAGAATAGAAAATGATGCAAAACTACATTTCTTCAAGAAAAGAATGCTTATTTTAAGTAGTCCTTGTTTCTTCCTGTCACCCACTGTAGTTGATTTTTTCAATATTATCTGAGCTGGCCTCTTTGGAGTTCCAGACTTGTCTATGCTTTTTTCTATTTTTAAACATAAACAACAAGGAGACATAAGCATTATTCTTCTGAGGCTTTGCTCCAATAAAATGCAAAATGCTTATCTAATAGAAAGATATTTTACTTGGTTCCAGTGAAAGTAAGAGGAAACATTTAAAATGGGAATGTCCTTTGTTATGGTAGATGAATGTTAGAATTTTTTTTCCCCTGGAATGTGTTGTTTGAATGATGTAATCTGAGTGTAATATTTACTGTTAAGTTAAGAGAAAAGTAGAGACCCTTGCTTCTGTCTTGTAATCTTTGTTTTGTTCTCTTTATTAGCATCTACTCTTAAAGAAGATCAGAAATCCAGAATAGAAAAAAATCTCATAAAAGTTCTGATGGTAAGAGGCAGAACTCCTATTTCCCTTTCAAATAATGCTAGGAGTGTTCAGTGTCTGGTAACCTTCTTTTGTTGTTCTTTGTAATCCTTTGCCTGCATACAGAATGAAAGCCCTGATCCTGAACCCGATTGTGATGCTGCTGCTGTGAAAGCATCACAGAAATTGTGGGCTGACCGTGTTTCCTTGGCAGGCAGTAACATTTTTACAATAGAAGTCCAAGATTTTATACCATTTGGTAAGTAAGAAAGCAAATTTACACTAGATCATAAATTTGGATCACACCTTGCAAGTAACTAATTAGGATGAAAATATGAAGGATATATTAAAACTAACAACAGTGTTCCAGCCTTGCTCTGTTCCTTGTCTAAATCAACAAGATAAATAATGAGAGAAGTTGGTGGTCTCTTATCCCTGATATGGATTACTAAAGTATTCCCTGTTTTTTGAAAGACTTCTGATATTCAGGTGTCCTGTGAAGTAGGGTTCTGAGGAAAGAGGGCAGAGTGTGTGCAAAGTAATACTTGCCATTGGAAAGGGAGCATGCATGACATCCAAATGTACAGGACTGTCTGTTTTTTGCTGGACATCTGCATCTCCTCTCCTGTGCAAAGGTTTTGGCCAAGTGCTGAAAAATGCCTTTCTGTGGCAGTAGTTGCCAGATTTGTCCTTGCAAAACAGAGTTGTAAAAGTGTACACAGAAGAATTCTTGCCACAATCATTTCAGGAGAGTGCTTCTGGAATTTAATGTTGTAGTTTGTTTAACATCTACTTCTTGTTTCTTTTTGCTTTTCCTTTTTATTTTCTTTTTTAATTTCAGTACAGTGCAAAGCAAAATTTCTTGCTCCTAGTTTTCATGTTGATGTTCCTGTGCAGTTTGATGTGTACTTGAGAGCTGATTGTCCTCATCCTATCAGGTTTTCTAAGCTCTGCATCAGTTTCAATAATCAGGTACCTATGTTCTGACTATATCTGACTTAGTGATAGAAACTGATAATAAGCATGGAATAACGTTTTATTGGTTTTAAGCATTAGAAGAAAATTGGTTTTGCCTAAAATTATGTTAATACTCAAGCTGAAAGATGTCTGGGTTTTTAATGCATTATCTGTTGCTTTTGACAAATATATTGATACATTGATATATGGAATAAGACTGGTTAATTCATCTGTCAAATCTAGGGCTTTTTATGAAGCTTGCTAAAGTTTCAGAAGGATCATTTTAATCTCTTATTTCTTCTGATTCATTAAGTTATATTACTATAATGGATATCTTGTGGCAAAGAATTGCAGTGTAATTACTAGCTAGTTTAACTTGGATATTGTGAAAGGTCAGAAGAACCCATACAGTTTGATCCAGTGACACAGAGCTTTAATATTTGCTCATTGCCATTACTCTCTAAAGATGTCTTCTGAATGAATGTATCGACTTTTTTCCCCACTTCTCCATTGTAGGATTACAACCAATACTGTGTTGTAGAAGAAGCCTATCAGAAAAGTGATATTCTAGAACAGTCATCACAAGGAACAATGTGCTTAGTTCCTGGCAAAACAAGAAAGTTCTCTTTTAAATTTGTTGCAAAAACTGAAGATGTAGGAAAGAAGATTGAGGTTTGTTCTTTTGTTTTGTACCCTTCTTACTGTTACATACAATGAACTCAATCTACAATGCACCCCTATTCTAGCACCAGTTAAAAAGTCACCACAGTTCTGAATGTCTGAATTCTTGAAACTGAGTATCAAAAGTGAGTGAAACTATTGACAATGACAAAACATTAAGAAAACCAGAAAAACCGAAGAAAATTTTATAATTTTTTTTTAAATATGAGTAGTACTTAAAAAGTGAGTGGTGGTATAGTACTATGGGAGGGTAGGAAATTACAACCTATTACACTGCTTGCACCTGAACACAGATCCTTATTCCACTGCTGTCTCATTAAATGAAATCCTGGGGTGGTGAGGTCCTCAGTCTCCAAGCTGTCAGAAGCTTTCTGATGGTACATGTGTTTATGATGTCTGTCTGTGTTGGAAAACTACATTCCTACAGCAGGTGATCAGAAGACTCACCAATAGGTGTTTAAATTTGTGTCTGTCAGATCACATCTGTGGATTTGATCCTGGGAAGTGAATCTGGCCGCTGTGTGGTTCTGAACTGGCGAGGAGGAGGGGGAGATGCTTCCTCCTCTCAGGAAGCACTGCAGGCAGCACGCTCCTTCAAGAGAAGACCCAAGCTTCCAGACAATGAGGTGCACTGGGACACTTTGACCATTCAGGCCAGCACGATGTGAGTAACTGGGGTTCCAGACTGGTCTTTTTTATTGAGTTGTTCCCATCATGTTGTTTTTCAGGAGTCTCACATCTCTTAATTTAATAGGCCATCAGTTGTGGGAACTTTTATACAATAGGGTGTTTTAGCCTCCTTTAAACTAGGCTTAAAAGCAAGTTATTTAAGAAAGATACAATAACTGAGTCTTTTCTCTTAAAGGATTATTTCTAGAGTGCCGAACATTTCTGTTCAGCTCCGTCATGAGCCTCCTGCCCTGACTAATGAAATGTATTGTTTGATTGTGACAGTCCAGTCACATGAGGAGACAGTGGCCAAAGATGTCAAGCTTACAGCAGGTTTAAAGCCAGGTATTTGGGGTTATTTTCTTTTAATTCAACAGTCTCATAATTGGCTCCTTTTTGTGGATGCAGTGCAGAGAAATACAGTAAACTGTTTTCTCGCAGTAATTAAAAGCCAAAACAAAGTGAAAGTTGGGAATGATGAAATACCACTGGTAAGAGCAGCAGCTAACAGACTCATTCAGTTCTGATTATTTTAACCACTGCTTGTCTGTGGTGCTTACATGATTATTTTCAGAATATAAATGGTTAGAAGTTTGAAAGAAAACATGAAAGGTTTTCTATTCTTTTCTGACTTTTTATTCTGTTTGCTTGTTACTAAAGTTATCTTTTCCCCAGACAGAGATCTTTTCCTTGCTGAGCTGAAAGCACTAGACAGTGCTAGATAAATGTTTTCTAAGTATAGACTTTGTGGGTTTTCTCTCACACCCACCCTGGTTTTTTTGTTTTCCCTCCCCTGGAAAACATGGTTTGGTTTTTAAACCACTTGAAATTTGGGGAACAATGGAGCACTGAAGCAGTATTTCTTAGAAAGCAAAGGAGAAAAATGCATATATTGTATGTCTGAGTCCTACTATCTCTATGTAGATATGGCTGACAGTTTTCAGTGTGTGAAGCCCAAATGTTATACTCAGTATTCATCTTTGTAGCAATTCTCCTGAAAGACAAAAGTATTTTTTTCAGTCATTAGAATATAGGATGCCATGCATTCTGTGTATTCTGAAATAGAATTTTCTGTAGAGTTGTATGGTTCATTAAAGTCACTGGAGTATTCTTGAAACTTGTTTAATTGGATGTTTGGCCTTGGCTTCTAAAGCACTGTTTAATAGATGGTCTTTGTTGTTCTTAGTTTTTTTTTTTTTTTCCTTGCTTGATCTAATCTCTTTAACATGGGATATGCAAGGTCAGTGTGGGTTTGCTGATTGCATTAAAAGAACAATTGAAATCTGACATTTCACTTATAGGGAAGGTGATGTATTTTCCACAGTAGTAACTCTTTGGCAAGATGTGGCTTGTTTTGCTTTGACAATTATGCCATGTAATTGCAGTAATGCCATTATTCTAGTTAAGCTCTGACTGAAGAATAGTGTCATTTAACATCTATACATTTCTTTTTATGTACTTTCAACACGGACTTGAAAGAAACATTTTTAAAATATGTGAAATCATTAAACCATGTTCTTGAAAACAAAGAATCACAGAAAAGTGAAACTTCCTTTCTACTTCATTATAGAATATCAAGAAAAACTCAGATCACATAATCCTGTTGTATTACATAGATGGTAGGGAATATCTAGATATAATTTCTGATTTTTGAGATTTTTTTTTTCTAGCCCAAAGAGATGTAACAATAAACTTTCAAGGGTACAAATGCTTCCAAAACTTGGAAAATTTTGAGGTGTTGTCAAATCAATCTTCTGCTGGTACTTTTGAAAGATTCTCTTGACAAAATGAACGGTGTTAATTCCTCATGCATTGCTTTTAGAGATTTTTTTTGTTTTGTTTTAGTTATTCTTTTCATGCTTTAGTGATGTAAGCCTGTGTGGATATGAAGACTGTTTTTAATCCTAGGGCAAGATGCTAACCTGACTCAGAAAACTCAGGTGACTCTTCATGCAACAGATGCATGTGATGACTCTTTTCCTGCACTGCTTCCTGATATCCCTGTAGGAGACTTGCAACCAGGGGAAAAGGTCAGGGCTTAAAACCTCACTTCTCTATCACACTCAAGAAAATAGGGACCAACTGATAAAAGACTCCCTTAGACAGACTTCAGTTTACTTTCTGGTATCTGAACCAATAAATTAAATGCTTATGGCATATTTTGCTTACTGTTTAGATGTAGTTTAGTATTCTTTTAATGAGATCATCTTTTGGACTAAATTGGAGAATAAGGTATGTTCTGTGTTTGATGGTACAGCTGGGAGATAAGAAATAAGGAGGCTAACTTCAACTGCTAATGAAATGTACTGCTTAATGGACAGTAGGTAATAGTCAGCAAGTGTGTTCAAGATGGTAGAGGACCAAATATGCACTAAACTGAAGTTGTGACTAGTTAGTTAGAAGCTGGTTATGTCATGTACTACACAGTTATGGTTCTTTTTTTGTATTCTTAAGTAACAGACAAGTATCTGGAACAAATCCAGTGAAGCAACTGGAGTTGTGCTGGTCTGGTTAAAAACATTTGCTGCATGATCCAGATTGTGCATTCTAGGAGATACATTATGGTCAAAATAATAATATTAAATAATAAATTAAATAAATAAAAATAAATCATTAATAATTCTACTGTTGCCCTGTTGGACTAAGTCAGATAATTAACAACTTTTGGACAGCTCTAGCCCTAATTAATGTAGTTTAGCTATAGCTCACAGAGTCTCCTTTTATTTGCAGCTGGAAAAACCAATATACATCCGTTGTGGAACAGTTGGTGCAAGAATGTTTCTGTTTTATATTTCTTACTTAATCAACACTGTTGTTGAGGGGAAAGAAATCCTCTGCAGGTGTCACCGGGTAGGTTTTAAAGATGCACTGTTTGCATTTTATACAGGTAAATTTGTGAAATACAAGAAATATTCTAAAAGCTGTAGTTTTGAGTATCTTAGAAACCTTTCCAGGAGATAGAATAAATGCTAAGTCAGCAGTATGGTAGCCCTTTTTAGCATGAGCAGTTCTATAGCAATTAGCAGAGGAAAAGTTTTCTGTATTTGTTCGTAAATATCTTTAAAGATACATTCTTCCCTGGGGAGGACTGATTACATTAATATAAAGTTACTTTTAATTGTTATTTTAATCTTTGACATCAATAGCCAGGCCTTAAGTTGACTATAACTTTTTTCCTCTATTCTTCCCATCTCTTGTGTTGCTTCTAAAGGATGAAACTGTAACCATAGACACAGTATTTCCTTTTGATGTTGCTGTCAAATTTGTCTCCACAAAGGTATGTGTTTGAAAAGTTGTTCATGTTTTGGAATCACAGCACTTTGGAGTCACACCCTGTTTAGTTAGAAATAGTCAGAGCTTGTGTGTGTCTCTACAGCTGGAGCACTTGGACAGAGTATTTGCAGATATACCATTTCTGCTGATGACAGACATCCTGAGTGCCTCTCCTTGGCCTCTCACTATTGTAACAAGCAAGTTGCAGCTGTCAGCTTCCATGACCCCAGTAGATCAACTGGAATCTTATGTGGAGAATGGTAAGTTTCCTTAGAGTATGTTCTCTGTCAGGAGGATACTTTTTGCATAAATTGGGAGTAATAAAGGGGGACACTTTAAATAATGTTTGTTTATTGAATTGTAAGTGGAGGAAAGCTGCTTAGTACTCTAGTTGCTTGCCAGAATACAACTTGGACAGCAGCATGCTTCAGAATTTAGTTCTGCTTCACTAGGTCAACTAAATAGACTTGGATGATGGATGGTAAAAAAAATCTGATTATAATAGACATGAGGGGAAGCACCTGAAATACTTCTGAAATGCAATTTCTTAGATATCCATATCAAAAGATACTCAATATTTCCAGTGTTTCTGGGCCATATATACTTTCTGGAATGCACTTTACCATGTGATAGAGGCAGTATCCAAAGGCCAGTGATCCAAGTCCGTGATTACTGTCACAAAACTGAAAAATGTGAACCTAGAAAGGGTAGGTTATAAAGAACAACTGGTAGTAGCCAACTTTTTTTTTATATTACCACAGTTTAGTAACTTATTATTTGCATTTTAAAAAGTTGTCTTGATGATCTCAGCCATTCAAACTGCGGGGTGTTAGCTTTGAAGTTAAAAAATTGGAGTACTTAAAAGTAGAGCTGATCCAACATCTTCCAACAAAACACCTTCTTTGCATTTGTGGCATCAGAGATGTGAATTATGTCTTCTGTCAAACTGTGGATGCAATGAGCTATTCTGGGTGGCTGCCGTGTGGGACAGCTGTCCACTCAAGTTATCAAGGACTTGCAAGGCTCTACTTGATCTGTTGATTCAAGGATTGCCTGGCAAAAAGCAATTATTTCCTAGATCCTTTCCTCTTCAAACTGTGATGTTTCATCTTCAGCTCTGGCACTTGGTGCTTCATGGCTTCTGGCTGGTGCTCAGAAAGAGCTAAGTGCCAGGACATGGGAGCCATGTAGGTATTAACTGTTCAGCTGTCCATCTTTTGGTTGATGTTTTTTTTTAAATATTAATGATAAATTTTGAAAGACCAAAACCCATTTTCTTATTACTTTTTTTAAAATCACTCTCTACATGTAAAGGCACTCTTTTTTTTTTTTTTTTTTTTAGTTTATTTGAGTGGACAAACAAAGAAAAGAAGAAAAGTGAGAATTCAGTTTCACTGAAAAGCCTGTAGATGTTTCTTGTATTCCTTCTCTTCCCCTGCCCTCATCCATTTCTGAGGGAGAGGGGATGTGTCCATGTTCATTTTAATTTTCAAGCATTAGAGGCATCTTATGCTGATGTCTTGGAATCTGCTGTAGAAGTGTAGAATTTGAATTGACATTATTTTGCTTTTTGTGTGTGTTTATGAACTCTAAATTTGCAATGATTCATTCTGTGTGTACATTAATGATATTATAATGCTGTTCATGAAATAAAATGAGATGTATTTGTGTATGTTACCCTTTCATGTATTAGAATACTTCCCAATCTATTGGATTTATACATTATATAGGTATACTTTTCAAAGCACTTGAAAGGCCTTTCTGGCTGAATGCTTGTGTTTGTGTCATATTGCATTTCTAGGCTTGGTGGCTTGGGCTGTTATTATGCTTTGATTTTTAACAAAATCTTGCTGATAGTTGTTTTACAGACAGGTGAGAGTGCCAGTGAGTGCTTTTGCCTTCGATGTCCTCCAGTTACTAATGCTAGTGGAGTGGCAACTGGATGTTATATAATTTCCTGGAGGAGGTAAGCATCTCTTGGCCTTGATAAGGAGAGAAGTAAGCTAGTTTGGTTTTAGGAATGATAGTAAGATGTTGGGTTTGGGGTTTTTTGGGAATGAGGAGTAGTGCAAAAAATGAACAAAATGTATTTTCCTGTAACAAGCAGTGTTTAGACTTTGGACCTACTAATTACTACTTAATTTGTATACTTACTTGATAGTTTATGTAGTGTAATGTTCAACATGGTCTGCATTTGACTTTTTCCTGCAGAAGTTCACCTGTGGAAAGTGTCCCTGTTGTTAACACAGTCATCACTCTGCCACATGTGATTGTAGAGAGCATTCCTCTCCATGTTAATGCAGGTAATATTGATTTGGCAACATACATGTCCTAATTAGAATTTCAAAGACTGACAAAATTTTTACAGCACCCAGAGCTGTAAAATTTACTGTAGCAAAATACAGAAAAGTGGTACTGAATATTATGGAGCTAGAGAAAGATACTCCCTCAAGGCTTGCTCTTCTTTCCCCTTGAGGGGAAGAGGAGGTTGGTAGTTGCACAAATGTGTTCTCCTAAAAGCTGTCAGTGGAGCTGACATAATACTCAATGTGTGTTATGTGGCAGCCCAGAGGCTGGAGTTGGCTCTGCTGTGCTGCCTTCCCAGTAGGTTTCTCTAGATGCCCATGGCAACAGTTGTTCCATCCACCCACGTTCTGGGTGCATCCCAGGAAGAAACAGACTGGAGGGCTGGAGATGCTTGTTGGCAGGTGAAATGTTTCTTTTGTAGCGCTTCACCTGCACAAGAACAGAGGGAGGTTGAAATGCCCACCAAACACACATCATTTCAATGCTTTCCTCAGCTTGGTTTCATTTGTACTGAGATTCTTCCACTATCCTCCTATCCTGTTACACTTTGTAGGAACTTCCTGACAGTATCTGATTAGATTTTGGTAAGCTGAAAATAGTCAGCAGCAATGGCAGTGACTTCCTAGTTAGTATTCTTGGGCAGTGTTAGCAGCTGGGAGGTTTGTGACTAGATGTTGAAACATAGTACTGAAAACTTCTAATAAAGGTGTGTTCTGTTGTTTAATCTGTTTCTAAAAAATCTCATCAGAAGGACTTTAGCTGCCTAGTGCTTGTATCTTTTTTCCTTGATCTTTCACTGCTTTTTGCAATAGACTTTTTTTTTTTGAGTGGAACTTGAAGATGTGTTTTGTTTGAGATAACTTACTTTCTCTCCATAGATCTGCCATCATTTGGTCGAGTCCGAGAGTCCTTACCTGTGAGGTATCACCTGCAAAATAAAACCAATTTAGTCCAGGATGTGGAGGTGTCCGTGGAACCCAGTGATGCCTTCATGTTCTCTGGCCTTAAACAGGTACAGAATTGTCACATCCACTCATCCTGCTGGTAGTGAAGAGTACATTGATTAGACTTACACTGATGTTCAGAGAGGATAAACTCATTGGTTTTTAGATGTTTAAAGTATGGTAAATTCTGTCTGGAAGAATATATGAAAGCAGATTCAATTTTGGGCTAGATGGAAGCCTGTCTAGGAGCTGTTTATCATGTCATTCACAGGTAACGTTGTTTTGGTATAGAAGCAATACTTCAACTAGAATTGGAAATTAGTTGATTCTTTCCAGCTTCAGAAAGTAACCAGTGCATAAATAGAAAATAGGCAGAGCTTTGGAACACAGAACTTACCTATGGTTGTGGCTTTCTTTCCTTCTTTTGTTAAGATCCGGCTCCGGATCCTCCCTGGCTCTCAGCAGGAGATGCTGTATAACTTCTATCCACTGATGGCTGGCTATCAGCAGTTACCTTCTCTGCATGTGAACCTGCTGAGATTCCCTAACTTCACCAACCAGCTGCTCAGGCGCTTCATACCAACACACATTTTTGTAAAGGTAAGGCTGGGAGGAGTCACTTGTGTTTCAAGGCTCCCCTTGGGGCTGCTCACATTCTGGGGACAGCCACCCCAGCTGTGTTCAAAGCTGTGTCCCTAAGCAGGCTAAAATGTCCAGCTTGTAACAGGGTCACTTGCTTGGAAAAATCTTGTGTTGTGCATTGGTGTTGTCAGCCAAAATCTTGAGGAAGTCTGTTTCAGTGCAGTATGTATTTGGTTACCACTAGGTGAATGAGCTGAGTGTGCTTGACATGTCCCTGATGTTCTGTTCCATGTCTGACTCTGTAAAAGGAGTTTTAAAATTGCCTCTATTTTGAGCACTGTAGAGCAAGCTAAGTAACCAAATACTTTTAATACCATGATTCATAGCACTTCTGAAAAAAGTGTTTGAGCAACTCATATGACTAAGTTCAGAGACACTGTAGCATCCCACACATCCATAAATAACTTCTAAAAGCACATTCTGTCAGTGAATCAGTCTAGAATTTTTTTTTCATAGGTGGTATAATTCTGAAAACAGTTCAATCATGCCATGAAAAACAGATATTTTTACTTTTTAAGAATCATTTAAATCCATTTGCCCAAAACAGTGCTTTCTCATTCCACTGCTGCTGTCTCCAGAATATTTGTTCACTTTTTATTCGGACTCTTAACAAGCAAGGAGCCCAAATGCTTGTTTATGTGATTTGAGATGAACTTATTCAAAAATATGTAATCATGTTCCTAGGAAACTGGCCTGGTGTTATTTGAATTTTGTTTTAATCAAAAGAGATAGGCAGAACTTACTTTTTGAGTGTGCTGACAGTCACTGGCTCTTCAAGACTGGTAGTCAGGGTGTCCTCCTAAGAAAATAGAAGAGGCTTTTTTTCTCAAAAGCGTGGTGTTCATAAAACTCCTGTGGACTCTCAAGCTTCAGAATTCTTTGCTTTTTCTTTGGAGTTGTAAGAACATCAGAAAACCTTATTGTAAGGATGCCTTTTCTTCTTTAGAACTTCTTCCTTGCTCTCTTCTATCTCTAGTGATGTTGCTTAAAATTTCTCCAAGAAACTGTCAGTCTAATTCCTGTTTTACACATTAACATTTATCAGCTTTCTATACTGCAGTAATGCTCAGAGCTCTGATCAGCCAGGCCTTGTCCAAGCTGTGCACATGTGTGTGGAGGAGGCATTTACCAGGGCAGTTGAGGAGCTGAGGCCTCCAGGGGCCAAACTGAAATTTCATTTGGATGTCCTGTGTGTTTGTGCCACTGTTGGAAACCTTTAGGAGCAGGATAAGCTTGATGCTACAATGTAGAGCTACACTGACAACACAGTGTGTTGCAGACTTAGTTTCCTAGTAGTCTATCTTTTTTGCCTGGGTGTGGGTTTTTTGGTTGGGTTTGGATTTTTGAGGGAAGTTTGTTTGGATGGCTTGTTTTGTTTTAGTTTTTTTTAATTCTCTGTCTTTATTTTCTTAAAGCCTCAGGGTCGCCAAGCAGATGACAACTCGATTGCAGCTGCATAACTTTGAGACCTGTACCTCTGCACTTAAAGAAATGGGATGTTGCACAGAATATGTAAAGCTCACTTTGATCAAACCATAAGAATTCAATTTTATTTTGAAATTACAACTCTTAGCAGAACTAATGTTTTAAAAAAAGCTAGTGTTTCAGAGACTTTCTTTAGGGAATAAACACATGGGGAAATCTTGGTGCTTTATTTAATGGGAGCATTCTTTTGAAGTTAATTTTGAATGTCAAACTCTGAAAAGTATTATTGAGGCATATTAAATGTCTTGAATATTTAAGAAATGCTAATTCATTTGACCAAACCTGAAAGATGTTTTCACAGTTAACAGTGCAAAGTGCAATGTTTGTATTTACTATTAAAAAGAACTTACCATTTTTTACAGAAGTTTGTCCTGTGCCACTTGTGTTGAAGACAGAGCAGGTTGTGCAGTAGCGCTGTAAATTACAGATGGCTACATCTTACTGTTGCAATTGAGCAGCTTACTAGTCCTTTAAAACCATAACTCTCAAAAGGCACTATTTCTCCTAGGTAAGCCATACATCCAATTTTGAATTCAGCAGCTAGTTTAAAGAACAGAGATTCAGTCATACCAGTTGGACTATCCAACCTGGAGCTGGTGTGGTTTGGGGTTACTTCTACACACAGTTTCCAGATTAAAAACATGTCTTGATATGCTCCTGCTGTGTGAATTTAAAAAATAAACATCCTACTGTTGTACAGCTCTGGATGAACTGGTGTGTAAAGTACAGTAAAATATGTATATATAAAAAAATTCATTGTGAAAATTTGCGTTGTTTAACTTTCTAAATAATTACATTTTGATTGCTTGGGAAATACCTTATTTATTGTCAAAGTGAAGTTCTAATAAACTGCTTGTGACAGAGTACTTGTGAAACTGTCCCTAACTGCATTGCTTTCACAGTTTTTTTGTAACTCTGATCTCACTTGTGGACTCATACATCCATCTGTGGCATTGAGGTCCAAAAGAACAGCTGGGATACTTGAAGGAAAGCATGAGTGAAGTCCTGAAAAAATGTGTGAGGATATGCTGTTTTTCCATGGAGTGCAGAGGTAGCTGTGTTATGAGGGTTTTTCCAATGTATAGATGGGGATGAGAAGATGACTGACAAACTGTGCTGGGAAGAACAAATTAAACCTTCCTTATTCTTTGCCTAATGTACTGAACTAAGTGGCAGTCAGGGAATAGGTATCTTATCTTTCTCTTTTGTTTCAGGGTTGGTTTTTTTTTTAGAGTGGAAAATGTATTTCTTTTCCAGATATTTTTTTTCTCTTAAGTAATCACTCAGGTTGCAGCAATGCTGGCACCTCTGTTACTTCTTCTTGAAAGACATGTTGATGCAAGTAGTGTAAGTGTTTGGTGGAGAATTGGGTGCCTTCCCCCACCCCCAAAACAATCTAACAGTGGTTTTTCTCCCTTTGAGAAAGGGGATGACATAAAATATTTTACATAAAATATTCATGGTTACAATAATGTTGAAGTCTTAAGGGAATTGTGTAAATACATTCCTACTTAAAATTGTGAGTAGTAAGAATAATATGGAAAAACAGGAATGCAGGCATATCCCACACCGTGTCAAAAGCTTGCTGCTTTGCCATAGTCACAATTCCTGTTCTTTCATTTGCAGAGGGAATCCTTTCTTGTTTTGTTTGATCTTACTAAGCTGTAAATACTACAAAGCAAATATTTTTGTGCTAATTGTCTCTAAAGTGCTAGGCACACCTTTTGTGCTATGTAAATGACTGATGTGAATGAAAACATGCAGCAAGCAGGAGCCACCTTGTTAAAAATGCTCGAGACATGATTAATGATGACTATCTTTCTGACTCATATGATTCTAATGCTGAGGGGAATGTTTGTGATTCATTACCCAAATCCCTTTGGAAGTCTTAAGGAGATATTCACATATATTTCGGTGTAAGTGCAATCTTTTTATTATTTACTATATTTTAATAAGCACCATTCACACTTCAATGTGTACTACATAAAGGTAGTCTATTTTAATTGGAACTAATTAAGTATCAAAGAAAGGAGAAGCTACATATAAGTTTAAAAATAGCTTTCAGGGAAAAAAGATTGAGATGAACATGTTCAAACTGCTACTGAGCTGAAGACCTAGCCCTAGCACTGTAGTTTCCTCCCCTTTATGCTACTTGCTGCATGAGAGGGGGAGAACTTGTCCCATCTCAGTGCTTGGAAGGGGAAGAACATTTCCCATCCTCTCTGATCTAGCCTACAGCAAAGTCTGGAGTGGAGAAAGTGCTCTGTTCCTTCTCCATTGCTTCCAACCACTAAACTCTAGTTGTAGGAAATTAAGGAAAAGTGAAAGTTTCAAGGGAAGATTTTAATTTTAGATTCATTTTTAGGGTCTTATATGAAGTACTCTCAGATTGTTGATTTCTAGAGGAGTTTGAGGTTCTGCCAGCTTCCTTTTTGGATATCCTAATGAACAAGTTGTTTATTTTCATGCTTTCTCTATCTTCACCTGGGAGATAGGAAGCCTCTTGGGGGTAAGAATATTCTGCTAGTACCCTCCTTCAGGTTTGAGGTTACTGTGTTGAAAGTAAGAAGAAGGAAAAAAATCTCAAAGGCACCTCCTTCCTTAAACCTCCTCTGCTGCTTCATTTTCCAACAACAAGCTCCTGCTCCTTCATGTCTTTTCAGGGAAGAAGTTTGGCTAAAGGAGAGCAACGTGGGTATCTTACACCAAAATACCTTCCCAACCCCCCTCCAGGGATGGTTTTGGCAAGAGACTTCTACGGCTAAGGGGGCAATCTCTGCTGTATTCCAATGATTAGGCATGCTACCTGGTTAACTGAAGTGGAGGATAGGGAGCTGTGCAGGACTTGTGACTGTGTTTAGCTCTCTCAGATGCAGGATGCCCATGCAGAGTGCTTTCCATCTCTGTTTTCAGTGTATCAGGTGTGCCCTCACAGACACTTGGCTTATTGGGCTGCTGAGGCAGCTCCTGCTGACCAGTGCCCTGGGTTGTAAAATAGTTCATGATTAATAACACTCCTTACCTCACCAGGAATATGGTTGTTGAGTAGCTCTGAAGTGAGTTGTGTTGTCAGTAAGAAAGTGTATATCCCAATTATTGTGCTTAAAGAAAGTCCAGAAAATAAGTTTATATGATGTGTAAAATAATTTCAGAGAGTGGTTTCTTTAGAGCTCTCTGCAGGGATGGTTTGAGGTACTGTCTGAAAGAACTAGATAAGGGGAAAAGTAGTTTCATCTGCTTTGAGGTTTCTGCTGGAGTAAACCCTAGAGATGAAGAAACCTAGTAGAAGTGTTAAATGCCACCTAGAACCTGTTTAATCCTGTTAAATTTAAGGGCTAGCGTGTAGCTGGGTTACATCTGTCTGCTTGCAAAAATCCACAGAGCTGCCTTCAGATAACATAGATGGAGCCTTGTCTAGACTTATTGCAAGCTGGTCAGAACTTATCCCAGCTGTTCTGTACTTTGGGATGTCAGCAATCTTCTCTACTGCCCAGAATGTCATCCATGCAGAATGTGACTCCCTGCCTTTCCCTTTGCGGCCAGAGAGGGCTCAACATAAGCAAGCTCACTGCTTTTCAATAAAATTGTTTGAAGGTTCCCTTCACTCTCAGGCAGTGGCCTTCCTGCTTGCTTGCTCATGCAAATAGGTGCTGGCTTCCAGAGGGCACTGGGGCCTTCTGTTTGATGTCTGTATGTTGAAGTTTCAGTTAATCATTCTAGAAGCCTAACTGTTCCTCCTCCAACAGTATTTTTACTTTAAAACATGCACACACTTTCCCCACATAAATAATTTTGCATACAAAAGTTAAACTTTTTTGTACTCTTTAGCAATGACTGTGGCGTTTTTAATACTTTAGAGTAGATAAGGGTAAATCTTGAACTTGTAAATTTTTTTCCTTGATTTTTTTTTTTGCTAATCAGTATTTAAACTACTCATTTCCCAAAGTATTTTAATAAGTAATTAAATTAATTAGCTGAAATATATTGAATCCCGTTGCTTCTCATTATGTACCTTTTATATATGCATACATGTATACGAACTCATACCTAGGTATGCCAGTGAAATAAATAAATTCCAGTAAAAGAACAATGAACAACTAAATGAGGATAAAACCTCTCATATTTCAGTTCCCTGTCGTACACAGAAGACATTCCAATAGCCTGCAGCTTGGGATGAACTTAGCCTGATTTTTCTTACAATACCATAATAAAAATCTTCTTGGCACCCATTTTCACAAGCAGCAGAGATGGGGTGGCTGTCTTGCACGCTCAACCAGGGGCATTCCAAGTGACTGCTCCAGCCCTAAAATAAACAAAACCATGGCCATGGGCCTGCTTTACAGCAGCCAGTCCTGTGTCCCTCCAGAGCCACCAGCTGTAAGCCTGGCATAAGAACATAGGTACACATATGGATATATAGATATATACACCCTCTGTTCTGTAACTGACATCAAGGAATCCCACCTCAGCATCTCCTGAAGCTTGGGACTGGGACATATGTGCTCAGTAATGGATTGCTTTCTCAAAATAGCCTACAAGTGTAAACTGTGCAAACACTTGTAATGATAAATATCAAAATATATATGATAATTACAGAAGGAAGGAATATAGAAATGTACTCAAAGATATCAAAATGCTCCCTACTTGGTATTCCATAGATTGGTTTCTCTGTGCACCAACATTAGGAAGTTACAAAACAAAGTTATTTCAGTCCAGTTTTCAGGGACCAGCCTCTTTCTAACAGGAAAAAATGGTAATTCTTCTCTACCTACTACAAAAATTACCTTATAAGACAAGATGTTTATAAGAGGTTCCAGAGGTCAGACAAAAGTTATCTTTAGTAAAATCTCCCTCTCTCTTAGGGTCACTGCTCTTCCACTGAAGACTTTCATGTGGCTAACGTAACAATTGCTTGCATTAATTTATGACCTCAAAGATACCCATCACTTAGAGTGGATTTGGACTTGAGAAACTTTTCATTCAAATACTCTTATAGCCCAGGAACAAAGGGATGCTGATAAGAACGATTAATGAATTCAGTGAAGGAGTTTTTGGGTAGTGAGAGAGGAATGCTCTTATCTCCTCAGCCATGTACTACTGTGTACACCAGCTAAGTTTAAAAGAAATGTTTTTCTAATTCCTGGTTATTTTCCCTAAGGAGGTCATGCTTTTTGCTGGAGCAACCTGATATTGCTTCACTGACTGGAAAGGAGCTGTGCCCATTTGCAGCTGGGGGGAACTGGAACAATTTCTTTGTGCCACGGTTACTCCATGAGATGAGGCATGCACTGCTGAGCAGAGCACATGAGATTTACCTGGAATTTAATTGCTAGAGAAAAACCAGCATTAGTAACATGCATGATCAATTATGAGCTATCCATGATGAGCAGAGGGCATAGTGTTTTCTGAAGGGAAATAGAGATGTACAGCTATGATTAAACTTTGTGTTTGTTACTGTAATGCAAATCATTGTGGTGAACTTTGGCTTATGATTGCTGTCCTATTTCTAGGTAAATTAATTTGATGTTTTATTACTTTATCCATGTGAGAAGATCTACAAATGCAAGCTGTTTGAATTGTGCTGCATGACTTTACTGGAAGTAACCTGCCTTCTTAGACTGTAAAACCAAGGACTGTCTCCTGAAAACCACAATCAGGATCTCTTGGAGTTTCCTCTAGCCCATCCGCAAAGGCTGCAAGGAAGATTGGTTTGATTGAAAGATTAATGCAGGGAAAAACGGAATGCTGGGGTCTGTCATGGTTAAACAGCATGAAAGAAAAAGGCCATGGAAGGAGAACTAGGCAAGGAATCCTGAGAAACTGTAGACACACAATGAGTAGTGATGATCCCTGACTGTGAAGTACTCTTGCCTGCTTTGGAGCCTGAAGAAGCCTCAAGAAGAGGGCTGATCCAGCCACCCCCTCTTTACCCTGGCCTGGATGCCACCTCCCTTCTCCCCTCCTTATCCTTTGGTGATGGAGAAGAGGAAGTTAACAAATGGAAGCCCAACTCCTAGGACCACCTAAACCAGCACTGGTGGAGCAGTGGGTCTGCCAGGACATTCTCAAATGAAGTTCTTCCATCCTTGGTTTTCAGTGCCTGCCAGGTGTCCCGTTGGTGTTCTGCTGTCAGCTGTACCCTTTTGTGCTTTCAGGTTTCTCTGAAACCTCAGAGGCTTCCACAGCTGAGGATGAAGGGCAAGACTCAGTGCTCTCTGCCTGAGCCCCACAGATGGCTACAGACTTTGTGCACATTGCTCTGCATGTCAAAAAGATCAAGTTTGAAAACAAAGGCTGCTGAGGCTCAGATTATCAGCAAACCCAATTGTTCCTGCTCCCTTCTCTAGAACACCATCCAGTGGCACCTGCTGAAGCAGGATTACCACAGCCACCAACCAGTCAGAGCAGGGTGACCTCCAGCTCTGCTCTCCACAGGAGTCTTTCCAGGTACACTGCCTCAAGTGTTTTGTACAATGAGTTAGTGTGAGCTAAGATTTCCTCTCTCCTTCCCTTCCATTGCCTGGGTTGGTGTGATCCTCCTGGAAACCATCCAGCCTTTGAAAGCAGCAGTAGGTTGGCCTCAAAAACGGTCAAAAAGTCAAGTATGGGTTGACCACAGCTGGTTGCTGCAGCATCGCATCTCTGAATGTGCCCTTTCAGTGTGTGGAAGCAGCTAGTACAAAAGGTGGCTGTTGGGGTCTGTAACTTGCAGCATTTCCTATGGCAAAGAGAAGGAAAAGCCTTAGGAGTTTTTTTCTAAATTTAAAGCATACCCTGGCTTTTTTCATAAAACCCATGATAAAAGCAACTCATTCCCACCTCTTCCTTGCAAAGAAATTATCTGATTCTTGGCTACTAACATGTAACTCTCTTCTGCACAAATATGAAGCAGTAATGTGTCCATTTTTATACAAGCAGGGAACCTCATTTCAAAACCAAGACAAAATTCATTTATAGGTATAATATTTATTACCTTTGCAGGAAACTGTATTTTCTCCTGGGTCTGACATTTACCAATGGAGTGGGCTCAGATTTAGTTGCTGAAATGTGCATCGCCAAAGAAATAACCCAGGAGATCTTACCTGATATGTTTTATAGTCCCACTATTGAGTTCTTGAGCTTTTGGTGAACTTTCCTTTCTGAACTCAACCTTCTTATCCTGGTGGGACTGAGATTTCTCCCCAGAACCACAGCACTGCTGTGGTGATTGAGGTCAGCCCCTGCTCTCTTCTTCCACAGAGGATCTCAGCTGCATTCTGGAAATGGCAGGGAAATGCATGGTGGTATTGCACAGAGGTCCCTAGGCAATGTATGAAAATGGAGGGAGAGGAGAGGAGAGAGAAGAAAGAGACTGCTCACCATCCCTAGGATGTTTAAAACAGTAAGCTGATAATGGCTAATAGAAGAACAAAAGCTAAACTTTCTGGTTTTGCCTGGTGTTTGGTCCATGGATAATCTTCAAAGAAGAGCTATGAAATTTAAAAGGAATTAAGCTCTGGGAAATGTTAAATCTGGCACATCTGGTTTACAAAGGGGTTTGTTGGTTTTTTTTTTTCTGGATGCTGCTGTGTTTTCATTTTTTGTTGGAGTGCCAAAGGCAATTCTCTGTCAAATGTAGACTCTTGACCTTCTAGTCAGGATGACAAGAAAGTCATCCCAGGGTGTGTCCACACCTGTCAGACAATATTAGGCACAAAATAGAGCTGTCTGTCTTCTTTAGCTAAAATGGTTTCACAAATAGTTCATAAATGCCTGTCTTCACAGAGAAGTGCCTCATTATCTTGGTGCACTCAATATTGAGATTGATGACAACTGGGGTCATTGGTTAAACTGTCTAATCTTGGCAAGCCAAGGCAAAGAGAAGAGGCAGGAGAATAGAGCATGGTAGCTGCTTAAAATTACCTGCAAGAGAGATCAGTCCTGAGAGCAGGCAGGGCTAGTGAGGAAACTGGCAGGTCTTTGCTGTGACTCACCCATTATTAGATCTGCTGCATGGAGACACTGTCTCACAGACATGGCTGTACTTGAGGATCAACACTTGGGACACTGGGCAGGTTACCTCGGCTCCCATAAAATAAAAGCAGAGCTTGCAACTGTAATTACAGCCATTATAGAAGGCCTAATACAAGGGAGCAATGTTCAGGAGATGGGAGCCAAATTGCTGTTTATGCAAAAGGCTTAGTTATAATGAAGGGCTATGAAACCAGGAATAAATTCTCTTACATCCACCCCACCACCCCTTTCACCAATTCCTTGTTGCCAAAGGGGACCTGAAGGTGAGCATCTAGCCCATCAGCATTCACATTTGTCCCTTTGCTCTGAGTGAAATGAAAATGATGGAGGAATGAAGAAGCTAGCTGGCGGCTGGCTGACACTGTAACCTGAATGTGTGCCAGTTCTTGGCACTCGCCCAACGGGCACAAAACAGTGCTGGAAGAGCTGTGGCAGGTCCTGTTGGAGGAGGGATCTGTTACCTTCTCCTCTGTGCATTTGCTGGGCTATTCCATCACCCTTCACCAGTTAAAAGAACAAAAGGGAATATTTCATAGCACAGTGTAACAGGTATTGGTCTGGTTTTAAAAGTAATAGTTGTTTATTGTAGGCAGCTGTAACGTGCCTGTTGCTCTCATATTTGTAAACCTAGCATGGCTTTGACTGAACTAGTTCATCAAGAGCAAGCAACTTAAGGCCTGAAGTGAAAAGAGAATTGAGGTTGTTGAATAGAGCAAAATGAATAAGAAATTTCTGTAAAGGAAAAAGAGGAGGAGAAAAGCCATGATGGTAAATTTATTTCTCAGGGATACTATAGTAGGAGTCCTAGTAAAATATATGTATTGTATAAGTGGCCTTGCCCTAATCCTAGTTGTTCTAAATGGGCTGCAGCTGTGATGTCCTTAATTGGGTGGCAGCTGTGGCCAATGAAGATAACTGGGATAAAAGGGGGTGGGCTGGCCAGTCAGGGAGCACCTTGGAGGAGCCCTGATGAAGAAGCAGGAACAGCACTGCTGTGAAGAGCTGCTTGTGAGAAAACCACCCAGAAGGTATGGGACTCGAGAAATATGATAACAGCAATATGAATACAAAAAGTGGTGACCCTGATGTGATAGAAGATAGGACAGCCGAGAGCTGTGGAGGAAACATGGCCTTTGAATCGAGGAGCTGTGACAGCCAGGAGCTGTGAGGATATGGCCTTTGAGCAAGGGGCTGTGTGTGTTGTAAATGGCCTTTGAGTCATGGGGAAAAACAGCACTGCTGTGAAGAGCTGCTTGTGAGAAAACCACCCAGAAGGTCTGGGACTCTAGAAATATGATAACAACACTATGAATACAACAGGATGCTTTGTCCCTTCCCCAAGGCATCGGTATTAAGTGAGGAAACACCACAAATTGAATTGGTATCCTGATCAAGAAAAGGCATAGATGAGTTAAAAACATGCTGGTTGGTTGGTGGCTGGAGAAGAGGCAAGAAGAGCAGAGAATCAAAACTCAAGATGAGCATGTTATCCAACATTCTTTGCTGCCTCCAGCCTTTCCTGACCTGCAAAGACTGTGGTAGGGGTTAGTTCTGCTTCCCACAGGCATTTTCCTATGCCTCATTGTAGAAATCCTCTTTCTGCAAAGTTCTGTGGGTGGGAAAGACAAGCCCTTGGTTTAGGGAGGCCCAGAGGGGTGCTGTAAGCCTGAGTCACATTTTCTGAACTTGGTCACAGTGGGTGGATCAGTAGACAGAAAGTGGGAAGATGTCGTAGGCCAGGTACAGAGAACAAGCTCATCCTTTGGCCTGTGCTTCCCAGCAGGAAGAACAAAAATGCTGTGGCACAGGCAGAGCCTCCTTGTATCTTGTATATTGAATCCCTGTGCTGTGTATCAGCATGAGTGTCTGCCTGTCTGTCTGAAGAGCAGGACAAAATCTCAAAGAGCTTTTACCTGAAACCAGCAACACCAGTTGCTTTCCCTTTCTCCAGTCAGAAAGGAGAAGCTGCCACCCAAAAATTGGCAAGACAAATGTAGAGCTTTCCCACCCTGTGATCTGGGAAAGCCTCCCCATGTCTGTGCCACCATGGGATCCTCAGAGAAGCCATCATGCACCAACTTGTCCTTCAAGGACAAACTTGTCCTTCAAGCACCTTGTTCCAGCTCCCCCCCATGCCAGAGGGCACCAGTGAAAGTCCCTCACCTCTGCCTGAGGGATGGACTGTATGGTTCCCAACAATGTAGTTCTTCATAGCTGCATTTGAGCTAGAGATGTGGTATTCTTACCCTTTTCAAGCTCACATCAGAGCTGTTCAGACCAATGTCTACTTGTCACCCACAGCTCTGCCACCAGGGCAGAGCAGAGGCTGCTGACAAAGCCATGCCCAGCTCTGGTTCTCTCACCCTGTGTGCTGATCAGCCTGCCTGCAGGGTGTCTTGTGGTGCAGAATCACATTTTAAATTTCTTTTTTAACCCAGGTGGTCATTGTAATAGCAGCTCCTGATTAAATTCTTCTGGAAGATAGAAGAGTTCATTTAACTGTTTATTTAGAAGTGGTCAGCTCTGCCTACCTTGCTTTCTTGCTTAGGCACAAAATGTGCTTCCCAAATGAAAGTGTGGAGTCACAAATCATCATTCTCCCTTTTTGGCCCACAGTCTAATGAGCTTCCTACAGGAAAACCAAGCCAGTATGGGTTGGAGCTCTTGGCTGTGGATGTTACATGAAGAAGGATTTCCCTTTATCTCATGTTGCCTATGTATGCAATTTACATTTGCATACTCTTAGGGTGTAGGTATCTCACTGGAGTTTTGTTCTCCTGAGTGCAGTTTTCCACTATCCCCAGCACCTACAGGACTTGCCTTGTACTACATGGGAAGGGACTGTAGGAGGAAAGCATTCTATTCAAGCAGAGAAATTTCAGATTAAAATGCCAAGGCTGGGGAAGAGCTTCTGATCTCCTTGGTCTGACTTTAGTGTCATTAATTTGGCAATATGAGATCTGCCAGGGATCAACCATATGCTTTTGCTAGGCTGGCTCAGGCCACAGGCTGTAAAAGGAAATATGAAAAATGGTGGAGAAATAGATTTTATTGCTTTCTTCCAAAGCACTCATGAAAATTAATGGCCATTTCATTCACAAGCTCTTTCTATCACTGGTAGGGGAATCATAAAAACAAACCCTAGTTCTTTTTGCATGTCAGTGCCTGAGCTGCCTCAATGTTTCAGTAGTTCTTCCAAGGCAACATGACAAGCACATATTTTTGAAGGCAAACTGGTGTGCCATTTCTATAATTAAAATTGTACGTTTCCTCCAAGTATTGAGTCCTTTATGGCTTCAGTAGATTACAATTGCAGAGTTTGAAATAAATCCTGTCTTGGTCAAATACGTCACCTAAACCCCTACCTTAGGGTCTGATTGTAATCTGGCCAAAAGCAATCATCAATACCATAGCAGGTAAGGGGCAAATATAGGTTGGAAAGCACATAAAAAACATCTCTAGAAAAAAATTTAGAAAGTCAACATATAGGCATACCCTTCTCTTGCCTCTATTATTTTAGATTCAAGAAGTTCCTGTGCAGTAAACCTATTATGGCCCCTTTAACCCACGCTGCTGTTGTCAGCTGTACAACTTTTTTTCTACTAAAACATCTGCAGGTCTTGTTTCCCTCTTTGCCAATTCATACATAAATAAAATTAAAGGGCTTTCCAATCCAGGTGTTTTAGTGCTGTTATTTACATGTCTAAACATAGGCACCTGAGTTTCAATGTGAGAAACCTGTACCCTGTATTGTGAGTAAAGTGAGGATTTATTTTCAGTGTCTGCTGGGAAGTGATTTTCCTCCTAGTCAGTTGTAACTTCCCCAGTATGTGTAGGCTATTGTTAAGCAGACAATGGATAATAGCCTACCTTGCAGTTCACCTATGCAAGCAGCACTCACCTGGATGCAAAGGTTTAACACTCTTGCCAAAGATTTTACTGAAGAAGAAGATAGACACGCCTGCCCATAACCTGGAGTCTCCTCTCCTCCCTTGGGTCGCATCCTGCCCCCAGGATCCTTCTTGATGCCAGCGTGTCTGAGTCAGGTAAAAGCACACAGCTTTAAAATCATGCAGTCAGCTATTTCCTGCTCTGTTTATTAGTTGGGTGTTTAGTTTGGACCCAGCTCATCACTCTGCACCAGGAAACTCCCATTGACTTCACTGGGAATACTGAGCAAGGATTTCTGAGAAGGGCTTTTTGATGGAGGAGGGCAGGACAGGACTGAGCACAGAAGCACTTGGCTGCTAACACAGCAGAGAGAACAGCTATTCCTGATTTTTAATAGCTGGGGATTCAAGGTACTTCACAAATGTGAGAAGTATTATTTTCCCTGTATTGCAAAAAACTCGTTGCCAAAACAAAAGGGTGAAGTTAACATGTATTGTTTTAGAAATTATTGGTGGCAAATAAATGTCATCAAGTGATGCAAACTAGGTGAATGTAGAGCTACAGTTACCTAAAAAGCATGCCATGTTTCTGGAAAGAGTTTTGAGGAACAACTACTAGTATTCCCCTTCCACCATTTTGCTTTCCTTAGGTGCAAATCTCCACCACTGTTCATGATCTGCTGTTTTAAAGCATTCACTCTTGTAAGATTTCTTCTGTTTTTTTTCTTGCAGTATGACAAGTATACAGCAGCATCCAGCCCATGTGTTACCAGCAGACCTGCTGGCCCTTCTCCTGCACACCTGCAGCAGCAAAGCCAGACCTAGCTTACATTGACTCCATGTCCAGGAAAGTCTAGCCAGGCTCATGTAAGTCTCAAATGGAGCAGGAGGAGGGGGTAACACTTCTCAAAATCTGTTATTGAGGTCTGCAGGCTCTGGTCTCATTAGGGCTGCAGTCAATGCCATTTCTGACAACAGCAGTTGCACTGAGCTGTGTGACTGCACCACCAGTGTGAGTCTTAAGCTTCAGTGAGCCTTCCACATGCAGGTGTGTTACGAAAAATCTCCTGTCAGAAATATCTTAAAAGACCATCCTGTAGCTGGCAGTTTTATGCCAAACATGCTTCAACCACACGAAGACCCACACAATGATAAAAGAATCTTCTTCCCGGGAGTGAGACTACTGGGCTGGGAAGTATCCAGGACTGTCTTGACAGGTGGCAACAGTGGATGGACAGTGGGAGGGCAGGTACCATTTCTACCTGCAAAAAATGACTGGAGAGATTTAAAAATAATTTTCTGATAGGAAATAGTCTTTCAAAACCTCTCTGGAAGGCATTTGCTGACGTGCTACCTGAGTACTGCATCTGAAGCAGATCACTTGCTGACATACTGTGTAGGCTGTGAAAATTCTGTAACTTGCCTTATTATGTACAATCTAGGGATTCACAATAACTATGTATTCTACCTCAGCCTTGCTTCTCCATCCTGTGGCCTTGGATGAATTCTGGGGTAATACCCTTTTCCCAGGAAGTTTGTAATGAGGCAATGTTGGCAGCAGACAGATATGCCACTCCTGAGCTATGGGTCAGTACAGCCAGCCAGAGAACACAGCTCTGTCGGGTTGGTTTGGCTTTCTGCTCCCACCCAGAATGGACAACACCATTTGCTGCAGACCTCCTGCACCGCTGATGCATTTCAAAAAGATGTGTCTAAATCTTCAGGGGTTTTGTCCTGCTATCAATGTAAACCTCTGCCTTTCCAAACACTTCAGAGGCACTTAGGAGTTCCACTTCACCTGCTTTCATAATTTGGCCATAAGAAGATGGCAGGCTGTCTTCTCTCTTATATTTCTAGTGGGAAATACCGGATGAGCTTTAGTCTGCCTATAGATGTTGGTATCTTGGAACAAGTCCCTTGAAGTGAGTGAATGAAAAGGGAAGAGATGCTATTCAATACCAAAACCATAAGCAAAAAATGTAAATAAACAAAAATAAACCAAACACCCCAAATTCTGAGGATAAAAAATGTTTTGCTCAATAAGGAGATGGGAAAAAAAGGGAAGTAATGAATGATGAACTGTTTACTCGGTGACATATTTGTTGTCCACAGCCTATCCCCTAGCCCTGAGCATTTCTTAACCAGGCCCTCAAGAACTTGCTTAAGCAGTCCTGGCACGGGCTTCTGTGGGGACAGCACCTAACACCTAGCACACTGTGTATTTTGGTTTGTGCCACAGCTTCATCAGACAAGTGTTGGACAAATTATTGCATGCCCTCTTTCATTGTCTTGTCATCACACTTGTGTGTGACACTACAGGTGGGCAAGCAGCAGAGAGGGGCAGCATGCTGAAAAGGAGAGGAAGGGAGGGAGGAGGGAGGTCCAGCCTGTGAGCACTCCAGCCTGGAGTGGTGTGAAGGAAAAGGTGTTGAAAGCAGGGTGGGAGAGGCCTAGCAGGCTGGGGACAGCCTCTGCAGGAGGTAAGAGGTGACACCCACAAACACTAGTGCAAGCAGGAGGGACATGACTGTGTGGTACGTTTCACCACACCAATTGCTTCAGAAGTCAGCATTGAAGGGAAAAGGAGCTCAGCTAATGGAGGGAGCTACACTGATGCCATGGCCAAAGGCTGATGGGCAGGCCACACTGAGCATGTGTTTATGTCAGAGGTAGGCAGCTGAGGGATCACAGATTTGGTTAGCACTTGGGATTTGGGGGCTGTAGGCAAAGTGTGGGGCTCCACATCTAGGCATTCCGGATGTATCTGGTGCAAAAGCCTAAAAACAGTGAAAGGTCTTAATTTGCCTCCTTTGTTCTGCAGGTATGAATAAAAATGAAAACTCATCCAAGCCCTGAAGTTACCTGGTGACTCTACTCAGCAGTTGAGATGTCAATGTGATGTGCTCCACAAAAAAGCTACACAAAGGTGAGCCCTGCCCAGAGAACTGAAATGCAAGTATGATGGGTGAGATAAAAGGCTGATATAATACAGAGGAGGAAGGCACAAGGTAAGAATAACACAAATATGACAAGATCATGACAGTAGTTTCAACACACTGAGACTAGGTCTTTCAACAGGCAACCAGTGGTTCAGCTGAACTTTGGGAAGCATTTTGGAGGACAATGAGGGTGCCAGGGGGGTCCTCTTGCAAAGCTTCATAAAAGACCTCCTTTGAAATCCTGACAGCAGCAACATTAAAACTATCCCTGGCTGCGGTGAGGGGCCTCTTGAGATCTTGTTGTGCTGGATACTTGGGAAGGGATAGAGATAGAGCCTTGCAAACTGAGTATTAATACTCTCTGCTCCTGGCTCAAAATTACTCCCAATGTTTCTGGATAATTTATTTAACCTCTGATTTCTGTATGAAACGTGGGTTTCATACTATTTGTTTCCTTGTAAATCTCTTTGGGATACTGGTAAATTTGACCTTCCACAATACGGTGACAGCACTGAATGAAACCGTGAGAAGGAATTGGATGAAGCCAGCTGGCAAGGGACAGAGGATTTGAACGAGATTGCAACCAAATGGGTGATAGTTTAAGGGGGCCAAACATGTCAAGGGATGTTGATGTGAGTGAACTCAGAAGCAATAGGTAAAACATTTTTGTTTGTGCACAGCATGGAGTGTTGTGACTGTAGCAGCTCTCATACTGCTGCCTGGCAGAGTGGTGGCTGCCTGCTCTCTCCTTTCACTCACCTCTCTTCTGCCTGCATTCTTGCCCCTGCTTCTCTACACTACATTTCTTCTTTGTGTCATTTGTCTTTCTGGAGCTTTCTCATGCTTCACTGCCCGTGGCCCAAGTGCCACGGTGCCCTGCTCCCTGGGGCAAGGTGAGAGCTCCTGCTGAGGCCACCCTCAGTTCACACACCTCCACGGAGTCCAGCAGCAACAGACCATTCAGGAACTCAAGAGACTTTTCAGAATTGAGACTCAGTTTTGCTGTGGGTTAGAGGGTTCCTATAGAAGATAGGAGTGAAATTCCTAAATCTGCCCTCTCACAAGCATGACCAGCACCTTGCTGCTGGCACCTGCAGCTCAGCAGCCACCTACCACCTTGATGCACAACCCAGCTGCCAGCCTTGCACTGCCGGCAAGGACCCCTCCAGTTCTGCTTGCACCTTGTTCAGCTTTGCTGAGCTCTCCCTTGAGCCTCATGGGCAGCTGGTGATCCAGAACGCAGAGGATGCAAAATATTAAATTTCTGGGAAAAAGCTACAGAAGCAAGGAATGACTCTTACTTCATATTTCAGTGCCACTGAGACACAAAGTGACTCAGGACTACACTGAGTGAAGAGAGAGGCGTTTGGACATGGCAGGGTCAGTGCTGCTCACTGTGTATGTTACTTACAGATGTTCAGCCACGGGAAGAAACAAAACCTTAAGGAATTATAAGACTTGCTGGGATAACCTGGCTGTGGCTGGGGAATGCTTCAGTCGTGGAAGGGAAGGGTGAGGGTCTCCCGAAGGTGGGGAGAGGGGATGGTGCCGGGAAGCCTAAACTACCGGGCGGGACAGTGACCAGGCTCGTTTCCTTTCCAGGGATGGTGCTCCCGTGCTGGGACAGGGAAGCGCCAGGCGGGGAGCGCTGGGTTGCAGGGTGCGCGGACTTTCCGGGACCGACAGCGGCGGGATGCCGTCCCCGCCTCGCCCGCGGTACCGGACCGCGCCGGGGGTGTGACGGGGGCGGAGCGGGCCGGGCGGGGGCGGAGCGGCGCGGAGCGCGGACAGCCGGCCGCGGGAGGAGCGGGCCGGGGGGAGCTATGTCCATGTCTGTGCCCGTGTCCGTGCCCGTGCCCGTGCCCGGCGGCGGGCGGTGAGCGGCCATGCCGCGCAGGGTGGAGAAGTGCCTGCAGATCGCCCCGCACTCCCTGGCCATCGTCCTGGACGCCGCGGCCGGGGGGCGGCCGGGGGGCGACGGTGCCGGTGGTGCCGGGGCCGGTGCCCGTGCGGGGCCGGCGGCGGAGCTGGGCCGCCACCGCATCGGCTACGAGATCTTCGCGGACTTCAAGCGGGAGAACATGCAGCACTTCTGGGACCGGCGGGCCACGGCGGCGGTGGCCGAGACCTTCTTCCTGGGCTGGATCGACGAGCAGGTGCTGCTGGTGCAGGGCAAGGAGGAGCACCTGGAGGTGCTGCGGCAGGGCTGGGCGCGCCGCTCCCTCAAGCCCCCCAGCGGCTTCCACATCAAGTGCCTGGGTAGGTGCCTCCGGGCCGGACCGGGCCCCCGAGCTGTCCCGGGACACCCTCCGCGGGGACCCGGCGGGGTCAGGGAGGGGGAGAAGCAAGGGGGCCCTGGTTTAGCTCCCAAAGTGGCTGTGCGCGAACGGGGCGAGCCGGGGTGGGAGCGGCGGCATTGCGGGATGCGGCTGAGCGGGGCTCTCCGGGAGAGCTGCCCGCCGCGGCTGTACGGTCGGTAGGAGCGGCGCGTTCCCCCGTTCCCCTCGGCGGGCGAGGGTAAACTGGAAGGGTTGGAATATACCCCTGCAGGCTGAAACGCCCGCTGGCCTCCTGCGGGCCGGCTCCGCCCGCAGCGTGCTCCTGCTTGGCTCGGGAGTTAAAAGTTTTGTTTAGTATTTCCAGGTGTGCTGAAACAATATTTTACTTTATGTTCGGCTCTATGTGCTGTATCAAACTTCTATCCCAGCATTGCTGTGAAGGTGTCTTTCCTAGCGAGAAGTAGTAGTAGGAGATGAGTAACGTGGTTTTTTGCGGTGCAAGCAGGTGGCTTTTGGGGTTGTAAAAGACAAGGCTGTTATGCCGTGATGGGTTGAAATCTCAAGTTAAAGTGTGAGGAGTAATGAGCAGTGGCCTAGGACAAAGTGCACCTCATCCTGAGTTTCTCTGGGAAACCAAAAAATCCTAGCATGGAGAGCAAAAATGTTTCAGCACTTATTTTGACATTAAAAAAACCCAACAAACATGGCCAAAAACACAACCCAACTCCTCCACCACCACCCCCAAACCCAAAGATATAAAGCTGTGGCTATTTGGTGGGTATACAGCAGAATAGTGAAGAACAACAGAGCAGAAGTTTTTCTTAAGATTTAAGGCAACTCAACATTCATCACAGCTTGAAACATGCAGCTTCTCATGTAGAGAGAAGGAAAAAAATTATGAGAATTTGGTTTATTGCTGCTTACTTACTGGCTGCGGCTGCTGCAGTGATGGTGAGGCAAACTGTCTTTTCCTTGTGTACAACTTATACCATCTGTGTCCTGCGCAGCTTGTGCCATGAGCAGGTCACAAAACTAGAGATGCTCTCTCTGTGCTGGGAGTTTCAGACCCTTAAATCAGGATGCTTCTATGCATTTCTTTTTTAAAAAAATAGCTGAGTAAGGTTCCTGAAAAGAATGGAATATAGATATTCGAGGTTTCCCAGTTTCCTGTTTTTAATTGGCTTTTGTTGTATGTTTTTAGCTGCCTTTGTCCTTTTGAAAAAGCAATGCTGACTCATATAATTTCTAGTTATTATCAGTCTTGTCTCTTGCAGAGTTGTCAGACACTTGTCTGTCACTCACTATTTCCCCATCAGACTTACTTGAATATTACCATTTTTTCTGGGCTGAGAGGGAAGGTCAAGACAAGTTGCCCTGTTAAAAATGAGCTGATGGACCTTTTTTCCTCGTAATAGCAAATTTTCCTTTGAACCTCAGATGACAAGACTGTTGCAGAGCAGGTGGTTAATCCTGTTCTAGTGATAGGAAAGTTTTGTGTGGCCCACCACTACCTGGAGAAGGGAAGGAGCTGGGCAGTGGTTAGTGCTAGCTGCTCAGCCTAGCTCATGTGGGCTTTTTGGCTGCAGCTGGATGGAGGATGCAGAGCTCTTGAACCGGCCCTGTCACCTGATGTTCCTGGACCTTGCTCATTGGGTGCCATTCCTCAGCCTGCTGCCCAGGAGGGCTGTGGAAAGGTGCTTTCTGACCTTGACTTTACTAAAGCCACACAGGAATGTAAACAGGTCTTTGTGGCCTATCTTAAAATACGGAAACAAAACTTTTGCTAGAAGTTCACGTTAATAAGTAAGCTCACTGGTGTGCAAATAATATGCATTCCTTTGGGGGTTATCTTTGCTGCAAATTTACAAAAGACTGGAGCCAGAGTTTTTCATTTGGCTTTAAAAATAGCAAATGCCTCTCAGCATTTGATTTAAGGCTATGAAAGAAGAGCAGGGATCTGTTGGAGTCTTGCCTGTTTTGTAGTATCTTAGCTGTGCTAAATATGATGGAAGGAACTGATTGACTTTATTTTTTTTTCCATTGTTTTTTTTCCCACTCCCAGACTGATAACTCAGGTCTTGTATCTAAGTAGATTCAACTTGCACTTACTGTAAAGAATTGTCAAAATAATGGGCTTGGCCTGTGGGCATGAGCATCTGCTTAAATGCATGTAACTGTATTTTAATGTGTAAATGGCTGTGACTTATTGAAGAACTCTCTCACAGTTTATTATCTACTTTGTTTCATTAAAGCAGCAAACAACACATAGACAGAAAGGAAAAGTTCCAAAGCTTTTCAGCTTTAAAAAATATGGTTGGTATTTTAGGCTGATAGGAAAACCTGCCTGCTGGGAGTTGCAGAATAGTAATATTTTACTCCTGTTAATAAATAACTGGTAGGGTCAAGGGGGAAAAGTGGCATAGTGTTTTTGATGAAGGTGACATTGTGTTTTTCTCTTGCTCTGGGTCCAGCTGGTAGTCTCCACACTATGATAGGCAGCTGCATGGGGGGAACTGACCAGAGGGCCTTTCTCTGCACCCCAGGGCCACTGAAATACCTGGACAATGCTGTGATGAGTTGTTGGGCTGGTTCTTGTCTCATTTCTCAGCTGGCTGTCTCTTTGCAGTCAGGTGGGGGCAATTTCTGCCTCACCTGCCCCTGGAGTCCAGCTGGGATGGAATAGCTGGATGAGCAGCTGGACTCCCTGCCTGGCCCAGGGTGGGTGTGGGGACAGCATCCCAACCTCCTGCTGCTGTCTAGCATGGCACAAGGGACAGAAAGGTCTCCTCAGCTGCACAACCTCCATGCATGGGTAGTAGAAAGCCTTGGACAACACTTCCCCTATATTAAATGCTAACATGACCCAGACATCACAACTGCAGCCTGGCTTTCAAGCCTCTGCTGATGTTGCTGGTGTTTCTTTTACATTGTGGTCAAGTGCTTTGGCTCTGGTGGGTTGTGGTAGCTGTGGAAATAATAACTGGAGGAAAATATAGCTGGTGAGGAAGAGGGAATCTCTAAATCTCATGTGTGCAGATCATGTTTTCTGCTGCTGGAATTGTAAAATGTAAACCAGGAGAGACTCATTGCTGAATAGTCTTCCCACCTTTAATCCATCCTGACTTGATAATGAAAAGTTCATGAAAGTACGCATGTAGTTAGCAGGGACTGGGCAGTCCTATTGTGCTCAGTGCAGGTGTACCTGAGCCACAAAGTGAATGGATTAAAATCCACATGAGATTCCAGTCTCAGAAGATTTGAATTGTAAAATTAGACCTGAGAATTAAATAAAGGAGGAATATGAAGCACATGAGAAATTTGCGTATTGCGCTGACATCTTAGGGCTGGAGGGTACGGCGGATGAAGTGATTCATGTGTGACTTTTAAACTTACTCCTCTGGCAGTTTTCTTGAACTAAATGGTTACACCATAAAAGCTTGCTCAGTTACCAGTTTTGCAGTGATCAAAGTTATTCGGATATTAGGAAATTGTTGGGTATATCGAGGTTTTTAAGTTGGCATATGGGAAACTTTGGGAAACATAAGTAGTCTTTGAATAAACAGAATCCCCAAACCAGCACTTGCTTAATATGTTGATTTAGGGGGTTAAGGAAGCTTTATGCAAATCTATAGGTCCAGTGATGAAATTAATTGTCTTTGGGAGCTCTCTTGTAACTTTGCAAGACTTTTGCAACTTAAGTCTTTAATGAGCGTTAGTATTTTAATAAGATTTCTTTTTTTTTGACACACCTTCTATTTGCACTCACAAATATTTGTCATCCTGAGAGCTGTTTTTTTTGTTTGTTTGTTTGTTTTTTTTTTTTTTTTTTTTACTTTTCAGCTCTTCTGTGCTAGGTGCTGTCAGTGTGGCAGGATGTTCCACCTCATTTTCATGTCTTCATCTCCTTTTGTGTTCCCAGATGAGACTTCCTTCTGTATCTCTTGCTCTTGATTTCTGTGTCACGGACAATGGGCATCTTTGAGGGGTTTTCATACGCTTCACAGAAGGGCCATGCCCTTCTGCAAAGATTGCTTGAAAAGAACTGACCAAACTGTATAACAACCCTTTGGCCATGCCCAGAGCAATTTCTCCAATTAGAAGCTGATGTTCAGATGGAGTTTTTAAGAAATGTATGTGCAATAATTAAACTAACTAGCAGGAGTTATAATTCAGCAAAGTCGGCAGGGCCGGGCTGTAGTGCATTGTTCCTGCTTGGCCAGGCGTAGGGGGGAAACTTTTTTTGCCACACTGGGAGTTGGAGCTAAGTGCTCCTTTTCTTTTCTCTCCCTGCCATATCCTCTCATGCCACCAAAAAATTAAATTAACACCCCACCAGTTTAGGTTTGGTAATTTTCACAATAAGTTTTGCAGTCATTAGTGGATGATTATGGTGAAGCATAGACTGTTGGACATTAAATGTTATTCATCTGTAGGCATTTAAAAATCATGAATTTTTTTCTCCCAATTATCTCCTTCATATAATGAAAATTTCTTTTCAGTGAGGGAGCATTAGGTTTCATAGTAATAAAACCTCCAGTGACTTACCACACACTCAACTACACCTTTTGTATGCCTGACATGGAATTGTATTCCTACCATGGGAAATTCAGTGGATTTACACTACAATTTTTTTTTCTCCTTCTCTTCCACTCCAACCTAGAGCCAGTTAGAGATTCACTAAGCACTTTTTATATCTGTGAGGTGGTTATTTCAGCCTGAAAATAAAGGGTCAACTTAAGCTTGTGGCTAGGCTGAAGTGCTTATGAATTTACTCCCAACTCTGAGTAAAGAACTTCACTGCTCACAAGTGTTGGGTTGGGCCTTTAATGTAATCTGTAAAAGCAGCTTTCAGAGACTGGGGAGACAGACACAAGAGCTAAATGAGTATGGACTGCATATAAAGTGCCTGATTTCTCAGTATGTGGTTTGTGCTTGTGTTGTGGGAAAGAAGTCTTAGAGTCAGAATTGCTTTCTGCTCTTTAAAGAAAACTGTGGATGGCCTGTGAGGCTAATGCTAGTCATAAAAAATGTATTGTGAAAGTAAAAAACACAAGGGAAGGAACGATATGGCCTATTTAATTTCATTTTTTTCACTCAAAGCACCTTCTCTTGAACAAGCAAAGTCAAATACACAGATCTGTGGTATTCATTGTGCAACTCAAGGGAAGTATTTATAAGGTTAATAGCCAGCTAGTACTGTCTCCCCACCTCCTTCCTCCCCACAAAGAGCACCATTGTGTAGCAAAGCATCTTTTCCTGTGGCAGATAAGTCACCCAGCCCTGCAAGTGAAGTGCATGCTCTGTGTGAAAAGCAATGTGTGAGGGAGCTGCGGTGGCCTGGCCGGGAGCAGCCCTTGGCGATGGGGCTTTGACAAAGCAAGAGATCTCTCACTCTCTCCATCTCTTTGTTTGTGCATGAGGGTCTGGTCTTTAATTAAATGCTCCTCATTCCCTTCCTCAAAGGGCCCTTGTCTTTGCCAGGGAGCAGCACAGTGCGTGTGCGCTAACCGAAGCCCTTGTCAGGTGTTATTCCCAGCACTTAAGTGGGCTCCTGGGCTGCCAGCATCATGTGCCACCAGACCAGTTACTAAATCACCTTTCCATCTGTCCCACTCTTCTTTTTTACATAGTCATTTTTGGATTTAAGAAGACTGAGGTGAATGAAGTGTCCAGGGGCCATGCAATGAATAACCATGGAGCTGCTAGTCACAAGCACCTCCATCCTGCCCACTCATTTTTATCATTTTGTGGCATGAAAACTCAGTTGTGTTTCCCCTTTTGTCCATCTTTGTAATTTGCTAACAAAAGTCATGTTGTTAAATACCTTACTTATCAAACTGTAATGATTTTAGTTGATAAAGTAAAGACTGTCTAAGCGTGTTGCCACAGTTTAAAATTTTGCTTTAAATGAGTTTTGATTCATAGAATGGCTTGAGTTGGAAGAGACCTTAACAATAATCTCATTCCAACCTCTGTGCTGTGGCCAGGAACCTTCCAGCAGACCAGGTTGCTCAGAGCTCCATCCAGCCTGGCTTTAAGTGCTTCCACGGATGGGGCACCCACAGCTGCTTTTGACAACCTGTTGCAGCAGCTCACCACCCTCACAGTAAAGAATTTTGTCCCAGTGTCTCTGCTAAACCTTCTCTCTTTCAGTTTAAGGCATTTCCCTTGTCCCATCCTTACATGCCCTTGTGAAAAGTCTTCTCCAGCTCTCTTGCAGGCCTCCTTTAGGTAGTGAAAGGCACTAGAAGGCCTCCCAGAGTCTTCTCAGTGTGTCTCCATGAGAGAGGTGCTCCAGCCCCTGAGCCTGGAGAAATGTGCATTAAGTGCACAGAGAAAGGTGCTAGGAAGGGTCATCTGTGTCTGAAAACACTGCTGTCCCTGGGCTTGGCTGGCAGCTTTTTGTTTCAGCTCTTTTGTAAAGGCAGTGATAACAAAGTTGGCGCTCTCTCTCAGCAATTCTGGTGCTGTTTCCTCAGGCCATGAGTTTGGATGATAAATCTCTCCTCCTTTCTGCAGGCCAGGAGAATCACATCTTGTCCCCTGACAGGATATGCCAAAGCATTGCCACATTTTTGTCTGCATTTTAGACACTCTTCTGGAGAGTGTGGCAGAAAAGGTGCAACCCAGGTGGACTGGGTGTCCTCCAAAACTCCTGGCATCAAAAGCTGCCTCCCAAGCAACATCACTCCTTCCTTTGGCTATGGCAAACATGATAGGCAGACTTCTCTTTCCTTTTAGTAGTCAAGGAAAGCCTAAAGTGTTCAGAGAAAATGAAAACTGCAACGAGATGGTGGTTTCCTCTGCAGAAACTGAGGCTGTGAAATGTGAGGATGGAAGGAAAACTTAATAGTTTTCTGCAATAACAGAAATTTAACAGGGTTCTGAAAATTCAAGCTGTCTTCAAACTTTTTCTTCTTTGTTTTAAATACAAAAACATAAATATTTTGATTATTTTCTAATGATGTTGACTGCTGGGAATGTTATTGCAGTCTCTGGTTTCCGATATTGAAACTGCTCCTTGGGTGGGCCAGATCTGGAAAGATTTTTAAGGCTATTACATTCTTAGAATAAAATCCCTTCACCTAATATGTAAACATGCTTTCTTCTGTCTGCTGTACTTGATCCCTCTATTTATGACTTGGGATTTCACCTGAGACCTGGGATGAGAAGTATCTGAATGTAAAGAATGTACAAACACTCTTATTTTGATGAAACAAAGTGTTTTCATGTTGATATTTGAGCAGATCTTCACGCCTCCTTTTTAAATTGGGGTCCTGTTCTGAGCCACAGTAGAGTTTGAGCATGCATTCAAAAGTCAACAACTACCCTGAATCTGAGTAGGGCTTCTTCTAGTTGCATTTTTTTTCCTGTAACAGAAAAGCAATGGTGCAATATAACTATCAACACTTATTAAGGTCTTTTTGGTTTTCTTATGAAAGCAAGTTAGAATTCTGTGCACTAAATTAATGCACAGAGTAATTATTTCTGTAAGGTATTTTCTGGACAGAATTCTAATCCAGCAATATGAGACTTGGTTGCTGTTCTTGCACGTGCGGTCAGGATGGGGTACCAAAATAGCAGGAGTTGGAGTAAAACACAGCAGCCTTTTAGCTTAATCTTGAATTCCACCATCAGATAATTGATAAAGAGACGTGCAGGTGTATCAAAGATTGCTCTTTCAGAAGTGCAAACTAATTCACTTAAGCTCCGGAAAATAACTCCAAATTTGGTTCTTTATAATGTACTGTGACTGTGTAAAATGCCTCTACCCAAAGAGCTTGGTTTGGGTATATTCCAGAAGCTTTAAAGCCATTTTTGGTAACTGTTAGTGCTTCAGAGGGTACATATTCTGGCTCATGCATGTCTTTAGAGGAGGATGAGAATGCTGAAGGACCCATTGCTGGCCCCAGTGTGGGGGATCCCACAGAGAGAGCAGAATGGGCTCTTGGATGGTGACCCAATGGCTTTCACAGTTATGTGGCCTAAACCACAGTGGCTCCAGGACTGGGCTGGCCACGAGACAGGCTGATTGCTCCTTCTGGTGCCAGCAAAAGGGGAATAAAGGTGTGTTCTGGAGCTGGGCAAGTGTCTCCGTTGCCCTGCACTGGTAGCAGGGCAGTTGCATTGCTGTGTCCATCCTCATCAGTAACTGCAGCTCCGTAACTCCTGCTTATCAGCTGCCTTGCAGTTGCACATGCTGCAATGTCTTCTCTCACTGGGCGTTCAGAGGCTCCTGGGAAGGAGTGAAACTGCAAGGACTGTGTTTCCACTGGAGCTGTAAAACTTGCAATGTATTATTAGCATTAGAACAAGCTGGGTGCTGCCAGCGTATTTGAGATTTGGCAGCAGAGTCTTAGGTATTATTGAGGGGCTATAAAATGAGTATTTCTTTTTTAAAAATGGATTTTTTAAATTTTGTTCTTTAAAAAGCCATATCACAAGTATAGCAAAACTTTTAGCTAAAGAAGAAAAAATAATATTCACTTTTTCAGATTATCGTTGATATAATATAATCAAGGTCATAATATCCATGGATATATTTCTATATGCAAAGAATATGGAAGAAATAAATTTCTGGATGCAGCAGCCTTTCTCCAGGTCACTGGGAAAAAGGCTTAATGGCCTAATAAATATATCATGTGTACTTACCTTGTGTTGACAGTATCCTTGGGTACATGAGGTTACAGAGTCCTGCTACTGTGCCAGTAGCAGGGCATACAGTTTATTATTTATGTCCCTTTACAAAGAGATCAACTTGACATAAATAAGGTTCATCATTGCCTATTAATTTCTTGTGTTTGAGTTCTAAAGGAGTCACTGAAGTCCTGTAAGCTCCATGTGATGCTGCAGCGAAGTTCTATATATTTGGTGGGGCTTTTTTGTAGTTTTGGGGGTGGGAGTTGGGTTTTTTGGGAGGATTTTTTTTTTTGTTTCTGTTTTTTTTTTAATTGCTTTTCTTTCAGGGGAGTTTTACTCAAAGGATTCATATTGTGGTTTTTGGGTGTCAGTAGTCCTTCCATCCATTCTTCAGCATGTGTACAAGTGGACCGTGCCCTTGACTCCCAGTCTGGCAGACTGGCATTAAATGTTTGCTCTCCTGCTTGTGCATATTGCAGGGCTAAATGGGCTATGGCTGTTTGGGCTATGCCCAAACAAGTTCCCTTTTCACTGACAGATGAAATAACAATACCTGGCATTAAGAGAAAGCCGAGTGTTTGCTTTGGGTTTCCCTGAAGAGCCTCCTTTGTCTCCACTGTCTCTGCTCAGGGCAACATGTACACATTGCTGAATCTGAGGGTGCTGTTGAGATGCTCTGGCTAGTGAAATCAGGAGCAGGTCAGCACCCATGTGAAGATCTCCATCCACTTGGTGTGCCTGCTACTCCTGGTAAGGCTTTGCAAGTAATCCCTGTCCAGTGGGGTGGTCCAGGCTGATGTGGGCAATCTTGTGAGCTCAAAGCAGAGGGTGGAATATTCACAGCCCCGGGAAGGAGGTCCTGGTGGACTGCCCCTTACTCAGTGTTTATATGGCTCGAAGGAGGAGAAAGTTATGGACAGCTGGATGAACCTTAGCAAATATTTACAGATACCTGGTATCACCTGGATGGCCCTGGTCTAGCTTTGGGAAGTCAGCAACTCACCTGGGCTACAGGGATGTCCTAGTCAGTCACATGCTCACAAGGTGGTTTGACCAGTTGAAAACCAGGATTTTAAGATCTATTTGAAAGCAGATACAGTATCCAAATTACTAGACATTATTAGCAGAAAGGGTTATTGAAAATAAATAAAAGGGAGAATATAGGGGCCTGAGTAAATATATGTATTACAGATCTCTGTATTGTATAAGTGGCCTTGCCCTGATCCTAGTTGTTCTAAATGGGCTGCAGCTGTGGCCAATGCAGATAACTGGGATAAAAGGGGGTGGGCTTGGCCAGTCAGGGAGCACCTTGGAGGAGCCCTGATGAAGAAGCAGGAACAACACTGCTGTAAAGAGCTGCTTGTGAGAAAACCACCCAGAAGGTCTGGGACTCTAGAAATATGATAACAACAATATGAATACAACAGGAGAAGGTTTTTTCTCCCTGGTTTAGTCATAGCAAAAATAATTTAAAGGGGCACATTCACCTACTCTCCCTGAAGTGGGGAGGGAAAAAGTTTTGAGGACACTAAACTTCATTGCCGTCATTGCTGGTTTATCACAATTATCCTACTGGATAAAAAGAAATATTTTATTGGTGTTACTGATTGAAAAATCCTAGGTAGCTTGAGGGAAAAATTATAGTTTTGTGAGAAGCTGCAGAGAGAAAAAGTCACAAGGGCTAAACAGTGGATGAAAACAGGGTGAAGAAACATAACTCCAAAGCTCTGCAATCTTAGATGTTCTAGAAAAAAGTTTATTTGTCAAACAGTTATCTTCAGACGAGATGTCAGCCTTGTAGGGAATCCTCCCTTATGAAAATGAATGTCTGGAAAGAATGGGAGACCAAAAGAGTAGGGAAGCCAGCCAGCCTTTTGGTGAAATGAGATAATCTTGGACATACTGTGGTAGGGAAGCAAGGTTGATAGGTGTCAGGTCTGTTCTGGTTTTATGAAAAATGGATACTTTAATTGTACTTGATGCCTTCTCTTAGGGGGGCTAGCTACATGATATCTCCATCTTTTGGGAGATTGGGATGTGTCTGCAACATGGGGAGGGAAGAACATTGGGCTCATAGGGCCACGAAGCTTTGCAATGTTTCTTGAAGAAATTTTGTGTGCTTTAGTATTCCCTGCTGGAAGCTCAGGGCAATTTTCAGCTGGGCTTGCTTCATATAGACATGTGTGTGAGGGTGTATGTAGTGCTTTAAGTGCTGTATGAACAGAGGTTTTCCATTACTTTGAGTGGTCTTGATTCAACAAGATACAGATCCCCACATGTGCTTATAGTAAGTTAAGTCTGAGTCTGGTAGAGGAGTCACCATTTCTGAATATAGGCATGTCGTATATTCTTGCATTTACCTGACTGTTGCTAGGAGATTAGCCAGAGGAATCTTTTCCTGGTTAATCCCAGAGTGGTCATGTGTGTCTAAACCAGGAGCCCTTTGAGAATTCAGCTTGGGGATCGAAAACTGGTATTCTTTGCATTTGTATTTTGATGTATACAGTGCTCTGAGAACTAAATAGCAGAAGAGCTTACCCAGCTTTTGTAGGTGACTTCAGGAAAATATGAAAGGAAGTATTAATTAATACTGCAATAAAAGTATGAAGAGGAAGTCTTAATTAATACTCTGTCACTAGATAAAAAGTCGTAAAAAGTAGGCAACTTGACCTACAGTCATTCTGATTTCTTTCCTTCTGTAGGAATTAGTGACTATCATCTTGTCATTTTTTATTTATGGCAGCAGCTTGTAGCCTTTAGCTTATAGATTTCTTATTAATTCAAGGTCTTTGGTTTTGTTTCCAAGGTATTTTTTATCGTTAGTTTGTCTTTGCTAGAGGTGTGCAGATAGAGCTCCTCAGTGGAGCTGATGCCAAATAGCTGTTGGAAGGTCTGTAGGGACTTGCTTCTTGGCTGCCTTTCAAGTGCAGGATGGCTGTAAAATGTTCCAGTGTCAGAATCACTACATCTGTCATTGTTCTGCTTTTCTCTGTCAATAACTAGTCTAATTCAATGACATATTTGTTCTTAAAGGGGGAAAGCAGATTTATCTATGTGCCAGCACATGAGTCTTTTCAATTTTTCTGCTCAGATAATCATTGGGCTTCAGGTTTCAGTGGTTACTTAAATTAATCCCAGTGATATCTTTTCAGTCTCTTCAGTGTTTGCGTTGAGAGAAAGGCCAAAACATATCCTGTCTGTTGGGAACCACTAGACACCAATCATCTGGTGAGATGGAAGAAAAGAGAGTGCAGGCTTCAGTGTTCATTTTTGTGATGAGTGACTGGGGTTAAAAGGAATTAATTTTGGCAGAACTTTTCCTGCTACTTAGGACAATATTTAACAACTGGAATGTGTTATTTCAATTTTTCCTTTCTTTATGTGCTGGGAGCACTTTTGCTTGTCAGCTTGCACACCCATTTGGGTCATTTATGCTGCTTCCTGTCCTGGTGAGTAACAATCCACTAGTGTGATATCTTCACTTTTCTTTAGTTTGCAGATTGCTGAGTTTCCAGTGAAAATACTGCAAGTGTAAGTGCTGATTTTCACTTTTATCTCTTTGTGCACCATTTGGAAAAGAGTGCAAATCACTTGGGGACTTGCGGACCCCAAGCTAAAAACTCCTGACCTCGCCCACCTCACCATTTTACACCTGAATGTGTGGGTACCTACACAGCTGAAGCTTATGCTCCCCTACCAGTATGCTGCAGACTTACCAAACTTTCCCTTCAAATACTTCACAGTTTATCATCTGTGACAGCTGCTGTGAGCTCGGCACCTTTTCCTCATTGTCTTCTCTGCAAGGACACCTGTGGTGGTAACTTTTGGAGCAGCAGGGATGACTGGGAATTTGATGACTGCAGGCTGGAAAGGTTGGTCCAAGCACTGTTCCTTGCCTTGTGTTTGAGAGCACAAGTCTTGGGGCAGAGAACCTGGTGGCTATGTCACACTGATGTGCACTGCAGTGCTGAGCTGGGGCTGAAGCCCTTAGGTGCTCTCACAGTGCAAACCTTATATAGTAATACACACATATGAGGTTATTAGTGAATGAGAGGTAAGCTGGAAATAGGCAGCTAGGCAAAGAATTCTTGCTCAAAACCTGCCTGGATTTGCTTTACCTGTTTTCTCACCACTTGAGCAATAGTAATTACTTTGTGTGGCAGTCCTCAGCCTGCTCCATGAATGAATTGCACACATAAGTCTTGAAAGTTTTAGTAGAGCTGTGGTGAGTTTGCAATTGCAGATACGTAGATATGTGTTTGGCTTGAATCTGGAGCCATAAATGTGTAATAGTGCATAAATGGGCTATCCTTGCTTTATGTGCTCTGGTTGTTAACTAAGAAAATGAGAGCAGGGCCCAATGGGTCAAGAGGTGTAAGAGGAGACCTGTTATACTCTCCCAGTCTGTGGTCTTGTACTCTTGATATATGACCAATATACCATATAGTATGGTTATTGCACAGAAGGGAACTGGAGCTTCTCATGGTTTATCTGATGTTTCTTTTAATAAACTGCAAGATAGTGATTCATGTGTGATGTTACCTGTAGCTTTTAGTACTCCATATGCCTTCTTGCAGGCTTGTTCTTTCCTAATTGTGGTAAGAAAATACGAATTTTGCCCCTCAAGGCATCTCTGCATCTTCTACTGAAGAATGTTTGTCAGTGCAGGCCTTTTAAGGTTTGTCAGTAGGGTCTGTTCTCTCTGTGGCAATGCTCAGAAGTACATCTGTGGAAGTGACCTACTCCTGTCCTGGAAAAGCAGAGGTGGAAAGAGAAGTGGTATCTTGTGGGGTATCTTTCCTTTCCCTTCCTGAAACCACAGGTCTCAGTACTTCTGCAAGATGACTAAGGTTTCTTTCAGCCTTGGGCTCCTTGACTTTTCCTGCGTGTGTTTCAGCTGAACATAAGTGTATCTGAGTTAGTTTTGAAGTAGCTGGCTCAGATGTAGTTTGCATTCTTCAACTCCAGCAATAATTATGGCTTTCAGCAGTGTCTGACTCCCTTTGCTGCTCAGGGAGCCTGTGATGAGCTGCTGCAGTAAGAGACTTGAGTTCCTAGATTAAAGCCAGCTTGGCCTTATCCAGACTGCAGTGCTGGGATACGGTAACTCTCCTTTACAAACTGAGCTATTGCAGTGAATTCCTCAGGGCTTTTTGCTTCCTGCCTTTTGAATTTCTTTTTCTGTGAACTTAGCAAGTGTGGCTTTTACCTTTATCCACGACTGACCTTTTCTCAATGCTATCTCTCTGCTTAAAAGCTCATGCCAGCATGTAAGCTCTTGTCATTTTCTCCAGCAATGGCTTTGTGCCAGGATCACACCAGTCTGATAAAGTGCCCTGAACAGCCTATCCCTTCACAGCCTACCTGCCTCACTGCTTGCAGCATCATCATTCTTCTATTGGCTCTGCTCTACCTGCTTCTACAAAATCCACCTTCTTCGGAGACATCTCGTCTTTCCTGATGGCTCCAGAAATTCCACGGGCTGCATTTGGTGCTAGCTGGGGCTGAGCCTTCCAAAGTTGGCTCTTGGAATGGATATGGTGATACTGTGCTTTGAAGTCAGACTGTGTGTTTTGTAAAGGGCATATTTTTGATGCCTAAAAACATGAGATGGTTAAGGCAGGGCATGATGCCAAACAGTGTGGGAAAAGTGGGGTTGAGAAAGCAACCACAGGGATGTACTAGGTAGATGTGGGAAGTGCTTGAGTAGATCTGTGCCAGTGCTGTCCCTAACTTGCCTTTCTTCCTTCTGTTTTTCCACACTTCATTGAGGAAGGCACAGGTCTATTTCCAGATGTTTGACTGCAGTACTGTAGCCCTCCTTATACTTAGCAGGAACTGAACTTCCCTCTGTATCTGCCCTGCCACAGTGATTTGAGCTGGGTGGGTCAGCACAGCCTTTGCTCTGACATGGGAGCCCACAATGAGCCATCTCAAAGGTGAAAACCAAATCTGGAGAGAGGAAAAGAGAGTTTGGGATAAGTTACTGTGGACCTGCTGCCTTATCTTCTCTGCATTATAGTCCTCAAAAAATATGTGTGGAATCATAAGGTAATTTTTGTAGGAAGAGACCTCCCTGGATCTCTGCTCTGACCTCCTGCTTGCAGCCATAGCATTGGGTAAAATGCTCCCATCATCTAACCTGAAATGCCCTGCTGAAGACAGCAGCAGCTAACAGCAGCTCTGGTGGATGATTTCCCCAATTCCCACATGTTTTGCTGTGGACAGGTCCTTTTGGAGCCCTGGCTGCTGCCTAACAGGTTCCCCTGGTCTTTCTGCCTCCAGTTGCTCTGCGTAATGGGGGACCTGGGAGCACCCAGTGCTGTCTGGCTGTCTCTTCCACCCACACTGTTTGGACACTGGCTTTCTTGAGGCACATGGAATACCTTTTTGATTGCACAGTTCTGAATGAGACTAGGCAGCTGTTGCCTTTAGTTGAAATGTGTTTGTCTAAAAAAAAGAAGTGTAACTCCTTCCCCAGCCTGCCTCAGATATATTTCTGTTTTGACAGATCCTTAAGGTGATTGACAGACCTGTAGTTGCCAGCAGCTTTTTATGGGAGCTTTTCTTACCACGCTTGTCTTGGGAAAGATTTTTTTTTTTTGAACCACTTAATCCCTGACTTAAGCTTTTTTAGAGTCTCAGCAATAGCTGCTTTAGGTAATCTTGATAGATCTTCTGGAATGTCCAGTAATCCTGCCCTTTCTTTAATTTTACATGCTGAGAAGTTGTAATGACTTGGTGACTGGAAGTTATGGAAAACAAATCATTAAGTGCTTTTTCTTCTCTCACAACCTCATTTTCCCACTTCTTTTGGGACTTTTCTGTCTGCAGTTGACCTGCTCCTTGTGCAATCAGTGTCTTTTTAATCAGCTCATTAAATAATGTTTTTCATCAGAGTTTAGACTCTCAAACTACTCTTAGAAAACATTTCTTCTTATCTCCTTACTTTATTCTTCCCTTAGCTGTGGCAGAAAGCACTTAATGGAGGCTGCAGGCCTTGAATTTGGTCTGAGAATAGAGGGGAGGAGGAAACCTTGACCATTCATACTTTAGTGTTTCTGACAGATACCCTTTGGACTGGCTCATCGACTTGCACAGAATTCATTGTCTGACTAAGTGACTTATAAAAACAAAAAGAAAGAAAAGTACCCTAGATATATTTTTTTGCATGGTGACATCAGTAAACCCACAGAAAACATACAAGGTTTGTGAGCATTTTGGGTCATCTGCTGCAATTTCTAATACAATAGCAGATCTATTAATCTGCTCCTGGTGAGATTGGCTGTGTTCTGTGTGCCTGGTCAGTGGATTTGGGCATCTGCACCACAGCAGATCTGAAAAGGGTCTTGCTAAAGGAAGAAGCAAAGTAGATGGATGACCCTTGTACTTGTAGAAGCTGTTGCTTAAACCGTGGTGGGTTGCTGGAAGAGGCAGGCTTGGGAATTACACACCTTCCCATCCCTTGTTACATGAAAGATCCAACTTTTACTTCCATCAGTAGGACTTTCCTACTGATAGTAGGAGTTAGAAGGTATTTTCAGTGAAATAAGAAGTAGAGATGCTTCAAGCTAAGGAGAGCACAGGAGAAAAAGAATATATTAAATGAAGACTTCGCACTTTGTCTGATTCTTTCTTTATTATCCATTTCCTCACTTTTCTATTCTCTTTTGCACAAACTGTAACTCTATTTGTGATGCTGTAAGTGGCTGTTTTCAGTGAATTGTAGAAGGGACAATGGATAAAATCAAGCAATTCTCTGCTCAGCAGTCCTAATTACTCTGTTTTACGTTGAAGCAACTGAGAAGTTTATATGTGTAAGCAAAGTTTGCTGCCAACTGAGCCAGATTATATACCTTTCATTTGTATGGTGTAACTCATACAAAATACACTGCCCAAAGCATTGCTAGAAATGTGATATAGTGGCATTTGCAAGCCCAGGCAAATATATACAAGATTTTCTACATTTCTAAATGTAGAATCTAGAGCTGCCTGTCTGACTAATACATTGGTAAGGGCATGCCGTACTTTATTAGATAGGAGTCTGTGTTTTGGCTTCATTAGATGGCACTTTTTTTTTGTCTTTCTGATTAGCTAGCAGTGTCTGGGCACGCTATCTCACACTGTTAACTCCTGACATCTTGAAAGTAAAAGCACCATTCTGTTTCTTTAGAAATTTGCAACATTTATTATTGTGCATTGTAAACAAGGAAGGGAACATATAGATGTTGTGTTAAAATTATTATTGTTGATGCAGTTTGTATTTCCTCCTTTCAGTCCACTTGCCACTCATTTAAATAACTTCTTTCTCATCCCATGTTTGTGTTGGATGTCAGGTTGTCTGTTATTGTTTGTGGTGGTGGCCTGGGCACCCACACTCCTGGCATTCATGACCAGGAGTTCATGCTGATGACTGGACAATGCTGAGAATGCAGATGCACAACAAATGCAACTAAAATGTCTTTTTTCCTGTCAAGAACGCGTTGTTATGTATATTTAAAGGCAAGGGTGTGAATCACCTTCTAACTACGGTTAGGTTTATTTTTTTCTTTGAAGGTCACAGCTTTTCCATTGCAGGAGTTCTAGTATTTTTTCTGGCTGACCAGACAACTGGACTAAATGTTTTTTCTCAGTCTTCTTTCTGAGGTACTGAGGCAAAGGCAGCAAAGTACTTGGACATTTTCTATCTAGAGAATAGGAAAATATTTGAGAACATATTCAAGTTGATAACAAAAATATAAATTGAATAGAAATAAATAGAACAAAGGCAGGAACTTAAGCTTCCTCTTTGATTTTTTTGAAACTTAGTGTTTTGACAGTTTGGTTTGAACTTAATGTATGTTTTGGAGCTTTTTCCCAACAAACTGATGGTTTAAGAACTAGGTAATAAAATGGAAGGTGGTAGAATATTAATTTAAAAAAGCCGGAAAACTAGAAAAGATGTGAGGACAAGTGTTCTTGAGGTTTGGAGAATAATTTTTGCATGTAGCAGCTGTATTGTAGAAACCAACTGCATTATAAGTGCTGGGAGAAAAGTCCTGGGAGCAATGATGTTTTTCTGTTTGGATTTTTTTTTTCTGAAGTAAGGATTTGGGAGCATCAAATTAAAATACTAGGAGGTAAGTCTGAAACAAACAAAAGAGCAGTATTTTCAGAAAACATAATAAAATAATAAACATAATAAAAATAATAAGACCGTGAATAAATAATGCCTTAGACTTTCTGTATTCTCCATATCTTACATGAAAGATTGCTCATAAAAAACCCAAACAACAGAACAACCTGTTTCCCCCTAACCGGAGCCTTTTCTCTTCAAAAGTAAATGGATACATTCACAGAAGAAAAATTTGGCATACACAAGAACTTTTTTGTGTGCTGCCTGACCAGTCCTGGCTCCCTGTGACTAATTTGGAGCTGGCTTTTGTGGCCACAGGTGGCTCCCAGCAGAGCTGTGTGTGCAGATGCTCCTTTCTGCCCTGGGTTGTGCCAGTGGCCACTGCGTCTCAGGGCCAGGGCAGGACCTGCCTGGGGTCTCCGAGCCTTGCGGGTCTGGCTGGGCTGAGCGGGGCCAGCAGGCACAGCAGGCAGGGCCCCACTCCATGGGAAGCAGAGCATGGCTGCCCGGAGCAGGAGATGCCAGCCTGGAGGTGCTGGCTTGAATTCCCCCGGTGGGTTGAAGTGGGTCAGTGCACTGGTATGCCGCCCATTATGCGATCTTCCTTCTCCACTTAAAGACGCATCGTTTTCTTCATCTGATAATTTGCTTCAAGGACCAGAAAAGTGAGTTTAAGGAATTTGCCCCCAGTGCTGAAAGAAAAACCTGGGGACCTCCCACGAGCTCATTATGGAGTTGTAAGGACCTCCATGAAGCCAAGAGTTCTTGGTGTCAGGGGCTCCTTACAAAAGGAGGTATTTGCTACAGTATTGATTTCAAAATGGGCTGTTTTATTTAAAAATGCTGAGCTTGGAACAAACCGAGTTCAGCACATTAGTGGTTTTTGGTCTCTTCAAATGCCAGCAGAGGAGATGAAATGCCTCTTCACAGGGGTACTTAAAATGACTCTCATGTTTACTCATGTGAATATTTTCCATAGCGTGACCATGAAGTACATTTGGAATAACATGCAAACCTAGGGAAGTGTAGGGAATTCTTTTGTCATGTCTGTTGAATAGCATGAGCAAGACAAGGATAACAGTTCATTAACACCTCCAATAAAAGAAAAAAATGCTTTATTGCTACTTGTGTGATGTGAAACTATTTGACAATTAAAAATATACTCGCTGAACTTCTGTGGAATACAGGATGTCACACAGGATCTCATTTAGGATTTTTGCTAATTTCTGATTGTTGCTTAGGAAATTTTTTGTTTGTCTTTGGTTTTTTGTTCTGTTTTCCTTTATTTTTTTATTTTTTTAATTTTTCCTGCTGGAACAATTCAGCATGGCAAATGACATGGATGAGACAGCCATAGTGGGCTTTTTTTCTGTTGGTGTCACTCCTTAAGATTGGGTGAGCCAGTAGGAATGACTTCCCAGTTTTGGCTTGTTGTATAGCACTGTGTGCAACAGGTAGTAGAAAGGACAGAAGTAGCTGGGCCCTCTATAGGTAATGCATTTCCAAGTAGCAGGATGCTCACTTGAGAGAGGCCTTTCTTACACCATCTCATGTGATGGTTTGAGAAGCAGTTACTTGGAAATCTTCCTCTGCCCAGATCTGCTCAAGGACTGGTTGAACAGGATGTACTGAGCTGAGGCAAGAGCTTTTCAGTGTGCAGGGACTTACCTAGAGCAGACACAACCTGTAATGGTGTGTCCCCAAAAATTGCTTTACTTAGCCAGTCCTAGAGCAAACAAACAGCTGAGCCATGCATATCCAAAATGCCAGGGGTGGTGGAGACAGAGGAAGGGCTCACTTCCACAGGTTGGGGAGCACGGTCCAGCCCATGCTGGGTGTTGGGAATTTGTTGGGATAGTGAGAGGGGAAGCTGAGCGTGTTAGGGACTGCACTCTTAGTTGCTGTGCTTGTGTGCAAGACAGACTTATGGCAGCTTTAGGAAGAAGGCTTGCAGATGTTGGTGTGGCAGACTGAGCAGAAAGAAGAAATTTGGGAATGTTTACTCCTTTGCAGTAGTTTTTCCTTGCTGCAGTGGCTTTTGCATTATTGGATATTTTTCTAAAAATCTTTGTACCTGCTAGTGTGGCTCAGCCAGACCAAGTCCTACAGTGGCAAAGCAACTTGTGAAAGACTAAATCCTAGGAGAAATCTTTAAATCCCATGTATGCTTTGGGATAACCACTCCCTTCTGCTTCAATCTGCTGGGCAGTGCACCAAACAGTTTGTTGACAGAACATTTATTGCACTGATACTTGCTAACACAAAGTAAGATTGTGTATTAAGGAGGATTTATGCTGCAACTACATGCAAGGGAATCTGGTCTTCAAGCTTAAGAAAATGAAAACTTTCAGAGGTGAATCCTGATATCAGAGCTTAGTCCTTTGCATGATCTGGCTGGCCCAGCCAACCAGATTTGTGGCCAAGAGACATCATCACTGTATGGGTTATGTCTGGTGTCAGTGTTATGGGAGAACAGGGGGAAGAGAGAATGGAAAGAAAGAAATGGGATAGAAATAATAAAAGTGAAGAGAACATCTGGGTTATAAGTTCATTTGGAGAGGAAATGCCATGTAAGTCATCCTGTGGGTCTTGTACGTGAACATATGTATATTGTGCTGTGGTGGTGGCAGTATGTCCTCATGGTGGCTGGGGTTTCAGGGCCTTTGTGTACGCAGAATGTCAAAAAGTTTCTCTGACTTAAAGATTTAGAAGTAATCTGTAAGCATAATTTGATATTGGATGTAGAGTATTTATTGATCAAAATGTGAACAGAATAGGCAAGAGTTGCTTCTTGAGGAGGTGAGTTTCATCACTGCATTTTGGATTTCCATTCTTCTCTCCTTCCAAACTATTCTTCCCCACTAAAAAGCCCAGATGAGTTAAGATGTATTAGTGTGCAATCCAGTGGGCTTCCTTGCCATTGTGTAAGGTTGCTTTGCTGTGTATTCTGGAGGATTTATCCCTGTGGTGTTCTGTTGGCATTATGGTACTTGCTCTCCACTTCTAAGATAGAGGCAGAGTGTTGTAAAATCAGGCCTTTATCTTTGCTGTGGGTAAACTTTATTACAGAGCAGCACTCCAGCCTGCATCTTCACTTGCACTGACCTACATAAACGTGCTGGTTTCACCCTCTCTCTTGCTTCCCTCATAGGTTGGACTTGATCTTGGAGGTCTTTTCCAACCTAATTAATTCTGTGATTCTGTAATGGCTTTGTCCAGCTCATTAGTAGCCATGTGGAAGTGCAGGTATGTGTGTCTTGCTGGATGACTGGTAAAGCCCAACTCATGGTGCTCTGAGCCGTTCTTTGGGCTTATGTTACAAAAGGCAAACCCCTTTGACGCAGTGCAGAACAGAGGGTCAGCTATTACGGGTGTAATTATTCCAGTGAAGAATGCAGGGTGGTTGAGTGCTGCTGTCAGGCTGGGCTGTGTTTTAGACCTGACAGGTAAAGAGGACTAAGAAATAGCTGTGTTTTTCTCCCATGACCTTGTTTAAAGGTGACACAGGACCCTACTCCTCTTGCTTTTTCTCTCCTGCAAAATACACATATTTTGTTTAAGTGCTGATCCCACAGCCCTGTGAGCAGTTTCAGCTTGATAAGGAATGCTTGATGTAATCTTCTGAAATTAGGCATGTAGGTGTGTTGTGCTCATTAGCCTGCTAGTGGCCATTTAGCTATTTTATCTCAGTTATAATTAAAAGAGTGTTACCAGGAAGGGAGGAAGAGGAGGTGGGTCAGGAAGCTGAAGCTAGATCCAAGGCAGGATGTGTTTGGGCCTGTGGATGGGCAGTGTCTGGCAAAGATGTGCCTGCAGGTGTCTTCTAGCTATCACACTATGTTTGTACTGAAAAAGGAGATTTTTGGTTCCAAAACATTCATTTTGCACTGTCATTTGAAGAGGTTTCTTGCCCCTTGGAGCAAACTTCTGCATAACTCTCCTCAAATCACCCCTATTAATGCACAGGATGTTTAGGTCAAACTGAGATAAAGCATTTTCCTCCTATAAAATTATTTATTTTTCCATAAAGAGAGATGACAAGGTGCATGGAATTTAAATGTGACCTGCAAAGCGTGTCTATTTGATTTAAAGTATTTTGTTTTAAGATCTCACACAGACCATATTTTTCCTTGCGACTTGTGACTGACTCTTCAGGCCTTGGGAAAACAAACTGTGTTTTTGTTTCAAGAATCTTCATCTACAAAATGAAAATAAAGTTGAAGACCTTGCTACATGTCCTTCTACTGTTATGGCATTCCCTTGGAGTGAATTTGGCAGGGATGTTGATGGAGAGCCCTTAAAAATGGCTGGTGCTCTCTGGTTCAATGTTTATACACCCCTGGAGGATCTGCAACTAAGCCAGTTCAGAATTGCACCAAGAGATTGGGAAATCCCTTCTGTCTAAATTAGTTCATTTGATGGAAGTTTGCAGGGGTAAAATGACCACTTTTGTCTAAATTAGTGCATTTGATGGAAGTTTGCAGGGGTAAAATTACCACCCCTCTAAAAGTAACTGGTAGTGTCATCAAGGAAATGGTGTTGTAGCACCAAGTAGTGATGAGGAAGATAAATCAAAGCCGTCCTTGCAGAGAACATGCAGAACAGTCCCCTTTGCTGGGCAGAAAAACAGACAGCCTTGTGTTACTTGTGATGGGCCAGACAGGGCCTTGTGCCAGAAATTAGTGATGGTTTAAAGAACCAGATTTTGTTTCTGAATGGGGCAATAATTGTGTAAATGAGATTTTTGATTGTTTTTAAAATTATTTTAACAACTGCCAAGTGAATTCTTTTCTTTTGATGAAATTGAGGACAGAGTTGTTTCTGGTAGAAAAGGAAACCCAATTTCTTTATAGAGGGGGAGGGGGCAGAGTGAAAAACCCATAAAGATGAGACCATTGGCAGGTCTCTGGTGAGGAAGGAAAGTCATTGTAAGTGTTGTCAAGGAAGGGGTGCTGCTTCTCATAACCCAGAGGAAAGGGTGTGAAATGTGGTAATAATTGTAGGAAATAGTTGTCGTCGTTGTTCTGGCTGGACTGCGCCCTACACAGCAAAGGGAAATAAACACAGATCTCTCTGATTCTTGTTACTGCGCTTGTTTAGTTTCATGGTGTCGTAAGAAAGGAAACGATGGAGTAAAAGGGATCTTGGCAGGCTTTGGTTTTCCTCTGCAGAGGGGTGGGAAGGAGAGCAGAGTTTAATTATACCCTATAAAATGTGTATGTTTGCTCTGAAGTATTTCAGGCTCAGGCAGAAGGTAAAACACCTGTAAAAACTCCTGACTTGTGCCTGTGGGTTATGTCTGTTTGGGGTTCTGATATCCGTGATATATAAAAGTTCTGGAGTTTTTCCTCTGTCTTCCCTACAGTCTTTTTGCTATGCATTAGTAAACTTCTCTCCTTGAACTTTGATTTATATTCACATCCTTTCTGTCTCAACACCCTTTCTTGGCCAGGCCACTGTGACCTCTTGCCATCTGTGTTTGACTGCTTTGCTTTCAACTCTCCTCCTTCCTTATCTCCTGATCCTCACTGACCTCTCTGGATGTCTTGCTGGCCCTTGGTTCAGTTCTCCCTGCCCCTTTTCTGCAGATTCCTGTTGGCTCTCACCAGTCCAGTCTCTTGCCTGCTGTACTCCAGCCTGCTCCATGGTCTTGGCTCTCCTTTCCATACTGCTCACCTGCTCTCCCTTGTTCATTGCTGCCCACTCAGCCTTTAATTGCCTCTCTCTTGATGCTCCTCTCAGTAGCTTACAGGTGGTATGAGCCATTTCCTTACCCCTCCTTCCCAAACACCTTTTCTTGATCCCATCATGATTTTTGCCTGCCTATCCCATTTGGACACAAAGTGAGTGGCTGTTCAGTCTCTCGCTCATCCCTTGCGTCCAGACTATGTGCAAAACCGGCGGCTGCAAACTTTCGAGGAAATCTAATTCCGTTTTTACGAGCTCCAACCTTTGCAGGCTATAATTACCCGTTGCCATCATCACTGGGACCTCTTTGCTGCCGGCTGCCCTGACGCAGGCACACGAGCACACACGTGTACAAATACCAGAGCCCTGCTTGCCCGGCCTCAGCCTGAGCAGCCACCGGCTCACCCGCACCGGACCCTTGCCGTCACTGCCCTTGGCACAGCTCTTTCAGCTCCTTCAGGCCCTGCCTCATTTTCCTCCTGTCTGCCAGGTATTGTTCCCTGTGCTACCCTTGCCCATCGAGCTGGTGAGGAAGGGCTCATTTGTGTGTGTCTGCAGTGTCTTTCTGGGTTGGCTGGGCATTACTTTTGCTATATTGAAATGCCCCCAGTGGTTGTCTCCACTGGATATCTTTGTACATTGGTGTGGAGATACCATTTCTGTAGCATGTCCTGCCCCCTGTCAATGCCCAGCCTTGGCACAACTGCTGTGATTTTGTTGTTCCCCTTGGTTCTCCTTGTCTTGACCTCCTGGTCTAAGGCAGATGGGCACCTTTCTACATAAGGGTGCTTCCACATTTTAGTCTAGCCTAGCAAATAAACAGCATCCTAACCTGGTACTGATTTTTTAACAGCTCTGGTGAACTTATCCCTAGTGTGACATTGCCTCTCAGTGAGGTTAAATTCTTATGCTGACCTTTGTAAGAACCAAAAGAAAAACCCCATCCACTTCAGAAATTACTTGCAGGGTGTCTGCAAGTTTATGGAGGACATAAAAAGTAAGCTTTCATGGAGAAACAGCCTTTTGTCAATGTACCTGCTTTTTCTATCCCTGGATGCATGGTGAGCATTGTCACCACTTGCTTCTTGGGTAAAATGCCCAAACTCTTAAAATACAGAGCAGCAGAAGCCCTGGGATGTGAGACAAGAAGTAGTGTTGCTGCATCCACTCTGGTTTGGGCATGCTTGTCTGATTTCAGAGTCAGTGGAGCAGTCATGGTATGTCCTTTTGTCTTCTCCCTGCTCCTCCTTGAAGGCCCTCTGGCAGGTCTTCAAGGGCAGAACTTGCAATCCAGAGTTGCTTGATTCAAGATTTGAAAGCAGAAGCCCAAGAAAATGTCATTTTAAACATAACAAAAAATCTCTGCATATCCAGCCCATCAGCACAGGGCACCCATGTAAAAGCTTCCCTTTCCTGCCCTTCATCTCTTGATTAATTTTCCTCATTTCTTGGTGTACATGAGTTCATCTGCTTCAAGCAGTAGGGCAGCAGAACAAAGCAGTTTTCAAAGGAAACAAACGTCATTTATATCTGGTTTTCATTTCCTTTTTCTTCTATTTGGTAAACTGTACATTATTTAATAACAGAAGACTTGCTCATTCTTGTGTCTCAGACTCTGAATTATTAAATCTCAGAATCTCTGATTCAGATAAAGAGTAATTAGGATGTGCAGTATCTTCCTGACACGTGCTTGAGATGTAATCAGGAACCAAGGTGCTCTTAGCTCTTTAACAAATGCTTTGTTAAAGTATACTGTAAAGTACTGTCTTAGGAATGGAAAGAGCCTGTAGTCAAAGGGAAAAAAATCTTCTTGGAAGCTGAGAGCTTTGGGAAGGTGGGATCAGGTATATGTAGTGTTAGAGACAGTGCTCATCTGCTGGATTTATCCTTCATTAAATTTTCAGCATAGATCCTCATAACATAGTGTCAGCAGAAACACAGGCAAAGTTTAAGGGATTACACTGGTTAATACATGGATGTAAGTTTTGGGTTTTGTTTGTTGCATTAGAGCTCAAGGAGTCATTTAGGTGCTTTGCTTGGACTTGTGCCCACATCTAACCATATGGTACAGCAGCTGATGGAATGCAGATAATAACTTCGTTTTCTTTGCTATTTAGGTTCAAACTTGTGCTAACAGGTCTCCTCCCAAGCTTTGTTCCAACCCACTAGGTGAACCTAATAGGGAAATTCATCTCTTAATGCCTCAGTTTCCCCATATAGCAAACAGCAATAATAGTAATAATACACTGCTTCTCTTTTAATGTGTTTGGAGTATATGGATGTAAAGCACCAAATATGAGCTTGCTGTATAATTATTTGGCCTACTAGTTGTACTCAGTTTGTCTGACCATGCAGAGGAACACCCATGTTTGGGAAACCTGGACTTCCCATATCTACCTGGGCAGTGCTGCCAGCCTGCCCAGTTGGGCTGTGACCTACAGCATGGCAAATGCAACTGGCATTAGTCAGCTGGCCACTTCAAAAGGTGAGGGGGAGAAGGAATGAAAACTTGCAGGGGGAAACCATGCTTCAAACCTGAATAAAGAACCTTTTTCTCTTCTGACCAGGGAACCTGGATACACAGGCAGTGCCACTTCTAGGTAATTTTAAGATGTATTCATATTTCAAAAGAGAAGTGAGTCAAACCAGCTAATCCATGTAACCTGTCATAGGTATGTGGTGAAATACACATCTGTCAGCCCTGAGCAGCTGCTGTGTGGGTCTGGGTCAAGGCATATTAGTGCCCCTGTTTCCCTGGGTGGTATGGGAAGCAAGGTCAAAGGGTGTGGGAATACCAATTTCTCTTTCCCTAGCAAATTACTGGTGAATGAGTCTTCAGATCTGGGGTCTTGAGGCGCACTCTGTGAGCGTGGATAGCATGTTGTTACTACTCTTTACAGGATCAAACTTATCCCAGGAGGAATCTGCTCTGGAGTAGACTTTAAAATTTGGAGGCAGGCTAAACCAGCCCCAGAGGGCTGATAGCAATGTGTCGCTGTCCAGAAGTGTCCTGACCTTCTGAGAACACGTGTATGTATAAAAAAAATAGATAGATAGATATGCAATAGCTAATATAGCTACAATATCAATATTTATTTTAAATCTGCCAATTTAAAAAGAAAATGTTTAAACCTTGAAAATAAACCAGTAGTTTAGAAAAAAGTGTAATATGGAGCAGTTGTACTAAGAATTGTGTTGTGCCTTAGCATTACACTAATTCTCCCAAGCCTATAGGCAAAGGCTTATGCCTTGGATTTAAAGAGTATCCTGGTCTCACTGTAGAAACCACATGTAGGAGGAGACAGTTTCAGAATGCAAGACTTGCTGTCATTAGTTGTTCCTCAGTCTCCTGACTCTAAGGCAGCTCCACCTGAAAGAGGCCAGCAATCACTTTTAAGGGGTGTTGGAGCTGATCTTCAAAGTCGTGATTTTTATAATGTTTTTAAGGAACAACCTGACTGCAGAGTCACGTGTTACTCCATGAAAATTTTGGGGAGATTAATATTTAAGTGTAAGTGGTTCTTAGTGCCCCTGAATTTACAGGAAAATAAATACTTGATTTCATAGCTCTTATCCAGTTTTTGCCAATAGCAGTATCTTCCATTAACAAAGTTATGACCTCCAGATAGAATGGAGAACACAGATTTTTCTCTTTCAAGGAGCTGAAATATAGATTTTTTTGATGTGATCTGGAAAAAGTCTGACTTTTGGAGCATTCCAGCTGTCTGTGAGCTAGTTTCAGCCTAGCCATTTTCCTGTGTAGTGTGACCTACCTGACATATTATTTGCTTTTCCCCTTCTGCTTGTTTGTTCTTTTCTGGTTTCATTGCTGTTTCTCCTGTTTCATGGAGATGATGCTAATGATATCTTTTCTGCGTGTGTAAGCCACCATCTTTCCTCCTTCTGCTCCATAGAGCTCTTGTCTCTTCCATTGACTGCCACAGCTTTTATGTGAAATGGAAGTTACTAAATGTAAACAGTATCTCAACAGCAATGAAAAGTTTAAGTACATATAATGAAATTGGTATAGCTTTAAAAGAACAAAATGGAAGTGACCCTGTATTTGGTTTTATGCCATAAGCAATTGCTTTTTTATCTGAATGGCCTGAATAACTTAGATTCTGTGTGTGGTCTGCAGATACCTAGGTTTTGAGAATTATTTATGCACCAAGTAGCTCATGATGATCACAAAGTTTTTGCAGGAATGGTGTTAGTTCTCGCACTAACTTTTTCAAGCACCTAGCCTACATGCTGTGATTTTTTTTCGCAGTTATGCCTAAACCCCAAACCCAAAACTTGTTTTTAAATACTGCCTAAACATTTTCTTGGTGTGCAAGCTGTCCTACTAATTCTGACTGAAGTCACTGTAGCATTAAATCACAGTGCAAAAAGCCAGAAATATGCAGGATCCAGGCCACTAGTTGTACATGATGAGGGAGGAAAACCCTGCACCATCCCACACTTAAAATTTCCCATTCAGCCAGCCCTCAGTTTAATACCTGATGTCCTCATTTGTGTTATGTGGGAGACGCTTTACATGCCAAGAACTGGAGCAACTCGCTCTGGTCCATGATTTTGACATTGAAAAGAAAACATCGTTTCTGGTTCCTCTGCATACATTTTTCCCAGTGAAGCGAGTCTTGTGGCAGCTCTGTGCCTTGCTGTGGTCTAGACCAGATGAGTCTTGGCAAATGCTTCCCACTGGTGTTAGCAGTGATGAAGGTGAGCATGTGAGCCAGGCTTCCTGATTTCTGCTCTCATATTAGTCATGTCACTTAGGTTATTACTGCTGACCTCAGGAGCTCTTCTTTCTTATCCCTGCCAGCCACCTCCACCTCATGGGAGAGGTATGTTGGGGAAGTTGTAAAACAGTAGGGTAGAGGCAGTCTAGGCATGTACTAATTTTTAATTTTTTTCCCCCTGCTTAATACCTTTTCCAGTATTTTCCAAAGGTCAGGAACTGCAGAATACTTGCTGTCAAGCTTGCACTTGCTTTGCTGCTTTTGAAATCTGAGCTGATTTTGCCTTTTTCCAGACTTTCTGAATGACTGCAGGTCTTGGAGGTTTGATGCTTTGCATTACTGAATAATTTATTTAAGTAGCAGCTTGTGCTGTATTAACCCTGACTTTGGTGATGATACTGCAGCTGTGTTTCAATGTCTGCTCTGTTTCTGGGGGTCAGTCACTCAGGAGGCAGCTTTGGTCCTTCTCTGGTAGGAAATGTCTCACATGGCTCTGGGTGATGCTGTTGGGGCTTGGTGTGGCCATCTTGGTATTCCTCTATGGGGACAGTGAGCGAGGAGGTAAGAATTTGCCTTTTGGCATTTTTATTGGTTTGGAGCTGAGTGAACACTCCCCAAGCTCCATGCCTTTTCAAGTCCTCAGATCCTGGGAATGCTGCTGTGGTTGCACCCTGGCAGTCCGATGGCATCATGGCAAATACCACAGTCTCTGTGAAATGCATGCAATGATTTTTGCAGCTCCTGCGTGCTCTGATCATGACAACTCTGGCAAGCTCTATGATAGCTGCTGGCTGCAAGTAGGTTTTGTAACTTGTGGGAAGAAAATCAAATGCCACTGTGAAAATCTTTTCTAAACCTTCCTGTGTGTCCTTAGCTTGGCTGTACCTGGCCTGCTCTGAAATTCCAGAGCAGAAAAAAGCACTGAGCTGTTGAGGATGCTAGAAAGAGAGTGTCATGTTAACCCAGAGTTTCTGTGTTTGGGGCTGCCTGGGGCATTCTTTCTGTAGCCCATCACATTGAGGGGCCACCTCTGAGCAGGATCAGCAAGCTGATGTTGCCCAAGTGTCATTGCGCTGATTTCCATGTCAGCCCTCCTTGGTGGCAGCAGCAGGAAGGCCATCCCTGGCAGATTGCTTGTGGTGAGGATGGGTTTTTTTGGGTCTGCAGGAATCCAAACTGGGAGTGTGACAGGGTAAAAGCATCTGCCATGGGAGTGGATCTGGAGTACAGATTTTGCACAGATCTGTGTGTGTAGTGCTATGACCATGACCCTTAAGCACTGCTGTTTCCCTGCTCTTGGGTGTCATTACCTGCCAGGAAACAGGTGGGAAAATTGTCCAGGAAAAATAGACCAGGCTTTTGCAATAGGCAATTTGGGTTTTGGCAGCTGGGATGAGAAGGCCAGTTTCCACTGAGCATCTGTTTCAATGTGAAAAATGGCAGGACATCTGTTTTGTCAATCTTTTGACCCTTATCTGTTCATTGAGTCAAATGCCCCAAATATTTCACAGCTGAGGTAATGCAAATAACAAAAAAATGCTTAATTTAAATGTTGCAAATATATGAAGCAACATTTTTTTTTAATTGCCTCCATCCAGAACAAGCATTGCAAAACCAGCAGTATGTGTAGCCCTGCATTATGTGAAGTGGTAGCTAGAGAGAAAGCCTTATCCCCTCTCCTCCACCCATTTGTCTTTGCCACCTGCTCCTCTGTTTGGATTTGGGCATCCCTCATGTTTCTCCATCAGAAAACTTTCCAGTTCCCTTAATCACAGGAGTGATGCAAGGGAGTTGAAGGGTACTTAGTGGCAGTCCTGTTCCACTCCCTTTCTCTCCCTGAAACTTGTGCCTGCTTAAATGTGCTTTGCCTAACTGGCAGGTGGGCAAGACTGTGTGTTCCTGTGGAGTCAGGAATAAGAGGAGCATCAGGAAACTCTTGTGCTGTGAAGACTGGTGGGACTTCTCAGGTTCTGCTCTCTACTTGTAGATCATGACAATTTCAGAGTCCTAGTTTTTTTTGTTCATTGATTAAAATGAAAACATGGAGTATGCAGCTTTGAGCCCTGAGTCATTTTATGTATGGAAGAATAAAGTGGGGCCCTGGAGAGCAGGAAGCAGAGCAATGGTCACAGGCTGCCTTGCTTCCATCCCTAGAAATACTTTGTTGTGTATTTTTTACCTCTATTACCATGGAAGGGAGCCTAGCTGCAAGCCTGTGCACGTGTGAGCTGAGCAGGGTGGTGGATGTCACACTGCCTGGCTCTGTCCTCAAGTAGCACCAGCTTCCCTCTACCTTCATGACCTCCTGTGTGAAAGTCCTGGGCCCAGCTAACCCCAGCAAACCAACCAGTTTGGTTTTCCTTCGCAAATTACTGTGAAATCCTGATGCAACACAATGCAAAGGGGCACACAGCTTTTGTTTCTTCAAGACCAAACCTGGACAGAATTTTGCTTCTGAAGTGTTGAAAACCTGCAAATGTAACATAAATAAGGAAAAAAAAATTGAAAGCAATTTTAGCTACTTAAAATCTATGAAACCTTTATGTTTTCAAAATGCACAGTGTACAACACAGGTGCGCTTCCAATATCAAACATTTTTTATAGTCAGGACGAGGTCAGAGCTCCCCTACAGTTCCCAGCAGTTTCAGTACACATTTTTCCACCCCATTTTTTTAGCTGTTTGAACTGCTCTGGAGCAGAGATGAAAACCATTAAAATGACACCATGACAGAAATTCTCCACAAGTGAACAATCTAGGATTTAAAAAACAAAAATTATTTTCCACTCCTTGACTGACTGCAAAAACAGCTGGAACAAAAAGGCTTCAGCTTCATGTTTGGAGAAAAGAAGTCTTTGGACATTTAATTAAATAATTGCAGCAGCTAAGATTTTTAGCTAGCTCTAGGACCCTTTGCTGTTCCTGTGTTCCTACCAGTCAGTCTGGATTGGCTTCAGTATTTATGGTGTGAACTGAAATAAGAGGCTGATGGCAGAGCCCTCTTGCAGAGGCTTCCAGTGCCACAGCCTCCTCTTCATCCTCCATCACCAAGGCACCTGGCAGTGTGGTGATCTGTGTGGCTTGCAAATGAGAGCCACTCCTCTCCAAAGAATGAGCTCAGGAACACCAACCCTATTAATTTATTTTCATTGGCATTATTAGGAAAACGACCCAACCCCAAACCTTCTATTGTCAGGATTTTCTTCAAATAGCCAGTTCTGGAAACAGGAAATTCCTTTACCTCTGGAAACAGGAAACAGATCTGGCTATTACATATTAGTTTTAAATCTTTCAATTATCCCCTGCTGCCCATCATCTCTGACTTTCTGCTGCTCAGCAAAATTCACTATTTATTTTTGATAAGCTAGTGTCTGGGGGTGTTGTGCAAGACTCAGCTATGGAGTAAATCAATATATTTTGTTTTAAAGCTGGCAGGGCTGGTGTCTTCATATTCATTATATGTATGAAAACAAGAAATTTTTGATACAGAAGGGTACAATCTGTTGACTAAATAAGATAAGAAGGAAGAAAATGAGAATTGGCATCACAGAAGTCAGTGAAGGACAAGATTTTTTTGTTGTTGTTTTAAGGTTAATAATCAAAGCCTAATGACAAGAATGGGTATACCAGTGAAAATGGAATACTCTTATAAATTCAGGGCCAGAAGCGACTTAAAGATATCTTCTAATCCATCTTCTTGTCCCTGAGAAGGCTAGATGTTTATCTTCAAACCTCTGATGAGGCTGATTTCACAACCCATCAACAAATCCTATGTTAGGCCTTTACTCTCCCTGTTTTCATGATGCCCTCAGAAATTATTAGGTGTATAGTAAGGTTTTGTTCTTCTTTGTGCAGTAGACACAGTAGATGTGCTGACCATCCTTTTCAAACAGTTACCTGGCTTTGGGTCTCTGTATTCTCAGGATGTGTTTGCCACCTCTGTAACCTCTTAAGCATCTGAGCTTTTTGCTATAGATTGTGATTCCAAATGTTTTTTTGGCTCTTGTTGCTTATTTCTCAGACTCTAGGCCAAATGTGCCTGCCTTTTTTTTAAAGGGTTATTTCCCAGATTGGGCAAAGTCTACAGCTGATAGCAGAGAGAAATAGCTGCCTTTTGAATTGTGCCTATGATACCCTCCCACTCTGTGCTTTGGGGGTCCTTGCAGAAGCTGTGTGTCATTGATGCCTGACCTGTTTCCAAACCAGTTTATAACTTTGGTGGCACTGCTGCCTCTCTCTTCATTCCACTTTTGTTTCTGTGGAGCCCTTCTTTCTGAGCAGAGCACAGAGCTATTAACTGTTCTGGGAATGTGTTGGCTCTTAAATAATCACAAGTGGAGGCACTGTGCCAAGTTTTGGTTTGGAGTAACTGTTTTTTCTGCTTCCAGACCTTGATGTAGCTCCAGAGAAATAAAGGTGTTTACGGATGCATTATGAATTAGCACCCTGGCTGCCAGCCCTTTGTAGCCAGGTCCCAGCTCTGGCTGGGTGCTGTGACACCTCTCGTGCTGTGAACATGCTTGTGCAGCTGGGAGTCTCTCCATTGATCTATTGTGTTTGTGTTCAGATTGTCTCCCTGTCGTGGTGCACTGGGTCATTCTCAAAGCATTTTGGTAGCCTCTTGCACACAGGGTGCGATTCCTATTTGCTGCTCCTGCCCTTGACACTGAATTCAATACCTCCTGGCTGTTCCCTCCAGTGCTGGCAGGGCATCAGTGCCTCACAGCCTCTTCTCAACCCCCCCAAAGAAGTGCAGAGCTGCAGGGGGGACAGGGCATCAGCAAGCTGTATGTGCTGTCCAGCCTGTGTAATGTTGGGCTGTAGAGATCTCTGGAATCAGAAGGGAGGAGGGCTCCCTGCTGCTGCCCAGCACTGCAGCTCACCCTTGCAGACCCAGGACACAACATTCATATCCACATCATGCACTCCCTGTTTGTAACCGTACTTGATCCTTAGCTAACTTCCCCTGCAAGAGTCTCAGTCAGAGACAGAGAGGTAGTGGTTAACACCAGTTTAGAAATGACCTGCTGCTGATAGATGTAGCTATTGATCTGTACACACCCTCCTGGGTAGCCAAGCAGGAAGCAGCTAACCTGGGGAAGTCAATCTTGTGCAGTAAGCAACCATCCTGAACTTGAATTCACTTCTGGTCCTTGCTTTAAACATCACATCTCTGCCAGGCACCGTGCACTGCACTACCCAGCCCTGCAGTTCCACCTGATCCCTGACATTGGTCTGCTCCAGGACCCAGGGCTTTTGATCTTAACTTCATTAGCTCTCAGCAAAGGGTAGCTACTCTTGGCAAAGGATCCTAAAACAGTCGACACATTAGTAATGAATTTAAACAAACCTTAAATAAGTCTTTGTTTTAATTCCAGCGTAGCGTGTTGAAGCAGTTCAAGTATGCTTTGGCATGCTGAGTAGTAATGGAGATTTTTTTTTGCCCTGTGTTGGTTAGTTTGAAAAATAACGACTGCTTGCAGCTGAAACAATAAAGATGTGTGTTCCAGATCAACTGTAGTTGTGAAAGAGTCTGCACTGTTCACTGACTGTTCAGATAACTTCTTGGTCTAAATAAGTGTGATGGTTTTACCTCTGAAATATAACCAATGGGGGAAAAAAGTGATTAGCCATTAGTTGGAGAGAAGCTTCCAAGTGATGTCCCAAGAATGTATGGGAAAAGAACAAGAAATAAATTATTTTTTTCTCATCTAAAAGAGTAGTGATATTCATTTTTGTCTTTGTCAGGTTTCTCTGGAGCCTGTCATGGTGTGTTCTAGAGTTTACCTGAGGTCAACAGGAGCCTTGCTGGTGATTTCATCATATCCCCATGCAGCTCTGTCATGGTGACAGCTCATCTTTCCAGCTTACTTGGGGAGGAGGCTGGAAATCCTGATCGTGATGCAGAGGAGTGGAATAGCCAGCTAACCAGCCTGGCTGGGTGGTTTTGGTGTCAGCTTTCTGGATTTCAAAAAGGCAGCTGAATCTGTTTTGTTTGGTGTCCCTGAGATGGGATGCTGTGTTTGTGCCAGCATTTAGGTGGCAGCTCTTGACAGTGTCAACTCAAATGTGTGTACAAATGTAATTTTGCAGAGGCTGGGTTTCCTGCTTATGCAGCAGTGACTTGCCAGGGCCCCTGAACATGTACAAGAGCTGGGCTTGGGCTCAGTACTTGCTCTGACTGGCACTTCTTGCATCTCTGCCCAAGGATGTGGCTTGTGGCTGTAGCAGAGGAGGAGGACTGCTGCAAGAGTAGTCTCCCAGGCTGGCCAGATATGCCTCCTGTGCTTTCTTCACCTGGCAGTTGTATTCAGAGCTCAGAATATTTAATTATGGCCTTCCCATCAACAAATACAAAGGTCCTAATCATTCTTGTAGTGTTCCCCAAGTGCTGGGCACTGAGCACAGTCTCTGGGACTGCAATGTGTTATTTTCTAATACAGCCTTCCTGCAAATAATTTACCTGCAACACGTGATCATTATACTCCTGTTGGTGTGTGAATCAGAAGACTCTTTTGGTATAAAGCATGCTAGCATTTGGAGCACAACTTCTCTTGAAGGCATTAAGGTTTCAAGGAGTTAAGTATGTTCATGTGTATTTCACAGAGAGCTAAGTGAAAAATGGTAAGTAGGTTCCCTCTGCTGCCTTGAAGGAGGGTTGCTTTTATTTATTTTAAACATAGATGGCCTCTGCGGTCTGCCTTTCCTTTAAATGCATAGCTGATAGGTTTGTTGCATTTTTGGTGGAGAACTATTGAAATTTGGACCTGTGGCTTCAGACATGTATTTTGAGTATTTTTGTTACTTTCTATAAAATTTGAGTGGCACATTGTGTGAAACAGTCAAACAGCTGGGCTTCTGATGGCCAGGGGCCTGGAGCATGTGCTCTGGAAGAAGAGACTGAGGGACAGGGCTTTGTTCAGCCCTGAGGAGACGGTTTTGCAGGAGACCTTACTGCAGCCTGCCCCTATCTATGGGAAAGTTGATGAAAAGATGTAGCCAGCTCAAAAGAACAAGGATTGCAAACTGGAGTGGGATTTTCTGAGAAAATATTAAGGTAAGAACATCTCCATAGGGAAAATTGTGCATTGATAACTCACCTAAAGAGACTGTAGGAACTTTGCTCTCAGAGGTTTTCAAGGCCCAGGAAAACCAAGCCCTGTGCAGCATCACACAAAGTCAGGCTTGGCCCTACTTTGAGCAGGAAGCTGCAGACTTCCCAAGGTCCCTTCCCATCAGAACAGTCTTATTTAGTGACATTATCCATAAATACAGGGTTTGGAAGTGAGTGGAATGCAGTGGGGCCTGTGCTTGCATTCCCTTTGGCATTCCACTTCTAAATGGGGTTTAAAAAGTGACTCTAATGCAATTGTGCTGAACTTGGTGTTAGTGGGAAAGTGTGTAACCACAAATGTTTCCATGAGCATTTGACTGCTGCCCAGGTGCATCTCCATGGGGGAGCACTGGCAGGGGTGTTTATCTGTGATGCAGCAAATGCAGCCTTGGAGTCACCCAAGCCTTCAGTCTTGCCATTATCCCCTTTTTCCAAATTGATGGGTGAATGTTGATATACTGTGCAAGCTGACCCAGCTAATGCTGCTAATCCAGGTTTCATTGCAGGAAACAGGAAGAAAAATAAGATTAACGTTTTCTGGGCTGTCTGGAGCTTGCTCACCCCAAGCATGCTGGCCGTCCAGTTGTTGGGATGCCTCTTCCAGAGGTCAGGGGCTGGGCCATCCATAGCTGGGGATGGCAAACCCTTGGCAAGCAGCAGAGCTGCTGTCTGGCGGGCACGGGGCTGATGGCAGCAGGTGGGTGACAGCCGCGGGTGGCTCGGCATCCTCGCCAGCTCCGCCTGGTTCTGCTGCTGCTGCGCTTTGACCAGCTCGGGCAGCCGGCTCTGGGGAGCGCAGCCCCGGGGTGTGCGGCGTGCCCCGTGGGTGTGCGGTGTGGCCCATGGGTGTGTTGTGTGCCCCGTGGGTGTGCGGTGCCCCGTGGGAGCGCGGGGTGTGGGTGTGTTGTGTGTCCCGTGGGTGTGCGGGTGCCCCGTGGGTGTGCGGTGCCCGGGTGTGCCCGCGCACGGTGCGCGGCTCGGCAGCGCCGGCAGAGCCGCTAGAGGCCCCTCCAGGCGCGGCCACGGCGGCACCAGCGCCGAACCCGGCCCTGCCGCGGCGCCGGGGGAGGGTCCCGCAGTCGGATCCGGCCTCTTTAAAGGTAAAGATCCTCTCAGCAGACGGGAACAGGGAGGTGATTCTGCCCCTCTGCTCCTTTTCCTCCGCCTGGAGTGCTGCGTCCAACTCAGCAGAGCCGTGGACAAGTTGCAGGACGGCCATAAAAATGACTGGGGAGCTAGAGCACTTCTGTGGTGACAGGCTGGTGACAGGTTGGGGTTGTTCAGCCTGGAGAACAGAAGGCTCTGAGGAGATCTTTGAGCAGCCTTGCAGTACCTAAAGGAGGCTTATAAGAATGACAGAATAAGCTGAGTTAGAAGGGATCCGCAAGGATCATCGAGTCCAGCTCCTGGCCCTGGGCAGAACCATTTCCAAGAGTCACACCAGGTGCTGGAGAATATTGTTCAAGGGTTTCTTGAACTCTGTCAGGCATGATGCTGTGAGCACTTCCCAATACCCTATGGGTGAAAAACCCTTTTTCTAACCTATGAAAGATGGGGACAGACTTTTTAGCAGGGCATTTATTGATAGCACAAGCGATTACGGTTTTAAACTAAAAGAGGGATTTAGACTGGATACAAGGAAATTTTTACGAGGGTGGTGAGGCACTGGAACAGGTTGCCCAGAGAGGAAGTAGATGCCCCATTTCTGGGAACATTGAAGGTCAGGCTGGTTGGTGCTGTGAGCAGGATGATCCAGTTGAAGATGTCACTGTGCATGGCTGGGGTTTGGACCTATAAAGGTCCCTTCCAACACAAAGCAGTCTATGGTTCTGAGAAAAGGGAGGCAATGCATTGTGGCCCTCTATTTTTGTGGGATCTTTGGCAGCAGTCCCTTTAGTGGATCCCCAGAAAAACCCCACAGGAGGTGAGCTGAGCTGAAACAGTCAACGGGTGCACGTCTGCCCCAGCAGTGGACCAAGGCAGAGTCCTTTCCAAATCTGGTCTGTGGCTCAGCCTCCGCAGATCCCATGTTTTGCAATTTCTGCAAGCACTCGTCTTTCTGCTGACGCACAATGTGAGATTGCAGAAATGCAAAGTTGAAAGTATTTCCTCTGCCTTTTCAGCTCTGGATTATTTTATTCTGCCTCTGCTTGTCATATTCTCTGGGAAATCTATGACACTTCAGGTCACTGATACTTACTTATTCCCTATTTTCCTTCTTGTCCTGCCTCTTTTCTTGGTTTTGAGGGTTTTAAGGCAGAAATTACTGGTGGTCTGAAGACTTCAGCTACATAAATTCATCATATGGATTGTGTTTGGCCATTGCAAAGTATGTTTGACAGTACTAAGGTAAGAGGCTAAATGCCTCGGTGATTTATGGTCCACTTAGGGCACAAACATAATTTTTCATTTACCTCATCAAAACAAAGAAGTTCAGCATTAATGAGGGTAGTTCATCACAGCTCAGCTGCCCTGACGTAGTTTGAAACTTGGGGATCTCAGATGGGCTCTGGGGAGGGTGCAGAGAGCAGAGCCTGAGTGCTTGGTGTGTTCTCAAGCAAGGTGTTGCTGGGTGCTTGCCCTCTCCTTGCAGCCCACTCCATTTGGCCTTGCAGTAATTGCAAGTGAAAAGGAAGGGAACTATGGGGGTTTTTTTAACATGAATCCTCCTGGATATATTTTTACTGGTTTTGGGTACTATCCTGCTAAGTGTAAAGTACATATTCTATATATTAGCAAGCCTTATGCATTTAAAATCTGTCCAAAATTGTTTTGCCAGTGTAGGGTAACCAGAGAGTATTGAGGTACTTCTTCACTTTGAGAAACTTTATTGAATTTTTGGCAAACACTTCTGTGAAAATGGTATATATGTGGTCACATAAAAACAAGTGATATGTGATCAACTGATGAAAAGCATGTTTTCCACTGTTGGTCCTTTTCTGCATCTCCAAATGATACCAGTTTTTATTTAATTTTTTTTTCAGTTTAGAGGCATGCCAAATCAGCCTTTTCATTATAGATGCATTGTTTTCATAACCTTAAGTAAAACAGCACTGGGAATGTAGTTCTGAGCTGAAACTTGAGCTCCCAACTTTCTGCCTTGCAGTCAGATTTTTTATTTGCATTTTTAAGCTTGTAAAAACCAGGGAGTTAAAAGATGTTCAAATGGTGCTTCAGCATGTTTCAATAACACCCAGGTTCCAATTCCTGTCTACACAGCTCACCCCATCTGCCTGTCTCTTCCCTTTTGCTTTTTTCTTCTTTATATTGTTTAGGTTTGACTTTATCTAAACAGCAGGCTGGCTACCTATACACAATATCTTCTGCTATTTTAAAGAGTAGATTTACAGTACAGAAAGACAGGGAAAATACTTCAGAGGTGAGAAGAATGGTGAAAGGGAGGAAATCCCTTTGTGATCCATGACTTTTTAGGGATAAATGGGAGGTACATTTCTATTAGCTCTACCTCGTGAAGATTTTAACACACCATTTCCCATCTTCTTATCATAGGAGGTCTAGGAGAAAAACTGACCTGCTCATTCATCAATCCATCAGCAGTAACCTGGTTGTTTCTTTCACAATCCCAGCTGCCCAGTCTACAGCAGATGGCTTGCTTTCCACAACCTTCTTTGTTCTTTTTCCATTTTTTAGGGGTCAACTTCTATTTCAACCATATCTCTTCCTTCAAAGCTGCTTTTCACAGACCTGTCCTCATTGTGCATCTTGTCCTGCTCTGCAGCTCTCTTGGATGTGCAGTGCTCTATGGTTTGTTCCTGCATGTATCCCATGGTTGTGCATCTTTTTCCTGGGAGGGGGAATGGTCTCCAGGGTCCAGCAAGGAGCCTGAAGGAGTCCCACCAGCAGGAGCCTTTTACCAGGTGAGCGTGCAGTCTCAGGCCAAGAGAGCAGGAATGAAGGGCAGGAGGAGTGATGTGATCCTTACCCCAGGTCAGGGGTAAGGACTGCCAGGTTCCTGCAGTGGAGCTGCCTCCTTACCCTCTGGTGTGGTGCCATGCTGGGGTGTGGCACTGGTGCCTGTCCGAGCCTCTGGAGGCTTTTCTTAGCTGCAGTGTAGCAGGCTGAGACATAAATGCACAAAGGGGAAGAAAGAGGACATTTTGAAAAGTTTCTCATTGATTACATGGCAGCAAGTCAGAGCAGACTTGGCCTGGGGCTCAGCCCTGATATCCCTATTAAAGCACTAGGATAACAAACAGTGAATTGTGCAAGAGAGAACATGACAATCTCCTCTCCCTTTCCATCTCTCTGTCTGTGCTTTTCTTTGGTCCTGGGAATGTTCCCCTTTGACCAAAGAGGGTATAAATTAGGGATTTACTTCTGAGCAGCCCATGGAATAGCCTGGGGCAAGTCATTCCTAGAAGGTGCTTTCCTCTTCTTAGATGGGTCATTAACGTTTGCAGCTAAATACCAAGCAGGGAGAGGAGAGAAACAAATGAGGAAATAGTTTCCTGAAAGGAGGAAGAAAGAGCTGTTATTCATATTCACTCAGCAGAATATTCTTAGATGTGCGTGGGAACGCCTAACAAAAGCAGGGAGATAGAGAGAGGCAAGCCAGGTGACCGTGATGTGCCTGGGACAGTCCTGAGGGAGTCTGAGCCGTGCCATCCTTAGACAGAGACCTGGCAATTCTTCCTGAAGGAGGTTTCTTCATTTCCCATCTCGGTCCCCTTCTTGCAGTACAGGAAACTGTAGGAAGGGGAGGTGTTTATGAAGAAGCCCATCAGTTTTGGTGGCTGCTGTGTGAGTATTAGTTGTTACTGTGGTGCAGGGAGCTCCAGGGAGGCATTGCAATGCAAAGCTGATCTCGGGTTGCTCTCCTGGAGATCCCAAAGTGTCCATCTGCTCCAGTGTGCTCTTCCAGGGTGGCAGGATTGTGCCAGAGGAGCAGGGGCAGTTCTTGTCAAAGTGATGGGGAAAATGTGTCTCTCAGAGACCTGGAGAAGCACTCTGCACAAGGAGTTTGTGTAGCCTGTGGGGAGGAGAGCAAACTCCTGAGGGAACTGGTTAAAGGTTTGAGGCACGGTAGGAGAACAGCAAAAGATTAGACTTGCTGCCTCTCTCTGTTCCCTACTGTCAGATCACTTTTGACCCTAGCCAGATTTCATTACTCTGGATGGGTAATTAGCAGCCACTCTTACTCAGTAGTTAGGGGAGTGTGTGATTATATTGCCAAGCTGGGGGGACAGTTGTGCCTGCAAAGTCCAGCTGGCACTTCTGCTTTCATTTGTGTGCAGTACGCAGTGGTACAAGGTCCTCAAATCCCTGTAGATCTTCATTCCCATGGCAGCAGCTGTAGGAGGCATTGCTAGAGACTGCTTGGATGTAGGTTTGGCTTTTTTTTCTTTGCCCCTGGCCATCTGAAATGAGAGAGTGATAAAATAGATTTTAAAGGATGATATGCAAGACAAGCAGTTTGTGGAAACTGTGGAAATGCTGGCACTGCTCTGCATGGTTGGCAAGGCTAAGGGAGGTGGGAAGGGTTGTGCTGAACTTCTGTGGCAAGAGAACATGAGCAGTTTGATGGTCATCCCTCCAAGCTTTTATAAAATACTAGATCTTGGGCTACAGTGGCAGCATTAGGATTTAAATGCTGTGTCTATTATGCTGTAGCTAAAAGGAGACAAAATGTCTTAATAGGTAGCAAGGTTTTGCACCTGCTTAATCAAATTATCCTTCTTTGCCATATTTTCACTCCTGTAGATGCCTCTATTAGGTGCTGATGGATCTACTGTGGCATAAGAAAATAACATTTGTGTTGCCTGTTACATTAATTTCCCAGATAAAATGAGGCTACCAGGACGACCCATCTGACTCTTGTGATATTTCTATAAAGAGCAAAATTGAGTACTGCTGTTATGATTAGTGTATTAAAAGTATTAGGTTTGTTGTCTTAGCTGTGCTGTGTTTTCTCATGTTCCCTCTGGTGCTGATTGCTAATGACAGGCTTTGGCAGGAGCCAGCCTAGGCACTCCTTGCTGTGATGGGAACCAGATGGATGGCTTTGCTCCGGCTGCCCCTCCCACTGAGCACCAGGAACAGGACGGGGGAGCCCTTTTGGGGGTGGGGGTGGCATTTATAGAAAACTCGGTGAATGGCAGAGAACCATAATTCTTGTCTATCCACCACTTCTCTTCCCTTGAGGCTCCCAGTTTTGCAACTTCTAACCTCACCCTTGGCTTCAACTTCTTGGCTTTCAAGCGATTGTGCTGTACGTTACATTTTCATTACTGGTAAAATTGATGGAAAATCACATTTTATTATGTGAAAAATGCAGTGTTCTTTACTGTCAAAGCTCCATTCAGCTGGAAAAAATCTATGTGAGGCACTCTTTTATATTTCATGTATTTTGTGCATTGGTTGGAATGAAAAAATAATGAAAGGCTGTATTTTGTCAACTTTTGCATCTGTCTGACTGGCAGCACTGACTGATTTGTTTTTTAAATGTATTTATTTCTTGCAGTAAGCACTATTATTCTCCACCCTTTCACGATAAATGCAAATAATATGTGGAATGTGCAAATAATGTGCGAAAAAGAGAGATGCAAATTATTCAGTCCCTCCAGGTAGGTTTGAGAAGAAACTGGAAATGTGACTGCAGCGTGAAAACGTGCTGTCTTTATAGCAGCTGCAGCAATGATAACAGGGCTGCTGTCTGTCTGTGTTTCAGGCTTCTGTGAACACATCTATTGTATCTTTTTAATTTTGTTTTTTCTTCTTCTCTTTTTCCCTTTCCTCTCCCGCTGTGAAACTTTAAATGGGATCTGGGCACTCTGAATGTCTGAAGCACATCACTCCATCCATGAGCCCTTCTGCCCCTCGTGGGGCCTCTGCTGCTCAGGTGTGGTGAGCCCAAACTGCTGAGGCTCTTGGGCTGAGCACAGGGAATGAGTTAAAAAGCCTTGGTGTTAGAGAGCACAGGTGGATACTGCTCCTGAGATCCAGGCTGGAATACCTCTTGGCATGAATCAAGCTTCCCCTCAGGGGAGAAACGTGGCTTCCCTTGCTGCAGAGCCATGTGCCAGCTGTGTTGGTACGTGGGCATGAGTCAGATGGAAGGGAGCCAGACTGATTGGCATTGTGAGATGCTGAAGCTCTTGGGATGTCTTTGCAGCAAGAATAGATTGCAACTGCCTTTGCAATTGCCCCTCACCATGCTCCTGCCTGGGAGAAGTTGTCATGCCACTCTGCCCTGCTGAGCAGTGGGGATGTGGCCCTGTGGTCCCTGTGACCCCGTGGGGATGTCGTGCTGAGCAGTGGGCACTCTGCACTGCTGAGCCGTGGGGATGTGACCCTGGTGTCTCAGCCAAGCTCCTGAGCCCTGTCCGGGGCAGGGACTGGGGGAGGGTGGTGAGGTGCAGCTGGCAGACCCATCCTGCCAGCAGCTGGGGTGTACCCCATGGATCAGGCACACCTGTGATTCAAGATCTCCCTGCAAACTTAAATCAGTGTTTTCTTTTATTACAGCTTTTTATAAATGTCAGAATTGTTTTCCTACTTAGATCACTGTAATTGCAATTTCAAGTGAAGAGCTTGTGAAAAGAGGTGTCAGGGTGTTCCTTCTCAGCATTGTTTCATTGTTGCCATGTGTAAAATTCACTCCCAATTCCAGTAAAGATTTTAATGTGACAACAAATTTTCAGTTATTCTAAATATTAAAAAGTGATATTTTTATTCTTGATAGTTCCATATAGATTTTTCTACCAGTGCAAAAACAAAAAGAAAAAAGTAAACTCTACAGTAAAAGCTTACGGGCAAAGTGGTAGAAGTAAAAGCTTATGGAAAGATTTAGAAAATCCTTCTTTTTAACTGAGACATTGTTTATTTCTGCACTTTTTGACTCCCAACCCTGTATGTGTTAGAAGCTCTTCCCTGTGAGCTATTGGTCATTAGGAGAACCCTAGTCTGGAGACCTTTCTGGCTGAAGGAGGGTACCTTGCTGTGCTTCTGTAGTTAATTTGCTCCAAAATCCTTGTGAGGGTGCTGAGCTTGTGAGGACTTGCTGGCTGAAGAGTCGGTGGTCAGCAATGCATTTGTTTGAGTGCAGTCAAACAGAAGAAGATTCCAGAAGCTCCTTGTCAGAGCAGTGCCAGCTGTGAGATCAGACAAGGTTGTTCAAGGCTTGATCCAGTCAGGTGAGGCTGGGAAGTCTCCTCCAGAGATGTGGATAGCACATCCCTGCTGGGCAGCCAGTTGATATTTTGATGTTTGTTACCACGTGGCACTTACAGTGGTCAGAGGTAAATATGTGGCACTGTTCTCTCTGTAGAAGATATTCCTCAGATTCTTTGTTTAGGAGGCAGTGTAAGTAATGATCCCACAAGTGTAGGACATGGCACTTCTGCATGGTGCTCCCTGCCATGAAGGGGTGGGTGCAAGGGATGAGGACCTGCTTTTGCCTTTTTTAAGGGGAGGTATGGGGCAAGCCATCCTGCCAATAAAGGAGGAGAAAACCAGTCCAACCCCTTGTGTCCCTGGTTTTCCTTGACCTTTTGCCACAGCCACATATAAGTGATGCAGTAGGAATGGTGGTGGTCCTGGGCTCTTCTCCTTTCTCCCCAGGAAGTGGTCCATCTGTCCTGGCTGAAATAATCTGCTCTGGATTGGCGACCTGGTAGCTGTCACTGCAGTTTAGCAGGGCTGAGCCTTGGTGTCCACTGCTGGCAGAAATAATTCTCTCTATTTATATTCAGACACAGGGCTGGGACATGGGGCTGTTGCAGCACCTCACTCAGGGCCTGAGATCCCCAGTGTAAGCCTTCAGATAGATAGGCATCTCCTGCAGCTTCAGCTGGGGGTAGAAGACCGAGCCTCACTGGCAGGAGGCAACCCAGGAGGTGCCTGTAGGACTCACTGCAATTTTGCATTTTCTATTCTGCTGCCTAAAGCATTATCTTGCTTGCTCAGACAAGTCATCCACCACATCAGGGACGTGTGGGAAAATAACTCAGTCAGGATAACCAAAGGAAAATAAATGGTTGTGTAGTTGGCCATTTGGAGCTGAGCTAGCTTGGGAATTTTTTCTTTCAGCAACACCCTGAAAAAAAGTAGTGCAAATGGGTGTGAAATATAAAGAGAGTTTGCTTCCTTCTTGCATAGGCGTATATCCAAAAAAAGACAACAGTAAATCTAGAGACATCTACTGCTAAATGCTTTGGTAGGGCTTTAAAGGATCTGAAGGCTCAGTGCGCTTGACTGGTGAGATATCGGATCTTCCCCACTGAAATGAGCTTTGAATACAAGGGAAGTCTCCGACACAGCAGAGAGGAGAAGCCACAGTGATCACCTGGGGTGTTTTAGTGTGCTGCTCAGGCACCCAGACTCTACTTCCCCCCTTGATTCTCCATTTGTGCTTGAAGAGAGGATTCCAGACATAATGTAAGTACTGAGGGGGAAACCATGTCCTATGTTACAGGCAGCAAAATCAGACTGCAGTGGGTCAGATCCCAAAGGCACTGATGTTTGTTACTGGGGTGCAGGGGAAAAAAAATGCGTTCAGGCTATGGCACTTCTGAAAAATGCAGAATTACTTTGCGTCTGTGAGATGTAAAGTGGATTTCACAGCTACTGTTTCTGTTGCTATTTAGGAGACATCAGTGAAAAAGAACAGGATAATGTCTTCTGCTACTGTAGAAATGCCAGTGTAAATTATTTATTTCCTAATTAGTAGACATTGCTCTAATGATAGAGATGTTTAACAACAAGTTATTTGTATCATATCAAACCCTGTATTCTAGAGATGGCTTTTTCCCTCTGTTGGGTGTTAAAGCAGTTGCATGGATTAATCACACCATAATGCAGCCAAACAGCTCATCCCTGCTTGTCTCAGGGAGAAGAGGCTTTTTGGCTTGATACACACATGAGGAAAATCACATCCTAGTTCTACAAAGTATATTATGTTTTGAGAATAAAAGCTGAAGTTTAATTAAAAAAACTAAACAAAACACCTTGTTTTTCCCAGCAAATGAGGTCATGCAGCCTGATTGCCTGGCCCATCTGTTGCTGTTCATAAGTATGTTATATTTTTTTAAAGGCCAATATTAAATGGCATTATGTAGTTATCTACTTTTTTTTTTTTTTAAATTCCTCTTGGCTTGTCAAGCACTGTCATTGTACCAACCGCTGTTCTTAAAACAGGGTTTTGGTTAAAATAGCATATACCTGCCATCTGGTTGAAAAATGTAAGCTTCCTACACAACTAAGTGGAGTTGAACTACGGTATTAGGAATAGCTCATGTTCTCTTGAAAATAGCAGCTGATGGCAGATTGCAGAAATCAGCCAGTTATCAGTTGTCATTAAGCTATTTGATATCTGACACACATGGAAAGCATGATATTTATAAGTATGCAATTATGTTATAGAAATATTCCTTTTTTTTTCCTCCTTCCCTTTAACCATTTTAATATGTTGGTTTGACTGGACTGGAAAGCAAAGTCTCCCTTGATATTCACAGAATAGATGTGCTGTAGACTGAATGTGTGCCAGACTGTTTGTAACATTTCTGTCATCAAAAAATGATCTGAGGGGGGGTATAGAAATAAATTTGGTGTTCCTGTGCTATATAGCTGTAGGTGTCTAAAGAGAAATATCAGCTACAAAGAGCCCAAGGAACAGAAATATGTGGAACTAACTAGTAGAAGACTGCAAAGCTAGAAATCATAATGGAAAATATGCATTTTACTTTAATAGGTATTCGCGTTTCTGCTAGCAGGACAAAAGAACTCAAGTCTTACCATCAACTAAAGCAGAAACACTAAAAGCATAATTATTTGCTAAACCTGGGCAAGGCACCACAGACTCTCAGAAGTGTAGGTTAGTCACTAACATGAAAGCTTAATGCTCACCACTAAGCAAGGACTGGAACAAGGCAGGGCAGAGGGTGCCGCTGGAGAGAGCAGTGGGGCACGGTGATGCTGTGACCTGTTCCCCTGTCATACCTTGTGAGGATGATTACAGAAAACAAAGCAGAAACAGCCTGCTCGAAAAGAGGGATTAGGAATTATTTTGTGAGTGGAAATGTGAACAAAAAAGCTATCAAAATAGGATGGGATGCTTTAAGACTAATAATTTTATTCAGAGGGGGTGTGAGGAGGTGTTATTTTCATGTGGGCTGAGGGTTAGACCCTGATTAATCTGCAGCAATGACATTGAAATCTTGTGAGCACATCCTGCAAGATTTTGTAAGAAATATATATATGACCTATAAATTAAATATAATACAAAATAAAATAAATTAAAATATAATTCTATATAAATAATATCTGATTATTCTCACAAAGTTTTGGTTATATTAGTCCAGAAATGTTTTGAGTACAAGGAGGAGTTTGTTGACCCCACTGAAAAACCCCCAATCTCTTCTCCTATATTAGTATGGTCTGGAAAATTAAGGTCTGTGGTGTTTTGGCTTCAGTACAGTCTTGATCAGGTTTGAAACTGTTGGGTTTGAATCTGAATCCTCTTGCTTTTCAAATGACATCTGAAATTCTGGTTGTGAAAGGTCTCTAGTCATTTTGCTTTTAAAAGTTACTTTACCCGTAACCATCCAACCATATTAAAAATGTATTCAGCTTCATAATTACAAGTTTTAGGTTTTACAGTCAGCAGAGGTATGTTCTAACAGAAAATTAGGTAGCAAAGGTGTGGGTCAGAGGTTGCGGTTTGCTTTTTATTCGTTGACTTTTCCTCACCAGAGTATTTGAAAATTTTACTGTGGAGACTAATCATGTCTCCCTTGCTTCAGGCTTTTGCAGACCTTCTTAGGCCATCAAAGCAGCTTCAGCAATCTCAGCATTTTGGCAACATTGCAACTATCTTGACCATAAAAAGACTTGTTAGTGGTGCAGAGAGCACCTCCCACAATGGAAGGTTTGCAGGAATGAGGGATGCCCAGGAGCGGTTGCGGCTCTCCAGGGCTCCTTCCCAGGTGTGTGTGCCACATGCCAGCTCTCTGTGCTTTCCTGCTGTTCCCAAGGAAAATCAGGGTCTGCAGCTGCTGTGGAGAAGCCTTCTGCTGGCACACAGGGAGGGCTGGCAGAGGAGGCAGGGGCAGACTCCCTGCAGAGTGAAAAATGCAGATGTTTGTCAGTCCGGGGCAGTTTGACAGAAAGTGTCTCTTCCTCTCCACTTCCCAGACTGCATACAGTTATTTGCAACTCCAAGCTGCTTATTCTCTAATTTAGTAGCTAATGACTCATCTGCCCTGGTGTGCTCCTCCTTCCCTCCCAAGCCACCAGCTCTCCCTGCTTGTTCACTTGCTCACCAGCCGACTGGAGCAAACCTGCTGCCTGCTTTAGTTCCCTTTGGCTCGGCCTTCGCAGTCCTTTCAGCCTCCCCACCCTGGCAAAAGGTCAGTGAAAGCCCATTTATCTGCCTCTCTTTCTCTGATTTGTAATTTTTTCATGTGTTCTTCTGCACAGCAGATGGCTAATAGAAAAACCCCAATCAAATAATCTGAGTGTGTCTTGTGGGGGGTGGTTGGCAGAGAAAATTGGGAGGGAGAACAAGCACTCATGGATCAAAAGTAGCTGTGTAGGCAATTTTATTTAAACACAGAACACAGTATTTTATTTTGCTTCTCACATTTGAGGGAAAAAAAAGTTAAAAATGCCGACTATAGTTGAGGAAAACATTTTTTAAGTGTATCAAAACTTGCAAAGGTGATCAGGAGTGGTCCTTGGTAATTAGATTTCAGGCTGAGAAGCATCCTGGAAGACAAGGACGTTTCTCAAAGGAGCTTGATGGTTTTGCAACTACATAAAAAAATGTTCCTTTATACTGTAGGCAGATGCCAAAAGTACTAGATATGGTGACATGTTACACCTAGAATTTTTGTAAGGAGGTTAGGAAATGATGTTGCAAAAGGTAGTTGTTTTTTCACATGGGTTCTAAGAGTATTGCATGTCCAGATGAATTTGTTGTGTCAGGTGTAAATGTGAGAACTTACTCTCAGCAGTCCTGAAGTACTAAAGTTTTCCCAGCAGAAACTTGTCTTGGAAATGAGCTTTCTGGGACATTGTTCTGGTGTTGTTCTCAGGTTAATTGTTCTAGGTCAAGTTTTCATGTGGAAGCTTAAGTCATTTTCTCAGCTTCTCAAATTCTGACCTCTTTATGTCAGTAGGGAATCTGGTAACACCCATATTTAGGCCACCAGATGCACTGCATTATGAGCATGTGGGGCTTTTCCTTTTTTAGGGGAAGCAGGAGGTGAGAGAAAGGAACTCTAAAACTGGTTTTGTTTGCAGCAGCATATAATTTGCCTTTGGCTTAAGGGGGTATCTTTTCTTTGACTTGGGAACTTTGCTTTTACTAAGAGAGAGCTAGAAAAGGACAATTTTCTCACTGTGGCCTACGTTCCTTGGGAAACTTTAGTTGTGTTGGAAAATATGTGCTCTGTCTGACCACACAGCCTTTAAAGTAGCAGCAGCCAGAAAGGTTCTGGGGTTGCCTAAGAAATTGAGGACTAAGGAGACCTTCCCAGCAGGCAGTGCATACCTCAGGTACTTTGCTGAAGGCTTGATAAAGCCATCAGTTCCATCAGGGAGCTGCCCAGGAGCACCCTCCAGGCCTTCAGTGCTGGGGAGGCAGCTCTCTCTTGCTCCTGGTCCTCACAAAGTAACCACAGCCTTTCCCCATCATCAGGCGTTGCTCAAATGAGAACACGTGTGCTGAAGTTCAGGATCAAGTTCCATGGGCAACATCCAATGCAATCTGTCTAATCTGAATTTTTTTTTAAATTTAATTGAAGTTTTATGTCATGTAGTGGTTGCTGGTGCCAATAGGTTTTTTGCATATATATTACTGGATATATTGCACAGAAAATTAGTGGTTTGGGTTAAGATCAGGAAAAAAGAAAGAATAATTTATAAAGTCTGTAAACTTGGCACAAAGCACTCTTGGGGGCAAAAATGGTAGAAGCAACATGAGGCCCATCAGGGCAGTATGTTCTGGGATAATGGCTTTCCACAATGTAAGAAAGCAGATGTTTAGGGTTTTATGCATGTAGTGCAGGATGTGCATGTAATTAACAGTCTTTCTGTTTTTCTTAAGATACTTTGGAAAATTATGTGCTGAAACCTAAAGTTAAAATCTCTGAGGACAACTGCTTTCAGTTTAAGAAATGGCAGGTATTTAATTTCTGGTACAACCTAAAGTTCTGGTGCTCTCCTGCCTGCAGGTAATGATGGACAAAACCTCTTTTGGAGTATGCATATAGACTGTGCTATCTTTGTACCAGAATGTATGTGACATTTTTCTGAGATCACCAAAGTCCTCTAGGGAGGGATATGTTACAGTTGCCATTTTACAGCTGAGAGCATGACAAAATACATGACCACATACTGTGTTTTTCTCCAGGGCTTCTGCTTCATACCAGCTACACAGGTATATGAGGAAAAATACCTGGGGATTCAAGGGAGGGATGCTTGAATCTGGGCTATTGTGCTGGGAAGGGTGTCCTTGTCCACAAGGCAATGCACTTGTGGCATTATTGCATCACCTCAGGGGCTCATACATCTTCTCACTGACTGAATATTTTCATAAGAAGGTACAGGGAGAACTGGAAACTAACATGCTTTACCTGAAATTATGCAAGGATCCTTATTAAATACTTTCTTTTTGCTGTAGGGGAGACTTGCTTCGTGACTGTGGTTATTATGTGCAAAAATAATGGTTGTGAAGCACTCATTAAACCCTGCTGAAGAGGATGATTTTGGTGTGTGTGTGGGGGGGAGGGTTTCCCATGGGTTCAGGAGGCATTGTGCCCATGTCTTTGTGATTTTGTACTGTTCAGTGTGAAAGAGAAGTACTTCTGCTCTAGATAATATAAAGAATTATCAAGAGGCTTTAGAAGAACAATGTCCTTTGGACTTTTTAGAAATGAAAGCATAATAAAGATGTTTCCTTGACTACAGGAAAGATGCAGGCATTCATGTGTACAAGTGGAGCATTACATTACCTTCTCAGGTAGCAAGCAGAAGCCCACACAGTGTTCTACTTGAGGACTGATTTGAGTTGCCCTTGGATCAAGGTCCTCTCTAGATTAAAGGCTCAAATTGAGTCATGTGAGGTGCTGCAACTGCATGCATATTCTTTGCTCATGACAAATGTAAAGTTATGTGAATTATTTGGCATCTCAAGTAAAAACCCTGCGGTTAATAGTGTAGAGAATGTTCAGCTGATGCCTGGTAGCTTCACTATTAATTGACTACTGAGAAAAAAGGAGGAGTGTAGGTTTGTATGCTGCTGGGTTGGTTTCATTGCTGACAACTCCCAGGTAAAGCCTTACTTAGCAATGAAATGCAGGTTAGCTCGGTTTAAACCAGAACAGGCTGGATTTAACCAGCCAACACAGCCAAATTCTTGAGGATTGCCTGATGTATGATGTTTCTCAGCCCTGATTTAAATAGATGTTTGGCATCACCATTGCTCTGCTCCTGTCACCCAGCAGAGATGCCAAGCATTCAGCAGGGCTGCAGGACGAGCTGGATGGAGTGGCTTGTGACCATGGAGCAGAGCCCAAAGCATCTCGTCTCACTTAGGATCATCAGGGGGACTTCTAGGAGCAGGAGTGATGGCAGTGATCTTTCCTTTTGTCCACTGTAGTGCCTACCATGCTCTTCTTGCTTCACACAGACCCTACTGGAGCCCCTGGATTTCTAGGAAAAAATACAGCAAAAGCTTAGGGCTGGACTATCTGGGACAATGCTGGCTTAGCAGGAATGACAGAAGTGGGAAAGACAGCTCCCTTGCTTTCCTCCAGGGGGAAGGAGGCTGGACAAAGGAAGTCAGCTGGCTGTACTTTTCTTGTCAGTTTATTCAAAGGAAAAATGAAGGAGAGCCCTGAAACTTGGCCAGTTACATAGATTCCTTGGGCAGAGCCAAGCACACCAATGATAACAACTGTCTGCCTGTACTCAGTCTGTGTAAGATAGAAAAAGGATGTACTAATTAATTCTTCCTCCTTCTATGAAATCTCCCTTAACCAGGCTCGAACAAGGATTATCAGTTTAGAAAAAGGTTTTTTAGAACAACTTTACTGCCATAACATCTTAGTGCCAGTTTTGGTTAGTGTGGAGATCTTGAATGCTTCATGTCTCATGCAAAATTAGATACCTTATGTTTTCACATCTTACATTTTCGTGTCTGTGCACATGTGTGACATGCCTGTTTAATGCAATTTGAATGCATGCAAGTGACATTTTTTTATGTCCCCCCTTCCTTGAACAGGTTTTAATAATGATCAACTGTTGATTTGGTTTTGAATAGAATGCTAATAAACTATTTAAAATGCACAAACTTTGCTTCTGGAAAATATTCTTAGTTCATGAAATGGATCAGAAATAATAGAAATAATAGTCTGCTGCAAAAGAATTTCCATTAATCTTCTTAAAGGCGGGAGATAAGATTTCAGAATCAGATTAAATATTTGTGTTCCACATTAGGAGACCTCCTCGGTTCTGTCTGACAATTAATCCTCTTCAGGGTTGCAGTTGCTCTGGTCTGCATTTACCTCTTTCATGTTGTGCATGAAGGACCTTTCATAGACTCTTAATGCACGATTATTTGGAAGTTGAAAACTGCACTGGAGGCTCGACCTTCCCCTATGTTTGTTTGTCTTTGTTTTGTTTCCTTTAGCTGAGAGCAGGGGGAGGGGGGCACTTCCCACTGCCCTGAGTTCGTGGGAGTGCCAGGGGCGGTGTGTGGGCCACGTCCCGCTGGGCTGCTCAGCTGTCATGAGCATCTCATGATGAAATCTCACTCTGAGGGTGCTGTACACGCCCCCCACCCAGCACCTCGACTCGCTCAGCGTGCATTTCCCACTGTGTAAGATGTGGGAGATGAGGTGACAGCTTGCTTGCAGGCAGAGCACAGGATACTGCATGGGAAGAGAGGATGTAAAAAACACCTGCTTTAAGCTGGTACTGAAGGTATTTGCATAATTTATTAGTATTTTTAGAAAACAAGGGCAATTAAGGAAATAAATATTTGTCATAGATGCAACATAGCGTGTTAATACCAGATGATGTCATTGTTCAGTGATGCTTTGCATATTACCTCTGTATGCAGCAGAGGGCACTAAGTGGTGCTTAGCTTTTAAAGTACAGGAAAATTCTGCATTTTTTTTCCTTCATTACCCAAATTGCTGCCTTAAGAGTACTTCTCACAGGTCTCAGTTACTGACTACTACCTTTTTGTGTATCTTTGTCACATTTGTTACATTTTGTCTTCATAAAATTTAGAGAGATGGCCCATCCAAGGACAGTCTGTTACCAGGTTTATGTTTTGAAAAAAAAAATCTAATGTTATGTCAACTAATTTTCTGAGTTGATTTGCAGTCATCACTGTCATTATGATTCCTCATAAGTTGCCAGGCACAACCATGGGGAAACTGGGGAAGACCTAGACAGATTTCTCATCCTACAATGATGATGTAGATGAACTCCCAGAAAATCAGGGCCAAAGTCTGAAGAATTTGCCAGCCACCACAAGACTGGAGACAGAAGTATTTTGATGATTTCAACAGCAATGATATTTTGCACAACAACATAATCACTTCTCTCAATATCAAAGTAATCTAAACTTTTCTGGAAGCTGTATGATATAAAAAGTGTGTGTGATGGTTCATTACAAGTTTCATAGCCCTACACTAGAAAGTAGTTTATATCACTACCATCTTTTGAGTACATTTAATTTGTCTGGTTAAAAATTAAATTGAAATAAAGCAATAGTTCATTGCATTTACATAAAACATGTCAGGGATGAAACCATTCTTGATGGTAAGAGATGAGGTGACCTGCTTCTTCAGTTAAAATAATTTGAGGGGAAATAAAACTAGAGGGAGATGGATTTAAAAGCAAAAGGAGGCAATTCTTCATGCCAGAGACAGGACCTACAGGACTTCAGATGATGCTGTGAGTGCAGAAAGTTTACACAGGCTGATGGAAAGATTGGGCCATCCTTTGGCAGAGAAACCTCACAGAGACTACTCAACAGAGGAACCAGAGCAGGCACAGCAAATCCTCTGAGCTGAAAATGGAGCAAGTCAGAGACTCTTATGAGAAGGTGTAAGTGCCACCTTATTCTTCTCTGGCTGTGTACTGCTGGCCTCTTCAGTAGACTAAATATTGAAGTAGATTGTACTGGGGATTGCTGGGGAGTTTCTTCTATTTTAATGGAGTTAATGGTTAAAATCTAAAAAAAATCAGGCTGTTGAAAGCAGTCCATGTGCAAATGAATCACAAATGTAAAGCAATTTCAGGTGCATGACAGACTACGTTCATTGCTTTGCTATCAGACTATAAATCATTTTTATAAACCTCTGCCTCTGGAAAAGTTTTGCTTTATTTGTTTCAGATGGCTTTCAAGCCTCACTTAAGAATGTGTTTCTCCAAATGTTTCCAAATGCTACCTTCTTGTACTTTTGTTGTTGAGTAACTTTCTAGAATGGTTTAAACCAAATAATTGTGCTATTTGTGTGTCATCCCTAATCTCCTGTTGGTCCACTAATACATCTTCAGTGTGCAGAATGTTTGATTAGTAAGGTGAATAACTGCTTTCTTTAATGTCTTATTCTGACAATCATGCTATTTGAGCTGGTTACAAATGCCACCTGCTATTCAAATGACCAAAACATAGAATTCTGGACTAAATTAATGTGCATCTTGTGGCCACAGTAGTAGGTCCAGTCTTGTCTTCTAGCAGAAAGGCAGCTAGTCCTGGCAGGGAGTTACAGCTGCACATCCCACACTCACTGCACCTCAGTCCAGCAGAGCTGTGCTGGTGTCAGACATGCCTGACACCTCTAAAGGAGCCTCTCACTGTGTGTGGTGTGATCTCCCCTGCCCTGCAGGGGCTGGTACCGAGGGGGGCGCCCATCTTATCGCAGCTGCAGCCCTTGCAGGGTTTGCCCAGGAGGAGCAGGGACCCGGCCTGTTATGGGCTGTTGCCCTTGCAGGGTTTGCCCAGGAGGAGCAGGGACCCAGCCTGTGGTGGGCTGTTGCCCTTGCAGGGTTTGCCCAGGGGGAACAGGACCCAGCCTGTGGTGGGCTGCTGCCCTGCCCGAGCAGCACTCACCTTCCCACCGCTGCCAGCCAGTGCCCGTGCAGGGCAGGCTGTGCACATGCCGGGGGTGCCATAATGCTGAGGGTGCTTGGAGCAGGCAGGCACTGGGGGCTGGTGGGTGCCATATTTTTGCCATCTTTTTTGCTTGGCTGGGCTTTTCCATGGCTGGCTGGCCTGCGTGGGCTTGGAGGGTGCTCAGAAGTACATGTTCGAGGTTTGATCTGCATTGCTTTAATCATCCCAAACAAGCCAGTCCTGTCCACATGCAAATACTCAATCTGTGTAACCCTTTTGTGTTTCATATAGCAGTTTTGTATTTTTCTTAGTTTGGCAACTTTTGTCTTATGAGAATCAGAAACAATCCCTTTGCTTGGTGTTGGCCCTTTTGCTTATTTGCATATACAATTTCAGATCAGCATCATTATCTCATGTTCTGCTTTCTCCTTCTTTCTAGCCCAGAGCAGAAAGTGCCCATGGTGGGCCTGCTGGGATGGTCTAGAGACATGCAATATGCCCCCTGGGAAGGGGGCTGAGGTGGGGCAGAACCAGTTTTCAGATGTAAGCTGATGGCAGCTTGAGCCTGGGGCTGGTGGGGCTTCCTCTTACAGGTGAAAGGTTTTGTGTGGTGACGAGCTGAGTGAGCAGTCTTCATTCTTCTTCCTGCCTTAAGCCATTCCTCCTGTGTTAAAAGTATGTTCCTTATTTTCTTATGTCCTTCTTCCCCATGTCGAACAAAGCAGTTTTATCATGAAGTTGAGCAAAAATTTAAATCCTTTAATTTTTTTCTAACGGCATTGTACAGGTACGTTTGTATTAAAGATAAATGAAAGATTGAGATAATTTTTATCTGTGTATGTCAAAAGCTACCTTGTCCTTCTATCAGTGCGTGTTGGTTTAGGCAAAGCTGATATGTAGCCCACAGACAAGAGATGCATGAGGAATATGTTTTTAATCTCTTGTTAAGATGTAGGGCTGGCACTAGAAGATGTGAGGACTTTGTTATAACTCTGCTCCCAGCGTGGGGCTGGGTGAGTTCCCCGGGACGCTCAGGAGAGCAAGCAGTGTGCTGGGGTGTGTCCCTTTAGGGGAAACAGTTGGAATCTGCTGGGAACTGATTTTCTCCTTGTTTTTTTGCCCTGGGACTCTGAAGCCTAGTAATGCAACTGCAGATCACTGAACAGCTTTTAAAAAGAGAGGGTGCCATGTTGTGTGCCTCTGTCTAACTTGCTGTTGTATCTCCAAGAGCACTGGGGGGCTATTTCAGTTACTTGCATTGCAAGCTACAGAAATGCTGTAAGTAATATATACATTTTCTATAATTAATAGATGATAGAGTTGAATTATAGTGATTGCACGTATTTAGGAAAAAAGGGTTTTCTCCTGATCTGGATTCTAAGTTTTTGTTGTGTTTGCATTAATGGATGAAATTTAGTGTTCTTTCTTTGTAGTAGAATAAATAAAGGTACCATGGGGAAAAAAAATTGTTTCCTCTGTAAACTTTACAGTACTGTTCAGATGTAAGTGTTGCATGTGTTTATGCCTATTAATTTTTATTGAAATAAGAGTTTCATGATCCCCCAGAGTTTCATGGGTTTTGTTTTTCTTTTAAGAAACACTGCAAGCAAATCCAGTTAGAATAACTAGAAGCAGTGTTACAGGAGAAGAAAAATATATTTTGATTTTGCTTTTTGATGGCTCGACATACAGACATGTAAAATATAGGATTGCATCAATGTGCTTAGACCATCTCAGAATATTACATGCTGGAGGAAGGGAGTCAAATGCCACAGCTGAAGCAGATGGTGTTCATGAGTCTGTCTGTGCAGCACTTCCTACACCACGGAGTGGGTGGAATGATGGGAGTAGAATTCTCTGCACTGTCACAGAGCTCAGATGCTGCACCAGATACAGCACCAGGCTGTCTTGCACCAGATGTTGGTGGGTCAGGAGGGAGCATTCTGCTTGGAGTTCGGCTTTTTTTCACTGTACCTGATTCCTTCTTTTGGGTTTCAGTCTCCAGACTGCTGCTGTGGGATCTGCTGTACCTGTGGTCCCACTCAAGTCCTCAGGACTGCAGGGGATTGTTGCAGGAGCTGTTTGGACAAAGACACTCCCCTGTCTATCCCCATGGTAATATACCTATGAGGAGGATCTGATCCTTAACCAGCTGATCAGTGCAACCATCCTACGTCAGTGTTACCAGCACACTGCTCTGTGAGGGTGCCTATAAACACATTCCTCATCACATTTACATCCTGGCAATTTGAAGAATCTACTGAAAAATATCTTGCTCTACTTTCAGGGCACTTCCAGTATATAAAATTACACTGACTACTTTGAATCCTTTACTTACTTTAGTTGCACCACAAGAACACAGTGAAACTCTACTAGTGGGAAAATAATGCAGAAGCTCTTTGTCCATTGCCTGCTCTTTGCAGGCTAGGAGGTGGTTATCAGTTGCCTTTACAATTAACCATAGCTGAGGGCAGTAGCATTCTTGTAATTGCAGCTAGAAAATACTTCCTGGTGATTTTCAGGGGGGTTAAATGGTCACACACTGATCTTTCCTGATTTTCAGCAATATGTTAGCTAAAATATTTTAACTCTTTTTCCCAACACTGTGTTTTTACATAATTGGATTTAATGTCCTTAGAAAGGCTGCATTATTTTTCTATGCCCAGAAGATAATGAGAACAATTAAAGTGAAGATAATGAGATCAGTCCTAAAGAGGGGGTGAGATGATCTAAGAAGAATCTGTATTTTTGAGGCTGGTTCATTTGACAGGACTCAATGACAAACAAATGGTGCCTGTTGCTTCAGGACCATATGACAGTATTTTTGTCATGCATCATGCAAGGTTAGCATGGGGGTTGCATCAACAGGGAGTACTGAACAGAGAGAAACAGCAGTTCCTGAGGAGTATAAAGGATATAGCCAGTAATTACAGACTGGATGGTGTAAAGGGTATAGCCAGTAATTACAGACTCACTTCCCTGCCCCCGAGGGCCTGAGCACTTCTGTCCTGTCTCCAAGCCAGTGAGCAGGGCAGCTGTAACACTGATCCTCTTTTAACCGTTTCTTGAGCTGTGGTGTTAGACACCAGTCATTTAACTCCCTGGTCCTGGGAAGGGTCAGGTGTGACCTTATGGCTGCGGGAGAGCCCATAATTGGAGGGTAAATACCTGATGCCCTTGTGTTGTGTGTAGGTAGAAGTATGTACTGTGTCTATAATATACATAATATACAATATTGCTGCTGCTAACATAAGGAAAGTTACTTTTTTGCAAATATGTGAGTAAATAAACAAGTTGAGCCCACATAAGTCATCAGATCAGGAGTGATAACTCACTGGCCATCTGTTTCTCTCTGTGACTCTGTTTTTGTTGCTTGCTCTTTGGATACAAAAATGTATCCAAATGAAGGCACTTCAACTTGCCATCTTCACATAATTCTTTTGTTGCAGACATCCTTGGGAATGTTGAGTGTCTATGTTTTATTTCTGACTGTGAAAATCATGATATCCAGGAAAAAAATGACTTAAAAAATGCCAAGCAAAACATGAACTTATATATTAATTATAAACATGATTTATCCAGTTTATCTGAATAACTATTTTGTTGCTGGAGTTATTTAATTTTCATCCAGAATGAGTAACCCCCTGTTCAGTAAATGTGAAACCCTACCTTGTGCAGGAATATCTTGAAACTTGTGTGAACGTAATTAATAGGAGCATTAAGTATCTGATAACTTGCCTCCACTATTTGGGAGGTGTTGCTGCTTGTATCTCTTGTTGGAACTTAGGTTCACATTGCATTGTAATTCACATGCACATTGCTGTATATATCTCTATAACTGACTCCATGCCGCTGCTTTGGAAAGGGATTGGACACTTCCTGCCATCAAAGGTGCATAGTATCATATTTTTTCTTCAAGAAGGCAGAGATAGAATGTTTTCTGAATATGTTTTTTGTTTTGTCCACTAAATTTACTCACAGCAGGTATGCCTAAGTCTCTTGTACATTATTATATGAGTTGTAAGGTTTCAGTTTCTTACCCAGTTGTTCTGGGGTGGTGGAATACTGTTATCAGAAGTTGGATATGGTGAAATTTGTGTTTCTAACTGTCTTCTCTTGGACTAAAATCTATTGGTTCTGAAATCACCAAGCTTTGCACTGATTTTCAAAGTTGTAGCAGTCAGAGAGAATGCAGTTTTCTGAAGTGGTAAAGATAAACAGGAATATGTTCAGACATCCTCTGAACCAGGATCTTGCCGTTTTGAAATGGCCTGCTTGACACCATAGCTCACAAAAAGAGAAATGTGTTATTGTAGTCACATGCTCAGAGATCAGTGTTCTTGTTTTTGTCTTTGTGTTGGAAATGTTGGAAATGACTGGTAACACAGAAATAAGAATACAATTTCATACAATTATGAAAAAAATCTTACTTTTATAATGTTTCTGGTATAGATCTCATTAAAATGGACAAGTCTTATCAGAAAGATGTGATTTTTAAAAACTCCTAATACTGTTGAGTCATCAACATTCTTTTGCAAATAATGCATGGTTGGTTGCTTTAGTTGAGCACATAGAGAACCAGGAGTTTAATTTCATACTGAAATATTATCTTTTCCTCTTGGATAAACCAGGCAGACTGATGGTGGTTGATATTACGTGCAATGTGAGGCAAGGCAAGACTGAACTGTGTCAGTTGAATCATTGCTTCTCATTCCTCGGAAGTTCTACGGACCTGATCCCCTTCAACAATAAATTGCCTTCCTGCTAGGGTTTCTTGAGGGATGCTTTTGTAGCTGTATGCTTTGCTGAAGCCTAGGTTCAGGTTACAACTGCCTGGAGTTTGTTCTTACTTGTTTTATAGAGGTAAGGAGTCCAACAGACAGGCAGAGATCACTGTGTATCTTGAGTTGATTCGTGCCATGAAGAGTGAGGATTGAATGCAAGGAGCATTTTTGGCTGCCAGGGCTATTATCTAGCAGTGCCTGCTCTCCAGGTGCTTCAAAGGCTTTGTGCCACTTCCCTGGCCTAAAGCAGGGAGGCAGGGCCAAGCCTCTGTTTTAGAAGACCCTCATCTTCTTTCAAACTGTGGAGAGCCAATACTGCCTGTATGACTGAGTTACTGAGGCATGTTTCTCTGTGTGCTAGTTTGGCATGTTATAAAAGGTGTCAGTGATCTGTAATCATAGTTTCTGTGCTTGTTTAATCATTGAGGAACAATAATTCTGCTCACCCTCCTTTGCCTTTCATCCTCCTGTGTCTCACCTTGCCAAAAGCATGCGATGTTCCTGAGCTTGCTGTAACCTTTCAGTCTTTTTTTTGTAGCTGGAATATTTCTGTTAGCAGGCTTTCCCTCCTGTGAAGGTACCCCAATATTACACTGATGTCAAAAGCAGAGGACAGCAGCCTGTCAGACATGCATGTAAGTCACAGCAGTGGCAGTTTCTGTGAGCTGGGCTGTACTAATTTGCAGATAACCCAAAATTAAACATCTTAAATGATTTCAAAGTGCAGCAGCCTGATTCTACAGGATCACCAGTGATTTAAGCATGCATTTGCTGCTGGCTGGAGTACTTGCTTCCATTAACCACTTCATCTAGTTGGAGCTTTTAAACTCCTGGAACCTTTCATGACACTGAAGTCCAAAGGCTCCTCAGACTGCGAATGTCACTATGACAACCAGTTACTTTTCTCCTCAAGTACACAATTTGTAAATTTGGGCAGGGATGTTTTCATGGATGTTTGGTGGAACATCTTGTCAGAACCTAGTACAGATAAGGCTCACAAGACCTTAAGAGACAAGTAAGCCAAACACAAGTTCTTCAAAATGAATGTAAAACTCATTTTATCATTGAGTTTATGATACCCAAATGAGAAAGGAGAGACACTGAGTGTTCAGGGTGAGACAGGGCACAGAAATAACGCTTGTATCATCCTGTTTACCTCCAGAAGAATGGAAGTGGACAGGAAAATGTAACCACCTCCCAACAGTTTGGAGCCACAAAGCTCATTGCTTACAGCTGGCCCCTGTGTCAGTGACAGGGCATCATTGTGTTTGCCTGCTCCCCCACTCTGCAAGCAAGTCCCTCAGTGTTTGAGGTGACAGTACTTGGCAAAGCTGGTATGCTGAACTGACTGCTTTCTTTTCCTTTTACCTACCTTGAAAATCCCTTCCTGCATATTCACCTGGTTTTGTTGAGAAAAGCTTCAGTGGAAAAAGGCTTGTTAGTTTATGGGATAAGAGGGGATAAAACAGGTTTCTCAATCCCTGTTCCTTTTGTGCATGCTAGAAGACTCTTGGCAGAAAGATAGCTGGATTTCCAGGGCAGCAGGGAACCACACTGGCTTCTATTGCAGTAATTGGGCAGATGCTACAGAAGATGATGCAATAAAACCTATATGTTACTTCTACATAGCTGGGCTTTTAGTAATTGCTGTAGGACCATTTACTAGGTAAATAATTCATTTTTCCAGAGAAGAATTAGGATATAATATATACATTAGAGAGATTTATGAGAGCTAAAAGGTAACAAATTCATATATTGGTAGCTGTTTATAACATTAATTTGTGTGCTTTATTTAATTCCTGAATTTTATTTCAAAAGCTTCGGACAATGCAGGATTGAGAAAATGGTGGCTGGAAGCAAAGCAACTGAGAAATGTATTTGAAAAGCCTGCATATGATATCCATTCCTTTTGTAAAGAATATTTCCTTTATGACCTCCTCCTGCTTTGTATTTAACATTTCAAAGAACTTTGGGGAGTCTCTGTAGGCTGTGCCTTCACGAAGCCAGTAGCCAAGGATTTAGAGTATTGTGAGTGCTGGCCCAAAGCTGAAAACTGCAGGCAGGTTTTAATCTCAGGGTGGGGGGTGGGTGTTTAAACCCAGCCTTTTGTGTTCAGATTAGGGAGTGCAGGAGGATAGACTTAAGGGGTGTTAGTGAGAATTTTTTCACTGGCAGTTCAGTAATAGCATCAGGCTTTGGAAATACTTTTTTCCAATTCTTTGTTATTTCAGTAATTACTATGCGGTGGGTAGAAATCCATAGGGTTTGTGGTTTTTTTAAGTACCTCAGCAATGACATGGGGATATGGGCAATTAAAAAAAGTACTTGTTTTTATAACTTTTTACTCATTGGATGACTGTGGGCACTTAAATGCCTTTTCAGATAGTCTGTCATTGTTTCAGTCCTGATGTCTGTGTTTATTTTGTCTTGGTTCCATCAGCTGGGATAATAGTTAAGATCCATCTTTAGAGAGGAAGGAAGACAAAAACAATTTGACACTAGCATCATGCTCTGACAAATCTGAACCCTGCCAGTTGTGAAGGCAGATTGTCTGATCTACTTTACACTGTCTGAGAGATGGAAAGGTTACTAAACATCTCCCCCATTAAGAAAAAGATCAAAGGCAAGTCGCAGAGCACCTTGCATTTGGAGTTTCTTTTACTTCATACAACAATCTGTGAAACCTTTGCCCTGAGTATTTGCTGATTCCTGGAATAGCTGGGGGTACAAAGCACTTGAAATTTTTGTGTATGGGAACACGGTGACTCCTTGCTAAAGTTTCTGAGATGATCACCATAACTAATAAGATTTACCACAGTTGGGTTGTGTAGGTATTGAGTTCAGCTCAATAGTGATCAGTTTTAATGAAGGCTAAAGAGTTTCTAGCTCTTAATTTTGTACATGATTCTTTCAAATAGAATTCTAATGCTAGAAATTTTACATTTGTATAAATGGTCTCACTTAAGATGTTTGTTTCTTTTGAGAAAGATATTTTTGGGTTTCTGGAAATTTTAAATGTCAATGGTTCTCTGTGCCTTACAAAAGTTCATTGTAATACATAAAGCATTTTGAAAGAAATTTTATCCTATGCTACTGCCATTCATGTGCTTTAAAGGATGTAAGTATGGTTTTGTGGCAGATTGTGGTGGAAGTGAGGAGTACACTTTTCAGAATTACAAAGGAATTTTCTTATTAAATTTTCTAATTTGATATTAATTTACTTCTCCTAATTTCACAATTTTATTTTTATTTTCACAATGATATTCCTTTGTCATAAGAGAATTTTTTTCTCCATAACATCTACATTTTTCACTTGTTATTATCCTTGATCTGGCCAGAAAGTTATAGGTTGCAAAATTCACACCAGAGGTGCTCTTGTATCTGGTGTGACACTGCAGTGTTGTGCCAGAAACATTTTGCTAAGGTGAGGCTTTGGATGCGGCTCCCTTCCACTCAGCTCCACAGAGGAGTCAAAGATCTTGCACTGACCTGCAGAAATCTGGGAAGTAACTGTGCTCTCCTAGATTTAAGCCTCTCTTTCTGTTTAAAACAACATTAATTAATAACAAACCAACTGACAGCCCCACAGTAATATAAAAGGATTTATAGAAAAAGAAAGTAGCAGAGCTCCCTGCAGATGATACTTTTGCTTTAGCAGATTGCTACTGTTGTATAGAGTGTCACTTAGTAAGACAAAAATTATTTTGTTGCACTAGACCCCTGAGGAAGAATTTCACTTTCTTACAAGGTAGTGGGAGAAGTTTGAGACTCGGTGCTATAAAATGTCTTTTTCTTGTTCCTCTACTAGAATACAAAAATCTCTGCATTCAGAAGTGCTAAGAGCAGCTTCTACAGAGGCAAGTGCAAGTAGTGCCTGCATAAACCTTCATCTGCACAGGGCAATGGGAAATTGTCTCTGGTTGCACACAGGTGGGAAATATCAGAGCTTCAAAAGCCAAGTGGAGAATGGCAGCAAGCTGTGGTAACCAGGGCTAGTCAGGGTAGGTGTCCCAGGAGTGGAATTATCCTTCTGATGGGTGCTACTGCAGAAGCAAAAGAGAAGGGACAAACTCCAGGGTCCCACTGAAAACCAGTGACTAAAGAGTACCACCTTCACAGGAACAAACTGACTCTGCAGTGCTACAGTCTGGTCCAGAGGACAAGCGGACTGATGATTTTGCCTTGATTTTCCAGAAGCCTTTGAGTCAGGCGTGTGTAGAGTCATGTAATTTTTGTCTGTTCTTCTGATTCCTCTCTAGAGTTTTTTCCTGCCCAAATGTATGTGCCAATGAGACAGCCTCTGAATCTGAGACTATAATAAGTATCTAAGAAGTGATTGAACTACTTTTCTGTGAGGTGAGAAATTGGTACTTTTTTATTTGTAAGTTTATCTCTTGCTTACATTTTTTTCAAACTTCTTGGTAGAAACCATACATTTTCAGTACTAAACTGCTATTTTGAAAGTCTGTTTAATTTAGGCAGAGCTTTGTGCACATATGGAAGTAACTGAATGACAAGAGGTTGTTTACAAAGGGTGGAGTAGCCTCTTGAAAATTTTTCTAAGGTTTTAAAGATCTCTGCCTCTTGTAAATGCTATATATATACTATATTTTATAGTCACTATATTGCACAGCTGTATAAGCAAGAATTTTGAGAGGGCCCTTAGTACTGGGTTATTCAGCAAATGTTCTGCAGGGTTATAGCAGCTGCTGGGATTTAGTTTCCTTGGTATGCTGCTTTTAGGACTGCCCATTAAATATCTTCATTGTCCTCTTTGCAGGACAATGCAAGCCATGCAAGATGCAAAACACTGCCCACTTCTTACTACCAAGGGCCTTTTGTTCTTAGTGGATTTTTTCTTTAAAAAGTACCTGCCTGACACACAGAATCTCCTTGTTTGTGTTGATGTAGCACCCAGAAGTTCCACAAGAGCCCAAGGCCTGCACATGCATGGTGCCATCTTTGCAACATAGACTCTGTGGAGGAATGGGAATAGATAGACACAGAGATGTGGGAATTAATCTCTAGGAAGATAGTTTGTGATGGCTTTTACTGCTGGTGGGACCTACACTGGCTGTTGACTTCTTGCTCTCCATTGTTGCAACTCCCAAAGCAGAAGGTTAGGCTGTTATTCTAACTTCCAGCACAGCTGGTCCCCATATATCCGTGTGTTACTTAAATACCAGGGTACTAATGATATGTGACACCAGTGGAAAACAAGAAAGCTGAGACCAACATTTTTGGCATATCTTTTGTTCCTATATCCTTTGGAAGAACAGCCGGTGAATGAATTGACTTGTGATTTGAATTGCTGTAAGTCCACATCTCCAAGGTTTAGAATTCTGTTAGATGTGAGAGGAAATTTGTGCAGGATTCATGGCTTGTCTCCCTCTCTTGTTAGTTTTGTACACTGAGGAGTTACAAGCCCAGCTTCCACTCATTTTATCTAACTTGCATTGAGTCAGTGATAATAGGAGAAGAAAAGCATGCATCAAAACAAAAGTTGTATCCTACAAGTGTTCCTGTTTGTACACTGGCTTTTAGGTAGATTTGGGCATCCAGATTGAGAAACCTTCTGCATCAATTGTCTTCTGTGCAGAGGAAGCACAAATGCAATCAGAAGGTCTGGCATGAAAAAAAAAGAATGAAAACAGGGGAGCCTTTCTTCTCATTACACAGACAGGTTTTTCTTAAAAGTCATGCAAGTTAAAATAAATACCACAGCACATAAGGCAGCACACAGAAAAATGAATCGGTGAACTACAGCACGTGTGCAGCAGCAGCGCTGCATTCCTGTCATCACACATTCCCAAAGCATAACACTGAGAGAAATATGATCTGAAACTAGTTTAAGAGGTGCTGTAAGTAAGCCAGGATTACTACCATGGTATAACACAACCTGATAGCAAGACTGAAGACTTGCTTGTGATAGACTCTGAAACATTTTTCTTTTTTTCTATTTGGAAATTTTTTCACTTGCACCTTTGCCCTTGGGATTTTTTTCTTTCCCTTTTTGGTGGAGTTTCTCAAATGCTCTCTTCAAGAAGAGAGTTGTCTGGGCAAGCCCAACTTCTCCCTTGCCAATAAATCCATCAAGAAAGGCTGCCTCTTTTTGTGACCTGGACCACAAGCACGGATTACAATTACTTGGCTTCTCTTGCATATTTGAGTAACAGCAAGTACTAGTGAGAGGTTACAAATTAATAGTGTTAGTGTCAGAAGTCCAAGGACTGATGTGAAAGGGTGTGAGTGAGGTTTCTGGTTTGTTCTTGCTAGTATATCTGATTGTAAATATCTGGAAGAGAAAAGTAGTGCTTCCTACAGACAAAGACAATTATGGTGTATTGCCAGACTGCCTTAACCCGTAAAGGATTGCTTAAAAACATGTCTTGCAGAGTCTGAGCTCTTAACCTTTGTTAACAGAGAGATAAAATAATCCACACATGAAAATGGTGAGTTTACGACATGGAAAACTTTCTTCTTCGTGGATTTATAATGTTAGAGATGCTGGCAATGTATTTTCTCAGGAACTCTATTATGCAGGGCTATAAATCTAATAAACCTATAGATTACCAAGGCTTGTGATGTTATACATGAGCTTGGGGTTTTTCACAAGTTCATAATTACATTTTTCCCACCTCTTCTCACACTCCATTTTTCCTCCTCCTCCTCTGCTTTCCAACTGTTTGTACTATAGGTTTTTTCCCCACTTTATTTTTTGTTTAGTCATTTCTGCTCTCCCTCTCCTACTTTCAAAAACCCTGCAATGCCTTCCCAGAATATCACAGCATCCTATCTCCCCCTTTTAAAATGTTCCAGGTTTTGATGGTTTTGTTTTCATAGGCCACAGAAGGACCCTCTGCTCCCTGTTTGTGACTATGGCCTTCCTTAGTGCAAAGTCTCCCGTGTGTCCCAGTATTATCAATGTTATTTGTAGTGTTTGTTTCTGAAGCTGAGCAAGGAGAAAGGACCCCTGTCATAGACCTGCAGTGTGATGCCACAAAACTCTGTGTGGCACTTGGCATCTTGGGAGTGTTAGCTCCTCCCGTGGTGCTGGGTGCTTGTCAGGCACCAGCCCAGCTGACAGTAATAAAGTGAAGCCCTCCTAATTTCCTCCGTGAGGCAGCCAGATCAGGCTGTGTGCCACAGGCAAGGTAGTGACAGGGTAAGGGAGAACCCAGGCTTTTAATGCATATTTGAGAGAAAATTATTTTAGAGGTGTAGCTTGTCTTAGTGAAGAGGAGGATTTCCTCCTTGCATGTCCTATTATTTTGCCTTTTTTATTTTAGTATTCGGCTTGTGTGCTTATTTAATTTGAAAAACCTCATGCAGTCAGTCCCCAAGCCAAGGAAGTAGCTAAGGCAGTAACACCAGCCCACCCTCTTACTGAAGCCTGCTGCTGTCCCTATGGAAACTTGTTTGTCATAGGAAGGAAAAAAAAAGTGGTCCCAGCTGAAACTTGAAATACCTCATTACATGAGAGCAATTGCCTTATATGTACAAGCATGCATACACATACACATGCAGAGACATATAGATACAGCTCACCATATTGTACTCTGCTACATAATTATTTTTCAGATAAGGAAAAATTAACCTTGAAATAGGAGCTGAGATCCCAGAGTTTTAACACTGTATTTGCCACTGATTTCCTACACTTTTCTGGGCAAGTTATGTCCTTTTCTGTTTTCCATCTACAAAATGGAAACAAGCCTGCTGAGCAACGAGTAAGTGTTTATGAAGATCACATGCAATAGGTATTCTTAGTAAGATTTGTTTTCTCACTTTTTAAAAGATAAAACATTTTCAGAAGCAAAGACTTTGAATTGTTTCTCCAAAGGACTTCACGCTCCTTATGAACTTGGGCTGAAGAAGGGTTGTGGTGGAACATATAAGAATCCTTTGTAATGTCTGATATGGAACTAAACTTCTTTTTCGAAATTCGTACTGTTACATCTATACTTTTGAAATGGCTACTATTATATTGCCAATTCCTGATAAGGAATTGTTAGGTTATGAGACAGGCAGGATGCCTAATTTTTGTTTAGTTCAGATCTTTTCCCCAACATCTCTATGGTCTATTTATCCAAGCATCACCTCTCCCTCTAGTAATGCAAGATAGAGATGGTTCCTGTTGGACTTTAAATACCAAATTATAAAAATGAATGCTTTATCTTATTCTCAATAAAAAGTTTCTGAGTTTAACCTTTCCCTAATTAAACAAAAAATCTCCCCCAAAAAACAAACAAAAAATCAAAACCCAAAACAAAACCCCCTCCAAACAATTATGGACGAATAAAAAAAACCAAAACCACAAGCTTTGCCACCATCTCAATTTTTCTCATCACTACCAAGTGTTCAGATTCCCATTAGTATAATTCATGCCTGGAAGAAGAATTTTTCCTTACTTCTAGCAAGCTCTATTAGACAATTTCCATGGCTGAGAATCTTTTCCTTACTCTGCTCTGACATAGCCATATGAATCCAGTAATTTATTTTCCTTCATTAAAATGAAAGTAAACTTAAATGTTTCAGAATAAAATGTTGTGGATTTGTTTGTTCTTTTGTTTTGTTTTGGTTTTTTAAAACTCTCAAGTTTTAGCTTTCAGATCACATGAAGAAAATAGTTTTATTTCAGTTTGGCCACTGAAGCAAAAAAATCAATTACACTCACAGTTCTAGCTCTTATTCCAAAGAAAACAGCCAAAACTTAAACTTGGTCTTTAATTATATATTTGATTCATCCCAGTAACAACACTTGACTTCAAACAATTCAAGAGCAGGAGGAAACTTGCTCTGAATTCCTCTCTTCAAAGAGGAGTACTCTTTCAGATAGACCATGTCAGAAGACTTTAAGCTGAAACCAAACAAGATAACTGTGAGAAGACTTGATAAAAGGAACTTTAGGTGACCACAGGAACAATGTCTCAATACTGAGATGTTTTTAAATTGTTTTTAAACAGATCTCCCCACATGTGGGAAGGGAAAATTGATCTTGCCAGATGGTCAAACCACTACAGTTGCTTACTTCTCTCATTCCCTCCTCCTTTCATAGTCGTAGGAGCAAATTATTATTCGTTTAAAATTACCACACATTGAAAATGGGTCATTATCTGTACCCAAAACTGTGAACCAGTCTAATTCCTACAACTGATAAGTAGACAATACCATGTGTTAATTATATGTACTGTATGACTCTTGTGACAATTCATGGAAGTGTACAAATTAAGTCAATTAAAGCCACTTGAAAGACTTCTGTGCAGTCACCAGTTCATTAGTGCACAGCAAATTGCTTGAAAAGAATTGGGATGTGTGCTTTATCTGACACTTGCAGAGCCATCCCATATTTTTTTTATTTGATACTTGTTAGAATATTTTAGTTAGGAATAATTATACAAAAAGCCAGTGTAAAGGGCACTGTGGCCTTGTTTGTTGTCAAGAGTGTTTGTGTGTGTGTCCTGCTTTGTTCTTTCTTTCTACTTCTTGACCTCATTTTTTCTCCTCATTGCTGATTCCTATTTGTCTCTTGTCTCATGTCATCTTTTAATGGAACAGATTGATATCTAGGGCTGTGTCTAGACTAGGAGAAAAGTTGAGTTTAGTTCAGCAATAAGTTGAAGCTAGCTGGCCAACTATATCCAACCACTTCTTGACTGCTGGAAAGGCAAAGCCATCATTCATTCAATGTTCAGATAGTGCAATGTGAATTTATGCTCCTAAATAGAATTTAATTAGCTTCTACATTTGGTAAAATAGGTACATTTTTTAGGTTTGACTTATTTAGGTAGTGCTAACCAATCTACCCCAACCTCAGCCTTCAAGGAGAAAAATGGAATGATTCTAAAAGTTCGTGTGGTTTTTCTGGTCTGAGGGTGAAAACATGCTCTATTATAAGCTTTGCGTAGGTTGATGAGTAAATTGCTAGATGAGTAAGTTTCATGAGGGAAAATCTTATGTTTTTACTAGAGGAGCTCTAGGCCATCTTTTTTCTCATCTTAACTTTTTCCTGTTGCTACCAGTATACAAAGTATCAGTGGAAACATGTCTTTCCTGATAGCTTTTCTCAGCTGGAAAACGATGAGGCTGAATAAGAAAGAACCCCATAGCATTTAGCTTTCAGTTTTCTTGCTGAGTTTCATTAATGTATATTCTATTCATATGAAAGGGACCGCTGCATCCGAGCCCCTGCGTAATTCTTTGGTGTGTGTGCTGCCCGCAGAGCGCAGGCAGATGGGCTGAGGTGGCTGCTGCAGTGACTCACCCATAGCCATGCAGCAAGGCAGCCCAGGGAGAATATCTCATGCTCCACTGCCTTTGGTATGAAGTTCGTTCACTGATGGTCATCCTTTTACTGGTTCACCTCACTGAAAAGTGCCAGGTACAAAATTACAGTCCTCTGTTTTTCCACGCTCTTAGAAATGTGACACAAACCACTGTAAGAAGGATTAATTATAAAAATATAAATATATAAGTAATTTAACTAGGCTGCAAAAGCAACATTTTCACATCCCTGCATTGCAGTTGTGCCCATTGATAACAGTGGCAGCACCTGACAACACCGGGCGTGCTCAGAGCTGCCTTGCAGAGGAGGAACCGAGTTCCTTTGCACAGTTCTGGTTAACTGGAGTTCATAAAATGCCCAGGTGGCCAGGCCCCACTCAAAGAGGATGCCCTGGGAGTAGATGTGTGAGCCACAGTGAGAGGGTGGGAACCCCCTTCCCGCCAGTGCGGGGGCAGCCCGGGTGTCCTGGGCACCCTTATGGAGTGTGCTGAGTTTCAGTGTGGCGGTGTGGATGACTGGGCCCTCCTGGGGAGAGCCCCTTCTTCAGGCGTCCGTGGGCAAAGGCGGCGGAGGATGCGAGGGTGAGCCCCGCAGGCCCTGCGCAGTGCGCCCCGGGGATGCACATCTGTCCCGGCGCCCTTCCCTCGCTCCTGTCCGTCCGTTCGCCCCGCGTTGCCCGAAGGGGCCGATGGCCAGGCCCGGCCCGCACGGCCGCCCTGCCCGCCGCTCTCCCTGCCCGCCGCCCGCAGCCCGGGCGTGCGGGGTGCCCAGCGCTGCGTACCCGGCCCGGCGCTCCGCCGTCACTGCCACCGCCAGGAAGGAAGGAAGGAAGGACAGATGGACGGAAAGGAGGCGGGGCGGGAGGGGGCCGGGTCCCTGCCGCGCACGGGTTTCGTACGCGGGCCCCTGCGAGCCGGTGCCGCGCGGGGGAGCGCGGAGCCCGGCGGGACCAGCGCGGCTGCGGCGGGAGTGGCATGAGCCCGGGCGGCGCTCCGGCAGCGGCTGCTCTCGGCGCGGCGAGGCGGAGGGCAGGCGGCGGGCGGGCCGCGCAGGCGGGCGGAGCGGCCGGCGGCCTCTCCCCCCGCGCCGGCCCTCCCTAGCGCGGAGCCGGCGGCGATCCAGCCCCGGGGAGGGCGGACGGGAGTCGGAGCCGACCATGGCGAGGCGCGGCGCTGCCGGGGGCCGCGGGCCGCTGCTGGCCGCCCGGGCGCCGCGGGCCTGAGGAGGAAGGAGGCGGCGGTGGCGGCGGGCGGGGGGGTCGCAGCTGCATCCGCTCGTTCCGCGGCCGAGAGAGGCGTCTGTGGGCCCTCCCTCCTCTCCTCTCCCTCCTCCTCCTCCTCCTCCTCCCGCCGCTCCTCCCGCCGCGCCGGGAGCTGCCGCCTCCTCCCCAGCGCCGGGCGCGCCGCGGTCGGGGTCGCAGCCGGCGGCCGCGGGATTTTCCTCGTTTGTTTGGGCCTTTTGTGTCGGGGCTCACAGTTGGCTAAGCACGGCCGGGCTGAATCGGGCCATTGTTCGGGACCCCCGAGCTCCCACGCTGCACATCTCTCGTCCCCAGCCCCCCTCCGGCTCCCCCTCCCCCCCGTTCCTTTTTTTGCCTGAGAAGCCACATAACGTGCCTTTCCTCCACGCAAATCTGGGAGCTATAAGCCGGACCGATTGCAAATGAAGTGTAATGCATTGTGGGACGTGTGTAAAATTGGATCATTCGAGGGAGAGAAAAAAAAAAAAGGAAGGGACCTGCGGCTGGCGCCCTAGAAGAGGGAGCGGCGCGATGCGCGCAGGTTGCGGCCCGGCGGTGGCCGCGCTAGGCTGATGGCCGGCAGCGCGCAGCCCTGACCCGTGCTGCGGCGCGAGGAGCAGGCTCGGCCGTCCTCAGCATGAAGAAGACGCGGAGTACGACCTTGCGGCGGGCCTGGCCTAGCTCCGACTTCTCCGACCGGGCCTCAGACCGCATGAGGTCCCGCAGCGAAAAGGACTACCGACTGCACAAGCACTTCCCCCCAGCTTTTATTTCCCAGGCATCACGGGGCTACATGACATCAGGTTTGTAACATAATTTGTGTATGCGAGAGAGCTTTATTGCGAGGCTGCTTCGGCATGTGTGTCTGCCCGGGAAGGATGTGTTGGTGGGTACGGAGGGGAGCCTGCGATCGGGAGGCTGAGTTGTTGGGAATAATGAAAAAAAAAATAGCATACATCCACCATTTTGTACCTCTGCAAGATTCACAGCGGTGTCCTCGCAATATGGTGTTTAAAATCTGTTAGTCTAGTGAAATAAAATGTATGAGAGATACGGTTGCATCTCTGTTGCGGAAGAGCAGACAAAAATGACTGGATGTGCAGAGCATGGAGCCCTTTGCGCCTTTTGTGCGTAAAAGCATGTGCTGGATATTTACTGCTCTCCCACACATTTCTCTTAAAATGCAGTTAACTCTAGTTAATTCATCAGGTTTTCGTGTTTTTCCATTTTGAAAAGGAAAAGGGTTACTTGTGGTTGCAAATACAGTTGTCTTGTTACAGTCTCTCAGGCTTTCAGCTGCATGTTTCTGCAATGGCAAGGCATGTGTTGGTGAAAATGACTGTAAACACATTTGCATTTGTTTTTTGAGGTGTAGAAGGAGACCAGACCTCTGTATGTGGTGGAACACACACGTGCATGTATATTCATTTGTCAGTGGCTTTCAAGGAAGGCCGTAGGGAAATAATGGACACTGCACCAACATGTTTGTGCATGGGAAAGAGAAAGCACAAACAAAACAAAAAACAGCGCAGGGAAAGGCAGGCATCAGGGAGAGGCTTGGCCTCCGATGGAGTGCTGGTGAGATTTTGGAAAGCCTCAGTACTATTTGTAGAATCTGCTCCATCCAGAAATGCATCTTAATGGCATTGGAATTAAGGCATTTCATAAACACCCAAAAGACGACTTGGGAAAATGCTGATGGGGAGGGGGCCGGGGGCAGAAAATCCTGGAAACCTCCTTTGTTGTTCTGCTGCCTGTTTATTGTGATGATAGGACATAATGTTTCATTATTATGATGGCAAATTCCAATTTATCACAAAGACACGTTTCTCCCTCTGAGGCACAATTTAGGTTGAGTAGGCAGATTCCTTGAAAGGAGAAAACTAAGGTATTTATAATGCATTACTGAAAACATCTCCAGCCCTGTACTGCTGTCCCCTTCCGCCCCATTTCTGCTGCAAAGGTTGAGCCAAAGATTGTGGTTTTCAGTTATGTGCTCACTTTCCTGTCTCTGGCCCTAATAAACATATCTCTTTAGTCAGGATTGGTTTTTCATGTTTTAAAAGTGCCTCGTAACTCTTTCTTTCTTTCATGCCCAAGTACAAGAGAAATAATGTGCATTTTATTGAAAAATCTGCCTGTGTAAGAATATTGTGCCATTTTGGCACTTGGTGCTCTGCTCTGGTTCCTGGGGAGTCACATAGTGAGTGGAAACAACAAGGAAAATTTATGCTTGGACAGCTGAAGAGGAGAATGGTTGTGTTGGTGAAGTGGTTGACTTGTTCCATTGGTGCTGCAGGACTTGAAAGTGTCTGGAAAGCTGAATCTGACAATACTGCAAAGATTTTTCTTGTTCTGGGTGAATGTCCTGGTATTCCCAGTGTAAGATACCCTGTGCCAGATCTGTTGAAGTCAGTACTTTTTAGGCCCTTCTTTCAGTGTGAAAGGCCATATTAAAGAGAGAAGGAGCTCACATGAGCATTTTGTGCCAAGTCCTGTGGTTCTTGCTTGTTTTTCATTCTTCAGCAAGGTGCTCTGACTCTGTGGAAGCTTTATGTTGGCAAGATTGGTACCAACCAACCAGACAGCAAAACACCAGCAATGTGCAGAATCAGATATGTCACCCTGCATTTGTTGGCAGATACCCGTGTCCTTGAGAGGTAGGAGGGGGCACAATCTGCTATAGATATTTTAAAGTAATCTCCAGACCAAGAATACTTGTTTATGACTATACAGGGTAGTAATTTCAATTGTAACAAATGTCATGTTAAGTTTTACTAATTTGTTAAAGTTTTTGGAGGGAGAACACGTTGGAAATTAAAATCAGCAAATATTTGTTGGTTTTGTTGTTTTGGGTTTTTCTTGTTGTTGTTGTTTTTTTCAACCTTAACAACAGCTTGTTAGGCTTTTATCTGGAAATGTAATTGTTCTTTCATAATGGATATTTGCCACATTCATTTTTTTTAAAGGATCCTTGTCCACTGCCTTTCCAAATATTAGTTTTGGGAGGAATAGCTACTGTGTACACTTCTCACTATTTGAAGGAAACTCTCTTCCTTGCAGGAAATTTGTAGGAAGTCCACTGGTGTAAAAACTGTGAGGATCAGGAATACAAATACTTTCTTTGTCACCCAGAGTGTTGCAGGGAAGAAAGTGTCCTGAAACACATGGGCTTTTCAGAGGGCTGCATTCTGTTTATCCAACCATTTAACCTCATCACCATTAACATTGTTGTGGTTATCTTTTAATTAAATGCCTCATTGTTTGGAATGGGGGTGGAGGGTGGGAAAGAAACCTTGGGGTTTTGCCTCATTTACTCTGCTTGGGGAAATATGGAAATGCATACAATCAAACAACCTTCAGTAAGATGCTAAAAAGCTTGAAATGTTAATATTCAAGTATGCCTGAATTGAATAGAGAAGCTATATATATTTCTTTCAGCACAGAGAAATACTGAGTAATGGTTCTGCAGTCAGTGCCATGGTGTTTTGTATGAGGAAAATACAGTCCCTAAGCAGAACCATGTTTATAATGGAAGTGCAAACCTCATGCTACAGTGGTGAAGCACATCTGATTTTGAGCAGCCTTTTCAGTAAAACTGAGTAAGGAGCAGTTTGATATTTGCTTGATTTGAAGCAGCATTGGTGGCTGGCCAGTCACATTTTCAATACTCGGGGAACAAACTGCCCATAATTATAGAAAATTGATGCAGATGCAATTCATATGAAATCTAAAGATTGTTTGACAGATGAATGGAGATGGAAGTAAGGAGGGAAAAAAGCAGACAATTTAGAAAATCACACATTTTTGCTTCTGAATAATCTCTTGATACATGCTATTAAATAGGCTGTACTCCAGGGTTTCTTTAGGCCTCCTAGCAACCACTAGGTTCAAAGGCCATGCAAGGAGTTCATTGTTCATGCAGAATATTAATTTCCCAGTGGAGGACTGTCTTGGAGAAAAAACACTGAAAAAGAAAATTACAACAATGTAGACCTTTGACCTTGTGTGACAAGAGAGGCTGAAAGTTTGAATCCAATACAATTCGTATACACGTATACAGTACCTCTTACTGAAAAGGGAAAAATATACTTGAAGTTTGTCATGTATTGCTGCTTAATTCAAGGGAAAATAAAGAAATCATATGCAACTGCCAAGCAGGATAAAATTTAATGCAACTTTGGTGGTCTCCAAACAGTTAAATGAAATTATATATATATATATATATATAAATATATATATATATATTTATATATATATATTGCTTTTCAAATATTGGAAGCTTCTTGCCTTTTTTCCCCTCCTTTTTTCCTTCTAAATACAAAAGCAAATCCTGGATTTTGTTTTAGCAGAGAGAGGAGCTGCACCCTGTGATCGACCCAACCATTAAATATTACTGGAACTGAGTAATGCTCTTGAAAGTAAAAACTTTTCCTTCAGCCTTCTTCATTTACTTTAATTGACAATTTTGGTGTTGGAGGTAACATGTCAGTTTGAGGTGGAGGTGGTCTAGGGTATCAGTCACAGCATGAAGAAATATCTGAGAGCTTTCTGCCATGGTAAAAACTAATTCCAGAGCCTGGTTGTTTGGAGGTTACTTTTGAAAAGTGTGCAGTTACTTTACTGCTCTTTGCTTTACATTTTCCTTGCAGAGGTTTCAGTCCTTCAAAGCTGAAGAATAAAATTCAGTCTCGTTGTTGTCTGCTGTTACTGGAGTTTGATTACCAAGTTCAAGTAGAAGGGAAAGGAGAGAAGCATGTAACCCTGCTATCCAACTGATGGTATCTGTATGCAAATTAAAATTTGTAGGAGGAAAAGGTAACCTCATTCTCTCTTTCAGGAATGTTTGATGAAAGGTCTAGGATAAACTCTTGAAGCTCCTTGAACAGTAAGAAGGATCTTGGGAGTCATCTAAACAAATTTGAGAGTCCTAAGTTTTTGTTTTGTTTTTTTAAAGCTTGAATCTGTAAGTCTAAATATTAATATTTGGAGATAATTACACATGAGCTGAAGAACTCAATTTAATGTAATTGAGAAATGTCAAATACACACAAAGCTCATTCAGTTCTCCTGTCCCTTAATTCAGTTATCTAAAGGAATATGTTGTAGCTTGAAAGCAGCTGTATTGTAATTAATATTTAATGGAATAATCAGTATTGCATCACCTTCTTTTTTTAAATGCGGAATTAAGAAACAGCTTCCCATATATCTTCTTAACAGTAACGTGATCTCTTTGCTTGCCTGAATTCTGAGTAGTTTTGTGTTGTTTTAGGCCAGACCCACTGCTGGGACAATAAAACCTGAGAGTGTATGGGTGTCAGTGGCTAGTAGTTACCTCCTGGATCCTGCTCTGTCTGTGGTGAGCTGGTGAACCCTGAGAGGGTCGCTCTGTTCTCTTAGTTCAGGGGCTGTACCTGCTTTATTGCTTGGGAGGTTACTGCTGGGCTCACTGTGTCTTTCCAGTCCCTTTTGGTCTCTGTGGCATCCACTTACTGTGACAGAGAATTAGGAACTTTCACTGCATCCTGATATGGGGGAAGGATCTAAGTGTGCTGTGTCTTCAGAACCACAAACTTGGTTCAAGTTCACAGACCAGTAATTTTTGCACAATTTCTACTTCATTTTGTTTTCTCCCCGATTTCTGGCCTAAAAGAATTCCAAAGGCAAGCTCTTCTCTCCTGTAGAGCCCTGGTTTTTGTTCCTGTGGTTGTAGGTGTGGTATTAACTCGCATGCAGTGCTGTGCCCGTGCCTGTGTGCTGTGTCACAGGGTATGCCTGGTCCTTGCCCACCAGGTGCCAAGACGCTTTCTGCATGCCCATGAGCTCACTTTTAGACCGAGCTGTGGGCAGTGTCCTGAGCACTGCTTGTGTGACCAAACTGCAGCTGAGTGCCTGTTGCTCTTCCTGGCTGTTGTGGCCTATGAGTGTGGGGATCCAAGTCTCTTTTCTTCATGGCGTTAGAAGTAAAATCAAAGAGGAATGAATACAACAAAGAAAGAGAACACTGTGTGCCTATCTTACCTAGACCTGTTCATGTTTCTATCTCAGTTCAAAGCACTCATCTCTGCAGGGCTAAGTTCCAGGTTATTTTTCCTTCCTAGCCCCTTGCTCTTGCTTGCATGCAAAGTCTCCATGTTCTCTCTGCTGGTTTGCTTGGACCTTTGGCCAGATTGGGGTGCACAGAGGCACTCCACGATCAAGTCACCAAAGGTTGTCATTGACATTTGTATTGGAATGTCAGTCTGGGTTTGAATGCATTTCTAGTTGTGTTTTCTGGTCATCCTGTGACTGAAGTAATTTTTCTATATGCACACTAGGTATCATGATAGACTACTGAAGGTACAGGAAGCTCCTCTTTTGAGAGTAGACAAGGGTTCAGAACAAACACAGTACTGATTCATCACGAATAGCTCCCAGTCTTTCACAGGTGTAGAGGTTATACCCCATTGGCAACACTTGATGAACCTGAAGGGTGTTGAATATCTTGCCATTTTGGACTTGAATAGCAGCCACATCTTTGCAAAATGCATTATTTGTTGGAGGGGCCTGAAATGTGAGGATTCTGCAGATCACCTTGGGTTAGCTCGATAACCTGCTCAGCTGTGACCAACAATAGGCTTCATTTGTATGCTGGAGAGTTCATCCCAGAGTAAACTACTATCTTTGTAATATTCTTTGCACGGTTTAAAGATGTATAAGTACCATCAGAAGACCAGAAAGATTCTACTTTGCTAAGCATGTTGTAGAAATCCTCCAAAAATTGGGGGTTTCTTTTCAGTTTTCTGGAAGGTTCTTTAGCATGACTGTGCTTTATATCCCATAGCAAGTTGTAAAATATCTCTGTGAACAGCATTCAAACAGAATCAAATCCAACTTCTGGGCCATGACTCAAGTAAAGCAGTGCTGAAAAAAATTGCAGGTACAGTTACTCTTGGATCCCCCTAAGCATGCTTTTACATAGTTGGAAGTGGCCAGACAGTATCAGCCGTGACCAAAAATTGTCAGCTAAGTTAGAGCTTGTGTAAGAATTGCTAAATAACACAATGATATTTGGATTTTTTCCTTGAAAAACATGCTTTCCATTAGTGGGAATGACAAAACTACCATTAAATTACCAAAACTGGATATCTGATGGGTTTGGTGGTGTAGATGTAAATCTTTGCTTGGAAATATAGATTGCCCCTTGTAAGAAGTAACTAATGAATGCTTCATGCAATTCTCGCCAACCATTGGGTTTAGTTTTTATCAGAAGAGGGAAAATGGATAGAGACCATTGAAACTGAGCCCTGAGTGCCTGAACTTAAACTGAACACTTTCATTTATAGGTCTTTTTTTCTAGATTAATTGAACAGGACAGGAAGCAGAAACAAGGGTTAAAAGCTTTTCTATGAGTCTCAGGAATTGTCATTCTGTACTTGTTCTTGCAGAATTTTTGGTATCAAGGCCAGTAGCAACCAGAGTAGTCCTAGAGAAAATGCTTGAATATTGAAATTGCAAAATTTTCCCAAACCAGAATTTGTTGCTCCCAAGTGAATGCCTGTAACTATGAAAGGGTATGAAAGTTGTTTATAGCTACTGGCTTCCTTTTTTCAGCATATTTTATTGAGTTGGCTGCTCTACTGATGCTGTTTTGTATCTCACTCTTGGATGACATATAGGTGCTGGAATTATCTTGCTCAAATTGCCTGTGGAGGGGGGTGGGAGAAAAGGAAGACCTGGCTTTACTGCAAGTATATTTGGGTGTGCAGCATGATGGAGTGGGTAGAGCAGTCTAGTTTAGACAGAATCCTGATCTGTATTGGCAGCTTTTAAACAGGCTGCAAAAGGTAACCGAAACAAGAAAACTTGATTTTCAACAGGCTTGAATTCATTATAAAGAGGATAGCAATTTCCCCTTTTCCTTCCCTCAGAGATTAAAATCACTGGGTTTGAAAGTTAGTAGGCGAGGGAGGTATTCCCACTTGTATCAGTCACTGACTTTGTTTTCCTGGGTACTTTTAACTGTTTCTGCAGTTCTCTGTGCTTCTGTTTTAATCAGTTCAGTAGGAGAATCTTTTCCTTTGTTTTATACTGTAATATTGCCCATCACAAAAAAAAGGATCCTTTCTCAACCCAGGCTTTGATTTGGTAATGGCAGGCAAGAGCAGACATCCAGTAATAGGTGTGTTCAGTGCGCTCATAGCAATCCTCATTCTGCAAGTGAAATCCCATGTTCAGAACAACACTGTGTTCTCAGAATTTTCCATCTCACTTCCTGCAAGCCAGAAGAGAGAGCCTGTTTATAGTACCAGCAGTAAATGGTGTGGCGTGAGTGTTATTTGGTACTGTTATCACTATTACCTTGTCAACCAGCTCCTCACAACCCAAAAATAGCTGGTTTTCATCAAATTGTAGATTATGCGATTCCTAAAATTTTTAAAGTCTATGTGTGTTTTCTTGTTGCTTCAGTGGGAAATACTATCTGCAGAAGATAGCTACAAATGCACAATTTACGAGAAATTTTAAGTTGTGGTATTGAAAAAATGCATCTCGATGTTTTTATTAAATTTCATAAGGTGTAGAAGCACCAGAGTAAAAATGAACTTAAACTGCTTTTATTTTGTGGACCTTATGTGGATATTTGTGTATTGTGAAAAAGAATGAAGGAAAAGTTGATCACATTTATACTGGGTCTTTTTATTTAACTAAAGGAGCAAGAAGAGAGACAGCCGAGGCATCTTGCCAGTCTTTCATTTTGTATCTGTCTTGCAAAGTTACTCCTAACTTTTGTTTCTGTGTGATACATTAAAGGTATAGGCAGTACAGTGCATTCAGCTTTCAGCTCTAAACAATTAAGCAGTAACTGCTTCTGTTTAGCAGTTTTTCTTTTCAAAAGTTGCCCAGATAACCTTGATGAACTGTAGCTCTCTCTATTCCTATGCCTCACTGACCAGGGGTTTTATGTTGAAAAGCATGTCTAATGTGAGAGTAGAACAGGCCCACAGATACTGCTTGTCATCTTCTCAAACATGATCACGAGTGCAGGTCAGTTTGGCTGGGATGCTGGAACTGAAGGAATATGAGAATATCTTCTTGTGTTTCGGTGATATCTGTCCTCACTGTGGTATTTGTGTCAATGAAGGATCTTGTACACCCATTGTTCAGGTGCCAGTAGTGATAAATCTGCATTTAATGATCTCAAAACAGCTTTTCTAGTTATCGTTTCCTTTCCCAGCTATATTGTTTAAAGAAAAAAACCGGAATGGCTGTTTTTGGTGAATCTGACCTGCACATTTTGGGGCTTAGAGAGTATAATAGACAGTTCAGAAATACCTAATGTGGCCTGGAAAAGGCAAAGTTCAGTATGAAAGCTGAGTTCATCATAACACAGGAAGCTGTGCTGGGAGAACGTAGATTGTATAAATTAGTTTCTTTGCCCATTTGTGTTCTTTTAATTTCCTCCATAATTTCCTATGAATTTCCTGTTGATGACCTGTGACCTAGTTTGTAGATGAACTTCTGACCATGTGTGATAATGTTTTAAATGCTATAAATTGGACTGTTTATCCTGTAAGCCAGTAAAGGTGATGTACTAAATTTCATTGTGATACTTGACTTTGCCTCTTAAATTTTCACGACATTTTAGAGTGAAGTACCATTCTTCATTTTCATAGGACATTCTAAATTCTGCTCTTGTGAGACTTTGCATTCTTGGACCATACTGTGGCCTGTTTCACAAAATGTGAGCCTTAAACTAAATATTTTTTTAAACAGAGTGAAACAGAAATATTTTTTTACAAGGCTTTCTTCAGATTGGTGTGCTTTTAGGTGTAATTACTGCATTGCTGGCTGGGTGAGTAGAGTGGCCAGAAACTTGAGAGAAGTTTATTGCCTGTAACATGAAGTTTGGAACAGCTGCAACCTCCACTTGTAAATTGGGCGTGTCTGCAGTACATCTCTTTTGAGGGATGGAGGACAAATTCCAGTGGCCATGGAAAGTTCACCCAAGGCCCGAGCAATTCCTCAGCCTCTGATTTCAGGGCAGTTTCATGGATTCATCCAGGAGATGGGATTACAGGTGGGAGCAGATTGGCTGGCTGTTTGTCCGTGCACTGACCTCCTCCCCTTGCACTAATGCAGTCAAAAATTATCAATAAAGGAAGTCCATTTTCAGGGAATATTTAGGGGTTTGTAATATGTTACAAATAGATCCTTAGTCTCTGCTTTCATTATGGATGGATGTAGTTACTTTTCTTTCTCTTTAGATACAAATGTTCCATAAGCAATGAATTTCAAGAGTGAAATCTTAAAATTGTTTTTGCATGGGATGTCTGCATAGGAATGGTTTTGACTGAAATGTTTTCACAGAACAGAGAAGCAAGAAATGGTTTTCTGCGTTTTTTTCCTTCCAGCTTTAATGAAATCTCAGTTTCTGAACAACTTCTTCCAATTTTGTTGGAAAAATATATAGCCATCCCTAAATGAAATATTTTGCATTTTTTGCATGTTGCTAAAATCATGAGGTGTTTTCCTTTGAATCAATCTTGGGTTCAGTCTGTGTAATTATTTTAATTGCAGAAATATTCTTCAGTAACCATAGGTGTAAAATTCAGGCAGGTTTTAGAGACCTGGCTTTAAAAATCACATTCTTAACTACCTCTTTTCACAAGAGGCTGGAGTAGCTATGTGAGGCATTGTTTATATTAGAGCTACATACAATAACTCTTCCCCAGATGTGGTCAGCCATAGTGCCTGTTGTGCAGCACAGTAAAAGATGATTTATGTAAGTTTATTTAATTGGATACGTGGCGAGCCTGTGCTCTGTGTGCGTGGGCTGATGGTTCTACATGAGCATGTACCTCAAGGCCCCAAGGGTCTGGCTCTGTCCTTTAGTGAGAAAGTGCACAGAGTTTTGGTTGACTGTTTAGGTAGGAAACCTTATCACACAGCAGTGCTCCTTCCACGAGCAGTGCATGTACCCATCTCTCTTGCACGTATTCTTGGCCTCCATAGGAGAATTGGAAAGGCTGACAAGAATGTAGCTGTAACTGCTGAGTAATTCTCCCTTTTAATTGGAGTCTGCCTTTGAATTAGGGCCACAGATTGGACAGCTAGAGAAACTGGGACAGGTTTACCAGAAACAAGGGCGAGTATGATGGCAGAGCACAAAAAGAGGAGTCATGGGCAGAGTTGCTGTTCTGCCAGAGAAGGCTGATGTTGTGTTCTGGTCATGAGAAGTACGCTTCACTTTTACCAGCTCACCCTTAGATCTCAATTGAAGTCCTTAAACTGGCTGTATTTAAATCAGGACCATTGGTCTTTCATTTACATGTCTCTGAGCTAATTTCAAAATTGATACAACATTTTTTCTGCCTACCAGATGATAATCTCGTCTGATTTTCATCGCAGTGCTGATTGTTCCAAACAGACCAACAGGTTCTACAGTACAGTACACTTGGCTTTTCATGGTTATTCTTTTTTATCCTAACAGTGATCCCTTTTTCACACCCACAGCAGTGTACTTAAGTACAGTGAAGTGTTTCACTGTAGATTACATTTAGAGTTAAATCATGAAAAGGTAAGTTAAAAGAGTTGAGGTAAAAAGCTCAACATGCCTGTGTCATCATAATTCATTCACTAATTAATGTTGCAGTTGAATAGGACGGTGTGGATCAAGCAGTGAGAAAGCATACAAAGAGGTGTTGATACTGAGTTTTACTAGTGTGTTGGTGTCAGACCAAGCTTTGTCAGTACTAGGCATGTCAAAATTGTCTGACAGCACAGCTACCCATGGGAAGTGTCATTTTATCTCTAATAGCAAATTACCTTCAAACCTGCTCCTCTGATCAGAGAGAGTATTTGACCTCTTACGTACTCCTGAATGGATGGATGCATGTGTGTGGTTGCTGTGCATAACTTTGGGAGGGCTATTTTGCTGTGGGGGACCAGCAAGGAGGAAAAAACCATCTAAAACCTGCTCTGGTATACGTTGTCTTTCAATAGCAGTTTTGGATTATGTTTTCCAGCAACAAGTAAGAACCTGAGAGTTGCTGTGCCAGTTAAGACCCTGGTCTATCTTGCCCACTCTGCTGTGTCCAACTATAACCACAAACAGGTATCTAAGGAAGTGGAGAGAGAAAGCAAGTGCATCTGGTGCTCCCCCTGGTATGCTTCCCATCCTTGGCTATTGGTTCAGGCAGTACAGTTTGTTTAGCAGTCCTGATGAAGTTTTGCTTGCAGGTGCACTCTGTGATACCAGGCAGTGTTAGGGAGTGACAACCTCGCCTTGCATGAGGGGAGCTGCACTGTGGCAGTGCCAAGTTATGTGCATTGTCAGTCCTAAACTAGCATTAGGTTTCATCCTGTCCTCTTTTGCTGCTTTTCATAATAATGAGGAATATATGCACGTGAGAAGGAGGTTTTCAGGTTCTTGGTATTTTTGGTGGTACAAAAGCAGATCAGCTGTTAGGTCAAGAGGCAGCATTAATCCCATAGACGTTGCAGATTCCTGTAACTTGGATATTAATAGGATTCATGTCATCACACATTCTCTTCTGAAGTCACGAAAGAAGCATTTGTTAATTATTTCTGTAATTCCATTTACTCCTTTCACACAGTTTTCTTCTCTTAGTTCCTTCCTTTCCTTTCCCTCTGAATTCTGGGCCTCATGAGCCCTCTCATCTTGAAGGTGACATGCCTAGATGAAAGGCGTGCATTAAGCAGGAATTTCTTGTTGTATCAACTCTTGACATTCCAAAAATGTCAACTCCTGATTCAAATTGCAAGCAGGATCTGGTGCCAAGGCATTAGTTGTTTCCAAGTCTCCTGCTTATTGGTAAAGTGGAACTGCTGTTTCAAGACAGCTGTTGACCTGAGAAAAGGATGCAGAAGTGGATCCTAATGTTTCATGTCTCCAAGGTATCCCTTTTCCTTATTTTGGAGTCATTGGCTGGCTCACAAGATTAATCTTGGTTCAGCTGATAGCTAAAGGCCATAACTTTACAGCATGGCTTCCTGAGCTTATGACACATTGGGTGTCTGTAAAAGTGCTGTTTTTTTGAAGAAGGCAAATGTTCAACATCTCTAAAGGCTGATGGACTGCAGGGATTTCAAAATTCACATACTTGGATTTTCATATGGGCCTGAACTAACTCTATCCACGTGCTCAGTGGGTTGCCTTTGAAAACACTGGTGGAGTGTAGAGCTGAATACAGTCGCCATTCTCTCTGCAGAGCTGCCTAAATATCCATCAGAATTACGTCCCAAGCCCTGTTAATTCATAGACCAGCACAACAGAAATATGCGTTCTGAAATAAATTTCAGGTGTGTTGTGTAGAAGTGGATGGAGACAACTGTGTGTGGTGATTCTTCCAGAGATTGTCTGTGAATGCACTGCACGTGGTCCAGCCCTCCCAAGAGAACCACTATGCACATTCACTGATGCTCACAGGAATCATCTTTTTGCTGCGTATGTACAAACCAACTTTGCTGCATGTAGTGAGTGCCATAATATATTCATACATGTTTATATAATTTTACTTTACACATATATATTTATATGTATGTTCTCTTTAAGACTGCTCTTTTTAATTCCACCCTTCCTGTGAAGATTTCTATATATTACTTGTTAATGTAACATCAGAGCACATCCATTTAATATGTTTTACTTGAGGAGGCTGTGTTTTGTACCAATATGAGTGTATTTTGTTTATGCTTTGTGTAGATCTGCAGGTGTTTATTTAGCTGTGCATGCTGTTAGTAATTGTAATTGATGTTGGAGATGTGTTTTCTAACAAGAGTAAAATATAAACATTGAGAAAACCAATGCAAATGGTAGAAAATATAGGATAGAAAACAGTAAATGTGATAACAATTGATAATATTTTCATAATAGACTTCAGTTTAAAAAAAATAGAAGAATTTCCTCTCAGCACTCTCTGAATTTGTCACTTGTTTTATTTGCAGAACTGTTCTTAAACACCATTGTAGCACTGAGATTCTCTCAGGACATTGGCTTTCATCCACTCCAGTCCATGATCCAATCTGTCTAGTGGGTGCTTAATCAGAGTACCTCCAAAGTCCATGATTTATAGTCTGAAGCTACTATTCCACATTAAAAAATAGCATTTTAAACTCTAGTGCACAATGAAAACATAACAAATGTCATTTGCAGCATTTGAAACCTTTTTTTTGGTAAATTTTTGAAAAAAGTATGTTCTTTTAATCTCTCTATTAGCTAAGTTAGAAGCAGCAGCAAAGATCAAATGTTAAATGTTTAATTTGGTTTCTCTAATTGTAGGATCATTAAAAATCACCTCATTGACCATGGGGTCAGATTCTTCTTTGTATATCAGTGCAATTTTATTGATTTTTACCTGAGTTATTGCTAGTTTATGGTAGCATGAGAACAAAAGCAAGGCCATTGAGTTCATTGCTGGCAACAATAGAATGGTTTCTATAGACAGAGCCAGGCAACAAAATTAGACTTCACTTGATGGTGCTCAGGGAAGACCAAGGATCATTTGCAGTATGAAAGCCATCAGGCTTTAGTCCTGCATTTATTAGTGGTGTTGGTTTATTCCTAATTGTCTGGTTTAAAGGAAGATCATCACTCTGCTGTGGAGTGTCTCCCTTTGCAATAGCTGTCCCTGAAGTGGGTGCTGTCACTGCTGTGGCAGTGGTGGTGCCCTCAGTGTGCTCTCCCATGTGCATTGCAGCTGGCAATCCCCTGCTTGCACAGGGGTGAAAGGAGGAGCTGCAGCTCCTGGTGCTCAGCTAGAGGGGAGGACCCCGAGGCACTTATGTCAAAAGCATGTAGGTGACAGAAGGGGAAAACCTGGAGCCAGAAGTGGTTACTGCTGAGCATTACTTGTAGACTGTTCTAAAATCAAGGCAAGATGCCTGGTGTTGTGGTGAGATGTCATACATTGCTGAAATTTGCCTTTCCTTCCTGTGATTCTGACCTGTGCCTTGCTGTCATTGCAACATGGCAGTCCCTCCCCTTGATTTTACAGCAGAAAAGCAGGCAGAAAACTGAAGTATTCAAAGGGAGAATTCTTTGAGTGGAGGTTGCAGGACTTTTCCCTGGTAGTTACAACGAGCTATTAACGTGAAAAAAACCCAGGAAGCCTTTGTGAGCTGTGTTTTCCATCCCTTTCTCTCATCTCTCCCTTCTAGGTAGTTTGCTGTCTCTTTGTATGTCTAGGCTTTGGCTTCAGTCTTACCTCAGTACCTTGTGGTGGGTCACCAAGACTTGTGGGAACATAACACCTTTGAGGCTGCTCCCCTCTCTGTCAAGTTTGCTTGAGGCTGTCCAGGAGCTGTGGTATGGAAGAACAGTGCTAAGAGAGCCAGCAGTCACACCACGCATTCCATTATAAAACCAAACTGTCCAAGAAGTTTACAAACACGTCTCCTCTGTGGAGACCCTGATTTCAGATGTTACACTTTACTTAATAGTTACTTTATAGAAAAATTATGGTTAAACCCAAAGCATTTTACTAAATGCAAAAGCTGTCTTTAACCCCAATTTCATGTTTTCTTCACAAATTAACACAGTCTTTTCTGATTTTCCCCTTTCCTCTTTCAGCAGTGGAGAAGAATTAGTTGGGTAACTGCTAGAAACCTGTAGGCTGTGCCCTCTGTTGTAAAGCATAAGTGCTCCTTTCTACTTTGAAGCTAGGATAGTATATTTAATGCAGCATCAGGGGGAACACTGGATGTGTAAATATTACAGGAGCAGACCATAAATAAAGTTGGAACATTCAGCAGCACTTCACAACACTGAAATGAAATATATGAAGTGCAGTGTTAGCAAATGTTTATATAAAACATGCTACAGTATTACATTGAACAATTACACCTCTCTTATCTCAGGCATTTATCTCTAGCTAAAGCCAAGTGGCTTGCAGGTTTAAGTTGCTCAGTATTTTTGAAGTGAGTGTGGTAATGACATATGCTAAGCAGCTGCATTTTATGTGTGAGCATTTTGGGTATTTTTCTTGGCCTGACTACTTTTATCTTTGAAGGCACAAATGTAGTCAGAAGGAAAAGACCAAAGTCTAATGAGTTTAATTGCAAGAACTGATGTTGGCACTTGCATTTAAATCTTCTCTTTAGTACTTGCATCTCAACTTTGCCATTTTTGGAAGTCTTTTGTATAGAAATACTAATATGAGTGTAAGTCCCTCTGCCAGCCCTCTTGTCACCTCTTTCACAGCCAAAAGGGGTTTGGATGGTACAGTGATGGGTGGGATGGTGGGACTCTGAGATCCCTTGCACGAGGAGCTGATGGCCTGCCACCAAGTCTGTCTGACCTAGCATTTGTGAAAGGATGGGTGTAGTGCAAGCTAATTTGTTGAATATATCATGGCTACTGCTGTGTTGAAAAATTGTAAAAGCTGCCTGAAACCAGTTCAGAGCAGCAGTGAGAGTATATAAAGAGTATATGTATGGCTTCTTTAAAGTGATCTAGAAATCAGAGTTATGCTCAGCTGTTTCTTGGTATGGGTGGGTTTGTTGTATTGGTTTTGTTCTTTGAAAAGGAAAAGATATAACTTGCTTTTGTAGATAAGAAATTCATGTTTGCTGCATAGTTTTTTCATTTAGTGTGTGAATCACAAAAGTTGGAATCTTATGTTGCTTGTCATGCATTTATGGTTAGAGAAGATGACGTCATTGCATTTGCAGCTATAATTTACCCGGAAAAATAGCATTAAGGATCAAATTAATATTGAATTGATAGCTGTTCTCTTGATAGTTCATCAAACAAGACCAGCCAGCTCTTCTTGTGATATTAGCAAATCTCTGTGCCTTGCCAGTGGTGCAAAGCTTGGAAATACTGTGGTCTGGCTTTGGAGGTCAAGGGTGGGATGTGCTTTCTGGTGATTCTCAGAGCATCAGTATGGAACAAGTGAAGCCAAAAGTAGTGATGTGTGAAGGGATTTATAAGCTGTTTTTGGCAGGATTTATAGCCATTTTTTTTGAAAACGTCACTGACAAATCTTTCTTAGACCAAGGAAACAAGTCGTATTTCAAAGACTGTCACCAAGAGAAAGAGATAATTTTTATTTGTTTCCTTTGCTGTTATCTTGTGGTGTTTGCTCAAACACCTTCATAAATCTCAGGACTTTTGGTGATCTGACAGTGTCTCTATTCTGAATTATTTTCAAAATAAAATAAAACTTTTACGTCTTTATATGCACTTCACCAGCAACTTTCAGATAGTTTCCTGTTGTAATTGTAGGCAGTTTGACCTGTAAAATGTCAGCAAGTATGAGCAGAATTTCAGAAAACTGTATCAAACCAATGATTTCGAGCTACTGTTATATCTGCTTTGCTTCTGGTTCTCAGGGATGAGAGTCCATCTGTGCAACATTTTTGCACCTGGCCTTTACCTTGAACCCTCCTGCTTTTATCTCACCCTCTCCTCTTCTGGGTGCTTGGTCCCACCCAATGACCCTGCTTTCTAGAAAAGCTTCCTCCCCACAACTTTGGCTTCTGCTGTTGTAAAACACAGGCAGAGCTGGAAGTACAAAGCAAGGCCAGGTTCCAGGTTTACTTTTACAGGGGAATCAAAATAGAACTCTGACTAATCAACACAAGCAAGGTATCAAGATCTGTTGGATTTGGGATACAGTCAATTTCTCTTCAAGGTGAAGAGAATAATACTGTGAATAATAAAATACTGTATTTGGAGAAGGAATATTTTTGATTTTTTTATTAGTGGGTGGTGTGCGTTTGCGTACTGTCTTCATATGGATTCATTTACTTATGCCCAAAAGCAGTAGTGCTTTCCTCACACATAGTCAGGATCTTTTTTACTGGGATCCAATGCAGTGCAAATCAGTGTCTTCTCAGTAGACATCAACAAGAAGTCATAGCAAGTTCAATCTATTTTGAGGTTTTCTTGCTATCTTTTTATTTAAAACCAGCTTAATTTAAAAATCAAAACCAAATATTGTGCACTGATCATCAGCATGACTCATTTTGTGTTTTGTGGGTAAGTTGTTTTGTTGATTTTGCTGATTTGAAGCTTTATGGTTTGGGGGAGAATTAAGGTAGTTGCATTTATTGTTTGCACAAGCAGTGTGATATTTTGTCTGGAGATGACAGTGGTATGTTCAATTAACAGTTTAAAACTACTTAAGTAACAGTTTAAAACTACAAAATACCTGCTTGTTAGGGAAAAGTCACTAGCAAAAGCTATAGCAAAATGATCTTGAATTTTTTAAACTAAAAAGCAAACAAACTTAATCCCAGAAATACAAATTCAGGTGTAGCATCTGGGATACTATTGTTCCCCCATTTTTAGGCCATTCATTAGAAAGAAAGAAAATAAAAAAGAAACCAGGAGTGAAAACCAAAATACTCTGACTTTCAATCATTCTTCTGTGCAAAATTATTTTTTTTAGATCACATGGCTCACTTATGTTGCACTTAAGCTCTTGTGGCAAGAGTACTTGTTCAAGATTTAGTGCATTCAGGATTTTAAAGTAGTTGACCCAGACTTTCATGTTTGAACTAAAATAAACAGGCATATGGCAAGTGGAAGAACATATAACCACTCTACTGCCTGAAAATTCTTTTGAGGTCAAGAATTTGAAAACAGGAACCTATAGTGCAGTTTGTGAATACAATAGGAACAGCTGGTGCTCAGCACTTTTGAAAATGAGGTCACTTTATTCTTGGTTGAAATATGCAAAATGGGTCATCTGGGCACAGGCTTAAGACAAAGGCTGAGCACGTGGCCATTTATAACCAAGTTGTCCATGTTTCCAGAACTAGTTGGTTAAAAGGATTCAGTGAAACAAGGAAACACTGGGATAGGTCTGCACTATCCCAACTTTTGGAAGCATAGCTCCTTATCGTCTACCAGGACAATAAATCACTGCCATGTATTTTCAAAGATCTGCTAATGCTGAGGATGACATCATCCATATTTTCCACAGTCACCCCTCCCTCTGATGCCTTTCTGCTCGTCCTTCACATAACCTACTTTAGAAAACACTGCTCTATTGTACAGTCCTTGGGAACGCTGCCTCTCCACCAGTCTCAGCCCTGGGACTTCTCTGGTCCTGCCAGCAAAACAAAGGAGAAAATCCCAAACATGCACAAACTCTGGAGCATCTATAGCAAAATCTAACAGTGCATTAGGAAAGATAACAAAAACACTACTTAGAGCTGACTTAGGAGTTTTCATTATAAATATTCTGTTAAAAATATACATAGGTTAATGGCATTAAGGCCACATTTTACACTTTTGGCATTAAGGCCACATTTTACACTTTGTTACTTGGACAGCTGTTACTAACACATCCAAGATGATAACATGAGTCGTAGGATACAGGTATATGAATTGGCAAATTTGAGACTGATACTGGTTGCTGTTGAGTGTTGTATGACATGCATAAGAAGTTTGGCATGAGAACTTTTATTGCATTCAGTAAGAGTGTGCAGGCTCTTCCAGACCCGGCCTCCAGTCATCCCCATAGCCTGTACAGACTGGCATCTGAATGAGCACCTTGAGTATCAAGATCATAGGAAAAATTCAGGTTGGAATGGATCCCAGGTGATTGCAGTCCACCCTCTTCCATGTGAGGCCATGCCATTCCTCTCAAGAGGAGTTGAATCTTTGTGCTCAAACAATGCTTTTTAAATCAAAATAAATTCTGTTAATTTATTTGGGGAGTACTACATGCAAATCACATTGGCTTCAAGCAAAGCTTGAAGCCCATGCTAAAGTAAATTGCCCATGCTGAAGTAAAGTTAATTCAAGGACTATTCATTTTATCATTAATGATCTTACCTAGAAGAGTATTTTGTTAAACCTAGCCATTTATTGCTTCAGTTGCAAGAATAATTATTTTATCGATTGCATAACACTTCTGTGTCTTTGTTCGCATTTTTCATGCAGTTTTGGGACTTGTTGATGATTCTTGGCCCAAGAAAGTATGTAGTTACATTGGCAAGAATAAACAAAGCAGAAGGGGAAAACACCACCCTGTTCTCAAATCCGGTGTATTTTGTCTCTGAAGGTGAACTTGTGCTGGAAGTATTCAGGGCTGCATCTCATAGCTAGCACCACATTTCAGATGAACCCATGGGAATGCTTCTCATTATTTTCTTATAACTGTAAGTTTAATTTTCTAAGGCAGACTTGAAGATTGCCTTTGTATGAGTGAGGTGATTTGCCTGTCTAAACCAGGCTTACATTTTGGCTAGTCTTTAACAAGAGCTGTCAAAACGAGCGTGGAGGAACACAACAAAGTGGTGATAGCAGCAGTACAAGGAGTTCTGGACTGGAAAAGCAGAATGCAATTAGACATTTCCATGGCTGGCAAAGTGCAGCAAGTACTAAGCTGGGATATCAGCACACATTGCTGCAGAACAATGTTGCTTCTTTGATGGAAGGAAACACTTTTCAAATCCAAACCTATAGCACACATGGTACAACATGTGTGTTGTAGGTTTAGATTGGAAAAGTGTTTCCCTTCCCTCAAAGAAACTTTCACTGAACATTGATGTGATAAATGACAGCTAAGTACTTAATATGAAGATACATAACAGGTTGGGTTTTTTCTCTGTACCACAAGGCAGTCAAAAATAAAGAAATACTACTTTTTGATACCATGTGGCTTTATTACTTTCAGTTTTACCAGTGCTTAAAAAGTGCAGAAAATTCCCACAGTGTCTTTCTTGTTTCAGAGGTCTGGCTTGGATGAATTGCTGCACTGAAGTGTAATTAATCACTAGCTGCAACATGGAACAAGGGTGGCTGGCATAGCAGATAGAAGAAAAATTGTCTGCAGGATGCACAGATGTATGGGCCTTGTCTGGCGGAGCACTGGTGTTGTCTGTCTTGCTGTCATGACATGAATTGTGTCTCTCTTTTGACTTCATCCCAAGTTTGAGTAGTTTTCAGGTAATGAGGGAGGCTGTTCCAGCTTTTGCAATCACTGTAATTGATTCTGGCTTTGCAGAAGAGGTATTTAAAGAGTAATGGTAGTATTTAGTAGTCATTTGTATTTAATTTCATCCTCAGTTGAAACTGTTGTTGAACTAGTAAATATAACACTCTCTAAGTTACTTCTCTAGGATATCAGGTGTAGTCTTTCAAATCCTTGCAGAAGTTGCATGCTTAAGAAGTCACGTTTAATGCGGATCCCGCTTAGGAAAGAGCAGTGTCTGGCATCCCTGCAGCACCTTTGATGTGACCATATTTTCTTTATTAATCAGAGCTGAAAGCTTTGTGCATGTGTTATGCGGATAAAACTCTGTGTCCTACAAAAATAGAGCAGTGATTTAGGAACCTGGTATTTCCCTTGAGGTGGGACATTTTCTTTTAAACTTTCTGCACAGCCAAGGCTTGAAAGCAGCCCTGAAGAAAAGTGTAAATATCAATACAGGAAGGTTGCAAGTCAATTCTAGTTCTGCTGTAAATATTGTCATTGAAAACCTTTGAACTGCATGCGTCCCCTTAATGTGGAACAAGAGGAATAGAGCTGTGTCTCAAAGCCTGTGATCTGCTGGAAAATAAACTGTCCTCAGCAGAGAGATCATAGAGCAGTTTTAGGCATGCCTTTAGAGGACAGCACACAAGCTCTGAGTTGGGTGACTATTAGGAAAAGAAAAAGGTGTGTTGTGGGATAAGACTGCTCATGCAGCTTCAAGGAGACAGCTGAGATAAACCTTTCTGAGACCACAGAGCAGGGCAAAGGGAGGGGCCCAGAGGCCATCCAAAGCTGCCTCCACCAATCTTGACATTCTCTGGTAAGCAGCAACAAAAGGAGACTAGAGCATAACCTAGAGTGTGGGTATCTGTGCTGCAACAAGAAAGACTGTAAAATCCATTGCCTTGGATTGTAAAGTTAGGCATTTTAAGCACAAACAGCTCACTGCCTACCAACTACTTAGGTCAAACGTAGGGCGCTTTGCTTCCTTAAGGTAATGACTGAGTAACAGCTCTGATGTCTTCCCCTGTGAAATGCAGTGTTGCTGCTTGCCATACTCGGTCTTGGATGATTTGTCAAACCCCTTGATTCAAACAATATTCAGGGCGTAATTAGCATTGTCTGCAATGTTCTAGTGTTAACTGTCATAAGAAATATTACTCAACATCTTACCTGTGCTAAAATCTTATTCACATGCTTCAGATTTCCCCCCCAACACTTACGTTGACTGCAGAAGAAAAGTTTACTTAACAAGTAATACGTGTTTGTGTGTATGTGTACATGTCACAAGTACACAGACATGTTTGATGCTGCACTTTTTCACTTTTCTGTTAATTTTTTATACATTCTCTACTATTTAGTTTGTTCAATGCAACTTACTGGGATACTGAACACTGCATCTCCTTTGTTGGGTTTTTATAGTATTTTCACATTTTTATTTGAAAGTTGTGGGGACCTATGTAGATTCTTTGTCATGCATATGAGCACATTATGCAGGCTTACTTTATTCTATCTCCATGAGTCTTGTTTTAAGTGTTTTCTGTCTTCTGCTTTTTGTGCTAAATGCTGAATCACACGCATGATGCTTTTGTTCTCATTTTGTGGACAGATGACTCCCAAACTCTTGAGACCCTTCGTAATTCCTCTTGTCATTATGAATGCATGTATCAATATGTATTTTTAGAACCATTTACTATGCCTTGTGTATCAGCACAAAATTTCCTTGAAATACTCTTGGAGATCATGCGCAATGTTTTGTTTATGTTGCTACAGTGGATTTTAATTCTTATTTCATTTAAGTAATACAGTTTTGCCCAACAATTATATTCTAGTTCTTCAAATGCTTGGTGTCAGATGCTTTTGTCTTAGTCTTTTTCAAGGGTATTTTGATCAACAAACTTAAGTCTTTGCTCTTTTAAATTCATTTTCAGAGTAATTCTTAGGTATCTAAAAATACTTGTAAAAATAATTGTAGTTTGATTCTGAGGGCAAACAGTGGGAAGGACCAAGAGACAATTTCTTAGGACCCATAATGACAATGAAGTTTTGGTTTAGCCTGACCTCTGCTGGGTAAGTCTTGGACTTGGCTCTTCCTTACTATCCCAACACAGCACTGCTCTCCATTCTGTCAGTGACCTGTACATGACCAGCAATTCAAGTCTTGACTCTACAAGTACAGAGACTTCACCTGAATTCAGGTGCCTGATGTGTAGCTGAGGAGAAAATGCCCTTCTATTCTTGTTGTACTTATTTATTTTTTATTGCACTTGGATACCTGTTGTGCTGGGCACATTAAATAAGGGATTGTAAATGCTGCAAAGTCTTAAACTCTATGTACTGAAAGAGAAATAAGATGCAAAAGAGATGGAGGTGCAAAATATATGCAGAATAAAATATTCTCCTGCATTTTATACTGCCATTAAATTCTGTCAGTGAAATAATAGTGCAGCAAAGAAGAATCCAGATTATTAACTATTGTGTGCAAGAGAAAGCTCACTTTGAAATTTGGGTAGTGTGGAATAAATCATCCTTTGGGAGCCTGGGAGCTCTTATTCCCTCTTTTTGCAGCATAGCCATTACCTTCCCAATCCCTGTGTGGAACAGCTGAGTTAAAAACAATTTCTATAAATGATACATTCATTGAGTTGATTTTTGTTTTAAAACTATCAAGAAGGCAAAAAGAGATAGGAGTAATTCTTAACCTTTAATCATTCAACCATTGTCAGATAATAGGAACCTGTGTGTGTGTGTGCATGTGTGTGTTAGGGAGTGTATAAATGGAGAAAACTGTTGGTAAAATAGAGCCTGTCCACTCTGGTATGAATAGTCCTGTCAGCAGTGAGGATGTAGGATGTTGTTTAGCATTTGGGTCACCTCTTTCTAGTGATTTGATGTTCATCCCTGTTTTCCCAAGACGTTGGAGAGCAATGGGCATTGCCTGTCCGCCTCCAGTCACTGTGGTTACCAGCGTGGCCAGAAGGGTCCCACCACAGCGCCAGGTGAGGTCCCTCGTGGTCTGCCAGGAGACACTCAGTAATGTTTGCCTGAGGGTTGTTCAAGACAAAGCTGGTGTACAGACCTGATACCTGTCATCACTAAGGATGGGAGAAGGGAAAAAATGGAAATGTGGGGTACCATATTCTCACGTGTCAGTTTGACTTGACTGAACGGTGCTGTAAGGGAAATGGTGTGCATTCGCGATTGTGGCACGTGTTCAGTATGCATCACTGTGCTGGGTGGTGGGGATGTAAGTGATACTTGTTTTATGAGGTATTATGGAACTTTGAGAACTTGTTAAAAGCTATGACTATAACTTGCTAATCTTTTTTTCCCTGAGAACTGACACCTAGAGACTGAAACTAGCTTGATTTGTTAACAAGTTAAAACACTGGAAGGGAAAAAAACCCAAAACGTTTTGAGGTTAATTCTGGCTGCTTGTACTCAGTTGTATTTTTCTTTAAATATGTAAAGTAAGGGATGTCCTAGTGCATGGGGAAATAGGGCTTCTCATTTCTAACTAAGCTTGTATTCCGTGTGTGGAGGTACAAGCTCTGCTATGAAGAGAAGGGGTTCATGGAAATAACATGTAATACCTGGTTGTGTATTCTCAGGAGACATGATGCCTGTGTAACTAAATGTATAACAAGCAATAGAGATTGGTAACCCATGGAGGCAACCACTGGAAAATTAAGTTACCTCTCAGGTAGATTATACGCCTAGACTGGGAGAGATTATGGGTAGATAGTAACAGCATGTTGAGCTGATTGCTGACACAGAGCTGGTTCCCTTTCTTTCTTGACTTTGAACCTTAATTACACCCTGATAGTGCACCAAGAAAGAAAAATAAAATACAAAAAAAACCTCAAAAGAATCCTACAGCCCCCAAACCTCACCCACCCCCTCCAAACCAACAAACAAAAACCTGAAAATGACCAAACCTCCAGCCCCCAAAAAAGTTTTTGAGAATCAGCTTTGGGTGGTGGGTTGTGGGAATGAAGGAAAGGTGCTGCTGCCTGGGAGGAATTCTGACTTCTGCTGTAAACTGAGCAGAAATTCTTCCTCTCCACACCACCAGGTTCCTGTGATTAGCAGTGCTGAGCAGCATTTGGAGGCTGTGGTTTCCACCCTGCTTCCAGTCCTGCCATTATCCAGGCCAGCAGCAGAGGCCTGTGTCCAAACAGATGCTTGGAAAATGTGTTCAGGATGCCTATTTAGCAGTGGTTCACATGTGCCATCCACAAAGGGCCATCCTTTCACTCCCACAGTGAGCTGAAGAGCTTGTCAGTTCTGTCTCTTTGGTCTGGGTAGCCAAGGGTGCTGATGCTTGTTTGCTTGTAGGTCTGCCCTGGTCATAGATTTGGTTTGCTTTGAAGGAAAATAATTTTCCAGACAACTTCCCCTTAAAAATTCAGGTCTTCATAATGCATGGTGTCAGCATCTACTGGAAACCTGCTCAGGATAGGTCTCTCTCTCACCTTTTACTTTAAATCTTTTGGTTTTTTGCCTTTCAGCTTAAATTTTAAAAATGACATCCATTTCCGTAAAGCTGTAGATGTTTTTTCTCTCATGAGTTTAAAAACTGTCTCTATTTTTTCTTCATAACTATTTAGATCCCTTCCTCCTCCCCCTCTGCCCCTGCTTCCTTCATTTTCCATCTCATTCTGGAAGAGCATTTCCCTTTATTATAACATGTGTGCTCTTGTGTGTTCTTTTGCTGTGCCCCATCACTCTCAGCCCTCCCTTCATCCTTTCAGGCAGGATAGAGCACACTTCTAGTTACCTGTACTTTTTATCTTCTTTCTGAATCTTAAGCAGAGCTTTTCTGATCTCTCTGTGTGTTCTGGAGCAGAACATGCCAGGATCAGGACAGGGTGAGGCTGAAAGTGAAATCATGGAAGCAATGATTGAGAGTCATCTTGAAAGTAAAAAGTTAACTTTGTGATTCATTATCTTCTTTACAAGAGCTGGAAGGTTCTTTCCATGTTTGTACATTTAAAGTGCTTGCATTTTGAATGAGCTCAGGAGATTATTTGAAGATGCAAGGTGCTGGGATGAGAGTTTCAAATGCATTGTTCAAGCACATTTATGAGCTTTGGAGTCTGGCATTTGTCACATCAAAATATTTAAATTGTTCTCTGGTTTTTTGGTTTTGTTGGGTTTTGCTTTGGTTTTTTTTTTTTGTTTTTTTTTTTTTTTTTCTTTTGAAAGAGGTGCAGAGGGGTTTAGTCAAAGAATAGGGATAATGGCTTTAACAAACGGAAATAGTTTGTGTGAATAATTCCAGAAGCAGGTCCTTATTCAGGCATTATTAGAAACACATTTTAAATCACTTTCACCCATATATTATTGTGTGCATCCTTTGAGTTTATAATAGAAGGTGGTACAAAATCAACTCCCAATATAAGAAATTTGCTCTCTGAAGAGGTTGCATGGCAGCATCTGGGGCATTCCTGAAGGATCATATTTTTTTTTTTCCTCTTTTTTTTCCTTTTCACATGCTTAGAATTTACCTAGATTATTGTGGCAACTTTCTACAAAAGTACAAAATCCTGTTAGATAAAGCAGAGGTTCGGGATGAAGTTGCTAGCTAAAATCCTTTTCTGCTTCTGCAAGTTTACCTGTGTCTCAGTTTACTGCGCTTTCAGAAAGTTGGTGCTGCTTTTTAATGGACATTTTATTTTTTTCAGCTAATAGCTGGTTAATGAATAGCCCTGACTGTTGCAAGGTTACAAGAATGATGCATCCAATACAAGAGAGGCATTTGGAACATGGGGACATTTCCAGTGGTATGTCTGCCTTGTTTTGTGAGACACTATTTATCATTAAATTGACATTTAAAACAGCTAGTGTTAGGTGCTTCACTTTGTGATAGGCAGGAATTATGTCACAGGGCTTGTCTCTTTTACATATTGGTAATAGATAATGAATACTAAATGATGCTATTAAGGATCTGGGCTCCAATAAGAGGCAATAAAAAGACTTCCAGATAATCTACTGTTGACAGCAGACCTCAGGCATAAGATCACAGAAATTACAGAAAAATGTCTGAATGTTGTGTTCAGGTTTCAAGAACCTGTCCACCAGTTGGATCTTCTTTTCATAGTGCTTGTTTATAATTGCTATTTGGTATGTTCTCAGGCAGCGAGAAAATGACAGCTTTTCATGGGCTTTGAGCATTGATGAGCTTTAAGACAAAACCACAGCAGATCTTTAAAACAGTTTGGGAACTTTTGCCATGCAGCAACCAAAACTTGTTTTTCCAGGGTATTTTTGTATACTTTAGAAATGGGCAATACAGAATGCTTTGCTTGGTATGATTTGTTCACTTCCAGAAAGGTTACCCTTTCAGATCCCTTGAGCATCAAAGTAGGAACAAACTGAGAGCTGGCAGTCCCTTCCTACCTAAATGCTTGCTTAGATGCTCCAAATCTTCTTCCCAGGAGCAAATTGTCTGCTCCGAGGCTCCCACCTCATTCACGGAAGTTGCTTAATCCGCAGCATTGTACTGGCTCCAGCCTGAGCTGAAAAACCCTGTAGCTTCACATTCTTCCAGCAGCAAGCCTGTGCTGCTAAGCTTGTCAGTGTCCTTCTGAGCTGATAAGCAACTTGAAAGGTGGGGAGGATGAAATCATGCTCTAGACAACATTGCCATTCTGGTTCCTTTGCTTGTGGCATGATGTTATCACTTCAGAATCAAGATGGAAATTACAAAAAAACATTTTCAAAGCAGTCCTGCTGCCCTGCAGGGGTTTGTCTTAATGCTTGCTCCTTTGTAGCCTGTTTTCCAGGTATTCAGATGCTTTTCCAACTAGTGTCCTTCCCACAGCTGCCTTCTGGTAGGGGCCTGATTCTGAAGGTAGATGCACTTGGGGGCTTTGAGTCCCACCTCCTGCAGCTGCTGCAGGTGACTGTTAAACCTTTCCATGAGTGATCAATTTTTAAACCAGATTTTGTCCCCACTGTTCCTCTTAAAAGACTCTGCCATCACTCACTGCTGTCATGGCTGGCAGTCTTGGTCTCAGCTCCAGTCTGGATTTGCTGTTTGCTGAAACTGCTGTTTTCTGGGTGACGTATGGTGAGTGTCTCCCCCAGTGCTGCCTGACTTGGATCCTTACCATTTGTTCTGCCTAAATGCATAGCTCAGCTTAAAGAGTAGCAAACTTCTGTGGTGTAAAATTAGGTCTTTTTTAAGGTTTGCATTTTAACTGAGAAGGATTGTTGAGATGGTCGCATTAGATGCTGAGTAAGTTTTTGGAGAGAATCTGTTCTAGAGTGTGTCAGCTGTTTCCTTTTGGTTTCTTTTCAGCTTGTTTTCTCTGTGAGTGTGATGAACAAGATCTCTGTCTCAGACTTAAAATATTCTGCTTTCTTCTTGTAGCATTTCTTCAAGCTTTTTTTTCTCCTTCTTGCATGCATGAAGTACTTAATGCCCTCCATCTGTATGAAAATGTTTTGTATATAATTCTAAAAGCTCCCTTAGGACTGTAGACTTTTTTTAAATGGAGCAATTTAAACATTTTCCACACAAATGGGCACTTGGGGCAAATGTCATTATAAAAATCATAAGAATATTTGTTAGATATTTTCACAGTTTATTGTTGGGGTTTTGTTTATTTTTTTTTCTTTCAAGACCTGCCTCTCCAGCCACAGTGGAAATTGCAAGTCAGAGGGAGTCAGCATGATTTATGTTACTGGCAGAGCAGTAAGGCATTTGTAGGGCTGGGAAGGCAGACATTAATAAGGAGGAGAAACAATAGACAGTCTTCTCTGCTTCAGTCAACATGGTGCAGGTGTTGAGGCTGATGTAATGCTGTTCCTGCTTTCCTACTCTGAGCTGTACATACATATTTATAAACACATGCGAGTCAATCAAGACTTGTGTTCACAAGATAAATTAATCTCACACAGATTGAGATACAGAACAAGGCAAAAACGCTTCAATCCAGCTCAGACTAAATGAAAGTTTTCATTTTAAACGAATGTGTTAAGATTCTCAGGTTTCACATGAGGAAATACATGATACTGGATGTTCTTGTAAGGACATATGTTGAAACTTGTTTTGTAAAATGTGAAGCTTGCATACTGTTTACTAGTAGACAGAGGCTCTATTTTGTGGAGGTTTTGGGATTCTAAGGAAATTGTTTTCTGATTTGAAACAGAGCTCCAAAGTAGACAGATTTCATGTGTAAGAAAATCCCAAACCCAGTATTTTTAGATCACACAGAACACTTAATTCCAGCAGGATCAGACTGGTTTGTTTCAAATTTGACTGTTTAAATGTTTTAAATATTGCTCTACCTAATGCAGTCTTTTAGAACAAACTAATTTGAAGGGAGAGAAAGAAACACTTCTTGCAGGAATGCCGTAACAGGAAGTTCTGACATTTGTCAAAATATTTCTCCCTCTTTCTAAAATTAATATGTAAAAAAGTATGGTTTTCTAAAACAATTTAATATCAGTGGAATTGTATTCTACACAGTAGGATATCTGCCATTTTTTGTGACTCTGTCATCTGTGTTTTGGGAAGATACTGCAGCAGGATGGAGAAATGCAGGATCATTCCTGTCTTCTGCATGTTATATCCCACTAGAATGGTCAAAATCTGATGTCTAATAGACCATATTCTTTGGGAAGCTCAGTTATTACAAGTGATGGCTTTTACCAGGTCTTTGGAACTACTGATGAAAATGGGTACATGCTCTGTAAGAACAGCACTATTTTAAAACATATTCTTGGAAAGTGTGCTTGCTACTTATTTCCTTGTTTATTCCAGCTGCATGTCCTTACTTTGTTTAAGTCTTGATGGTCTGTTGGATATGACAAACAAAGCTTGCTTTTGCAAAACTTGCCCTTTGTAGTTGAAACCAGTGCTGATAGACCTGAACCCGGATGCCATGAACATGAATGGAATTTTGTAAGCCTTTTCAAAGCCCTTTGAAAATTCCAGCTGTCACATGGACCTGCTGTCAGGATGGTGACTGTGTCAGTCATTTCAGTGATGAGTGGCCATATTACTGTGCAATTTTGTGATAACTGAGCAGTTCTTACCCATAACTGCCAGCTCCCAGAGCAGGAGGTCCTGCTTCTCCACTGCCTGTGCAGACTGCCTCCTACTTTGCCCTGAGACAGGATCTCCTCTGTCTTAACAGACAGGGCACCCAGTTGGAGTTTGGCATACAATTCTTTTTTTTTGGCAGGAGTAACCTTCTGCCAGGTTAGCACCGTAATCTAACTCATGAGAGCATATCAAGCCTAAATATGGGCTGTCCTGGCCTGGATGAGGACTGCAGTGGATAGATAGCCTTTAGGTTGGGTAGCTCTGTTGTGCAGTTAGGCATCTATGATGAATGCTTTGACAAATGATGACTTGTCTGTGCAAGGACTTTCATTTTCCTGTGAACAAAGGAGAAGTACCACAGAATACCACCAGCATGGTGATGGATTCCTCAGGCCATCTGAAGTAGTGCTTATGATATCCAACAGTATTTTCCAGATTTTCTTGTCAGGCTTTAGCATAGATGAGTACATAATTTCCATCGTACATTGATGTGAATGTTTCGAGGATGGGTATGTTTGGTCTTTTTATTTCTTGTTCAACCCTATTACTCTCTTATAAATGAAAGATTTCTAGCATGGGAGATACCATTTTGCATAAACTATTCAATAAGCTTTTCTAAACATTTAAATTTCAAAATAAATGAAGTCTAAGGAGGGCAAACATATATCTAGGATATGGCATGCACTAGGAGCTGTATAGGCAGGCCAGAGCTCTCTCTGCCCTGGTCAGCTCTGTTAGTGTGAGCCAAGTAACTGCTGAACCGCAGTGTTCAGCACAGACCACAAAAACTGTGAATGGTCAGTGAGCTTTCCCATATGGGCAATGTGAATCTGCTGCTGATACATTTCTGTTAGTTCCACTCACAACACTGAATGCTGCACAGATGTCTTGAGTAGCTTTCCAACACCTTGACCATCCCTTGCTTTTGAATCAAAGCTGTTTTCCTGGTGCTGTTTAGGAACTAAAGTAGCCTGCAGGAGTTAGAGTGTGCTAGATCTGTCCTGGAGTTTCTCCTGGTGGTTGGAAGAATCCAGGTCTTCTGTTTGAGAAACTCCTGGAGTCCTTACTGGTAAGTGTGGGGTCTCAAATTTGGTTCATGCTGTGAGTAATTTACTTGATGATCATTGGTTCAGTTCAGGTTGACATTTTTAAACCAGCAATCTGAGAGGGGTAAGAAGTTGGAACAAATTGAGTGCCTAGTCTAGTTAATCTTTGCCATAATCTTTCCTATTTAGCAGTGAAGGAGAAAAGAGCAAAAACACCTGTAAGCTTACAGCTTCAGAATTTTAGTATCTGGGCACATCCTATATGTGGAGGTAGTAATTAGATAATTCCAGAGTTTCAGTTAACAGAAATTATGTGGAGAAAGCTAAGGGATTCTTTGCTTTCAGATACTGCAGAAATATGTGACCATCAGATTATTTTGTTATTTTCTCGAAATGTCAACAAGATGTGCCAATAAAAATTATGGCTATTGATTATAGGCTTATCATCCTCAAGCTGATATTCATGGGGCATCTTCTATGGATGGTAAAATTTGGTTGAGCAGTTGCTAGTTTAGCTGTAAGCTACTGTCAGTCAGCTTGTCCTCCCTAGTTGATTGCCACATTTTTCCTCCTGTATTTGAGGGAAAAGGGAATCATAAATGTTTAATAACTGAAGATAGATGGTTGATCCCAAAGTCAAACGCCAAAACTGATAAAATAATTTTGAGCAGTTTTTTTCCAAAGGAAATTTAAAAAATAGCAGTAATTGATTAGTATGCTAAGCTGAAGTTTGCAAGGATGAAGTGATCTTACTGCTTCCAAGGCCTCACAGATAACCATGGTATCTGAAATATGTTGGCTCTGTCTGAGCTCGGTTATGAAGTCCTTCAGGCAGTGCCAGTCATCCAGGTCTTGTAAAATGCCAGACAGAGCTGTTGGCATCCACTAAAGAACCATTTCCTCATATTTGACTTGTAGAGAAAGCAGTGGATGTCAGTGGCATTAGAGAAGGAAATACAATTGCCAGCATGTAAAGGTCTTGGGGATGATTGGCAAATAGAGAAGCCAAAGCAATACTATGGGAAATTGATGTACAGGCTAGAAAATATTTCAGCACAGTATGGTCATATGGCTTTTTAAAGCAACTTTGCACTGTCTTCGCTTGTAGCTTCTGTGCTGAGTCTTGGCCTGGGATTTCCTGTATGCCAGAGGTTGCATGATCATAGGAATCACCTGCTCTTGCTTTTTTATACTGCCTGGCATGGGGAAATCTGATTTATAGAGGGGTTGGTTGGTTGGCTGTTTTTTTCCACTCAGCTCTTCATTTATTATGAAAGGGCAGTGCCAGTGTTCCTGTGGATATTGTGTGTGTATTTCCAGTGTGTAGTTGCAGGGTGAGGGAGATCCTAGCACTTATGCTGCCATCCAGTAGTTCTCAGTCTTGCTTGGAGGGGTTGGGAATTGCCTTTCAAAATTGATATTACTCCGCTGAGTTACCTTCTTGATCTCTTTCATCCATTGTTCAAGTGGAAAGTTTCTGTTTAGTTCACCTCATCTCCAGTAAATAGTTTGTATGTCAAAGTTTGGAATGAAAGCATTTGTGCTTTAATATGTGCACTAAAGCACAAACTGGACATCTTCCTTAAGTAATTAAAACAATGGATGAGCTTATAAAAAGAGGAATATTGAAATTCAAGCTGAATGAGTGGTTAATAGGCTGCCAATCTGATCTCTGGTCCCTCTGTGCCTGAGTGCTGGAGGCAGATGAGGTCGCGGTGCTGATTCTTGACCACAGTACGCTGCAGACTCTTCCTGTGTCTTACCAGTGTTTGCCCAGCTGTGTCCCAAACACTGAATTACTGTGACTGTAGTACTGCTTTAGCTTTCTTGTAAATATCCATCAGCTAGGTGTGGTTAGGCTGTGCATGTTGCTGATGCCTGAGGACCATGATACACCAGCCCTAGAAACCAAGATGTCCATTTACACTTGTTGAAGAAAGCCCTGAGCCCTGTGATTTGCCTTCATGAACTTACACTCCTGATTGCTTTTGATGAAACCAAGAGAGATGGACAATGTGGTTTGATTTAGCTTTCAATTTGCTCTATAGCTGTGTTTTCGGCATGTGTGCTGATCACTGTTTTGACAAACCATATTTTGGTCATAGAACCTTCTGCATCCATTAAAAATAGAGGCAGTGGGTCTTGCTACACTTGTTGTGCAAAAACGTTTCCATTATGGTTGCCCTTTCAGAAAATAACTTCTAAATATAGGTGACTAATCAGCTGAAATTTTTGCCCAAGTTCAGATTCAGATTCTGCTCAATAGCAGCCAGAGGAGCATTTTGCTGTTGGTCCTTTGACCCCCTTAAACTCTAAAAACAAAACAGCAAAAACTTTGGATCAATCCTGAAGCCGTGTTGAATTGGAAAGTTGCATAGAATACTTGATGGGTATTTTGAAGTACTTTTGAGTGGGAGGTGGGTTTAATGGCAGTGGCGGTTCAGGTTTATTTCTGGCATCAGCAGCACACGTCCCATCACATCACTGCCCTCAGGGAGGCAGAGGGGTTTTCGTGCCTATACTGCTTTTTTGGAGTACCAACCCCAGGGTTTCTTGTGAGGACAGGGTGCTTGTAGATGAATCGGATGGAAATCTGCTTTACCATCATGTAAAATCAACAACCTCGAACAAAAACACAAAGCTCCACGACCTCCAGGCCAAAGAAACCAACCAACAAAACCCCCTTTCTTTTATTTTAGTTTCTGAGTTCTCCCTGTCTGGGATTTTGGCCGTTCCTGAAGCAGCAGCAGCACACAGGGGTGCATGTCCTGTGGGAGTTGCTCACAGGCATCCAAAATGGCTGGGGCGTGGGTGGCCTTTGCTAGGGGAGAACACTCTGCTGGCTTTTGGTTGAAAATGTCGTGCAAGGGTGGGAGTAACGTCCCATCTTCCGACTAGGCGCATGTTGCTTTTTCTCCGTGTTTCGGGGCCTAAAGCGTTGGCAGCTTTCCGGGACGGGTTCGGGATGGGAGCTGTGGGACCGGGCCCCGCGTTGCCGCGGCGGAGCGCGGGCAGTCGCGCCTGGCCGCTGCCGGAGGCGCCGCTCGGTAGGTACGGCTCGGTAGGCGCCGCTCGGTAGGTGCCGCGTCCGGTACCGGGGAGCCGCCGGATTGGCAGGGGCGGTCCTTGCCCGTTCGGCTCTGTTGCCCGCCGTGCTGCGCGGTAAAAGCTTCGTCAGCAGCGCGGCGCGCTGGGAGGCTGCGCTGTAGCGGCGGGCGGGTTGTGCCGGCGGGGCAGCGCTTCCCCGGCGGGCGCGGGTGGTGCCTTGCCCTGAGCTCGGCCTTGGCCTGGGCGGGCTGCAGCGGGCCGCTGGCAGGTGCCGGTGCAGGCCCAGCGTCTCTGCAGCGTCCCGGTGCACGGAGGCGGCCGCGGCGCCGGCAGCGCTCGGCGCGGCTGAGCGCGGGGATCGTGTCGATCGTGTCTCCCGGCGCGGCTCAGCCCTGGGATGCTGCAGAGCTCAGTGGCAAAGCGAGTAAGTCTGGTCTATCTAAGCACTTCCTTTGAGGTTCTTTATTGCTAGTGCTGGAGGGCAAAAGAAACAACGTTTTTAAATAGGTTGCAAAATTTCAAAGCCTATTTAAAGCATATTGAAGCATCTCGTCAGTCCGTCTGTGTTGTTTTTTCTCAACGTTTTTAATAGTTGTTGTGCTGCAAAATAGAAATATAAATTTTCCAGAGTGATGGGTGAGACTCCAGGTAAAGCCTTGATCAGCTACTGCAAATCTGTCCAATGTTTTCTTCCAGTTCTAGAACAGAAATCAGTATTAGTGCCTACACTCATAGTGCTGGAAGAAGCTCCCCCTCCAGCTCCTGTTGGGCCTTAGTAAAGAATCTCCCTGAAGCTGCAAGATACTCTCACACTGTACAATTGCTTGCACCACAGGTCAGACTGAAGATTGTGAGCCAGTCTGTTTTAGGACTTTTAGATCTTAATCTTAAAATCTGGGACAGTCCCTGTGGGATAAATTATGCATACATAGTACACCTGATGTGTTGGACCTACTGCTCATGTGAGATAAGTCTATATGCATATAGTAGCTAGTTTCCAGGCAGCCTGAGTTGCCAGGCATCTAGAAAAGTGAGTAATTCAAAAATATGGGAAAATTCTGCATCTGTAGGCATGCATGGGCCATAGGATTTCTGTGAATAATGTAGGTAAGTCTGTTGTCACCTGCTATCACCCTTCCTTTTATCCCTCCTTCCCCCCAGCAGATGTTTCTAGACTTCCTTTTGTATTTTTTTTCTAGTCACTTGCTGGAACTTATTACTAGCTTTGAATACTTGTGAATAAACTAACCAGCAGACCCTTGAGGAGAGTGGTCTGACTGATGTCTATGCTTGCAAAATCAAATGACTGAGGAGTCCAAAGGTATGAAAGTTGTTTCAGAATTCATCTCCCATGTAATAGCTCAGGAGGTAGCTTGCAGTTCATTCCATTACTTAGGAGCTGTTAATGAAAGCAATAACTTATTTTACAGTGTTATCGAAAAAAGGATGCATGCCAGACAAAGACAATTTACAACCCATTTATTTTCAGCATTCTCTTAATGCCCATTATTTGGAGTAAAACCCATCTTCTGACAGACCAGCTTCTTAGTTCCCTTAATCCTGCAACAAAGTGATAATCCTTTATTTGTGACCTCATAGGCTGTTGCTACAGAGAAGGCTGTGATATCAGAAAGCCAACACTGTGACTTCACTGTTGGTGGAAGCCATAGTTGAAGATGACCCACTCTGGAGGCCTGGGGGCAGTTTATATCCTTTTGGAATTGTGCAAGTGCTTCCTAAGGAGCAGTATCTGGCAAACAGAATTGCATAATGTCCGTCTACCTAGATGATGAATGAGACAATCAGAGGCTGCGTGTGAGGGGAAAATATGCGGTGATTATGTTTTCAAGGTAATTTTTGCCCTTGGAAGATGTTATCAGGAAGAAAACTGTCACTGGGAAGCTACACTCAGCTTTTGTATCGTTAGTCTCCAAAGATATGAAGAGTACCAGAACTGTACTCTTTAAAGGAAGAACTTCTTACTCTGTGTACCTTAAGAATATAATTTTGTAACCCCCAAACTTTTCTTGGAAACACTAATTACATTAAAACTTCCATCAAAAAATGTTTGTCAGGAGCAAGGCAGAAGACATGTAAATCACATACAAATCTCTATGCCCTAAAGTAGACTTTTAAGCTCTTGTTTGTAAACTGAAGTATGAAGAAGTGTCCAAGACTTCCAGGTATTTCCAGATACCTTACATGCCTGGATTCTTTTTACATTTGAGTGTGAGCTTCTGTGCCATGTTCCAGAAATGAGTGCCTAAAATTAGGCTTCTTAGTAAGTCTTGATTTTAAGAAGTACTGATAGTACAGCAGCACTCAATGGAGATAAAGGGAAATGAAAACCCACATCAGGTTTGAAACTCAAGCTGCGACTATTAGAAACAACATATGGCAATAGAAGCCACATTTGGCTCCCTTACTATCTCTGCCTTTTCCCATAACAGGAAGATTTTACAGAAATAGTACTTGCAACTCTTAATGTCAATGGTTATGTATTCTTGAAGACTGAAGCTATCAGAACCCAGAAAAAAAAATACTAATAGAAAATTAATTCCTTTGTTTAAACATTCAGTTTTTGAATGCATCATGATCATATGATTGAACAACAGGAAGATATATGCTTGCCTGTAACAAAAGCATTGTATTTTATTTTTACTCTTGTTTATTCCATTTTTAGCTTTCACCTTTTTGTGCATGATACAACAGGTCATGCAGATGAATTTAGCAGGATTGCGCATGTACTACCAAGCCCATTGATAAAACTTCTGGAAGTTGTACAAACTAAGTCAAGTTAAACAAAACACTCTTAGTCCAAAATAAATGGCTATTTATGTAGGTATAGTTACACCACGATAGTTCTGACAGTAAATTAGTCTTTTAGTCCAAAGTCCTGAGGTCAATTTCCATCTTATCCCTGTTACACAGATGTTCTCCAAATGATATTCTAAGCTTGTATCAAACTGGATACTGCACAACAAATCCATGTTGGAATAACTCAGTTAAATGCAGTACCAGAAATGAAATACCACAGTTTAAAGAAAAAATTCTCATGCATTATGCATAGGCTTTGCAGACCATGCAGGACACCCTTTGGGTAGCCTCACATTTTCAAGTTCTTGTGGATTACACCATCTTTTTGTGAAACTACACGTGCGTGTGTGTTTTTAAGAGCTGCTCATAAAGCAGCAGAACACTTCTAAAGACAGTATTGGTGGTGACATGCTGAACTGCTTTCACATGTTTCTGTTCAAACTACCAAACCATTAACATGCTCCCTTAGTGATGTTGTATGTGTGTCTTACTATCATGCACACTACTAATTTACTCTCAACTTTTTTTACTGTCCTGTAAGCTCCCACCCTTCCCCTAGCTTTGATCTTTCATCATAAAAGCTTAGAAGCAGCTTTTTGGATATGAAGCTAAATGTTTCTTTTTAGCTGTTCTGCCTGTTCCAGGCACTGGGAGGGGAGGAGGGCTCTTTCCAAGGCAGTGTAGTAATGTGTGGGTACCCTTGGCAGGAGCTTGGTGCTCTGCTGAGGATGCTGCCTTTCCTCGGCCATTGGCACCTGGGCTCGGGCTTGGGTCTGCAGCACAAGATAACATTTGTTCTTTTGGGCTCTTAATCCAGACTTTGAGTGGAGGCTTTCTCTGAATCCTTTGTGTGGCAGGGGGGAAGGTCAGCCCAGAAAACAAAACAAAGGCAAGCACCAAGTGGATACAAAGCACATGTAGATCAGTTGTCAGAAAACAACTGTCCTTTGTTCACTTATTTCTTCACTGATACACACAGCCATTCTCACTTTGCTTATTCCAGCAATCCTGTAGAGCCTTATTTTTTCCTCAGCCTTCCTACAACTGGAGGTACTGATTTTATTTTTTACCATTTGGTTATTATTTTTGCTTCCATTTAGCCCTGCTAAGCATTTAGATTCTTTTAACAAGTCTTCTTTCAGAAGTAACATTTCATATGCTGCGTTGTCTGCTTTAGGAATAAAACAAAAATCACCTCTTTCCTCACATTTCCTTTTAACCTTTCCTGTGTTCTTTCTTTCTTATATTGTTTCTTCTTTTTCTCTCCTATGTTCTTCTGCTGCTAATTCAGTCTTAATAGCCTAGATTTTTCTTTAGGTAGCCTCTGTATCAACTCCCTAAAGCTTGGAGCTAGTCAGATAGGAAGAAAAGCAGGGGTTTCAAAAAGTGCATCCCCTGTAGAAGTGTCTGAGGGCTGTTCTGTGCCGCAGTTCCAGCCTCACAAAGGGGGTGGCCAGGTGAGAGAGGAGCATGTACCATCCCCTTCACCATGTGCAGTGCCATGTTCACTGATAATCAGAAGTGCTTTTGCACCAGAGAGCCATCTCAAGCTCTGGTTCTGACCTAACTTAGGTTTTCACCTAAATAGGGGGTGCCCTCAGGCCAGGAAGTTCTGGGTGAGTTAAAGTACTGCCTGTGGAGATTGCTTGGTGAAAGAATATGATGGTAACTATAAGGACTTTTTTCTTAATGGCCAAGAGTAAGGAATTACAGCGTGGTGACAAGATACAAGGAAAGACTTATTTTATTGTTTTAATGTGTGTTAGAAAATAACTATCTTGCTATGGCGTAAAATATAGTAATTCAGAGTTTGGGTTTATGTATCCTCTATGCTTTGATCTCAACCTTTTTTGATACATTATTTTTTTCTCATTGTGTCCTGTGTTTGCTTGTGAAATTTGTTAAAGAAATTATCTTGATTCTCCTTTTGGTAGCCTTTTGGTTTATTTCAGTTGAAGGTGAGATCATCATCAGCTCCTGAGATCATCTCAGGAATCTAGCCTTGATATCCTAGTTTAGGTCTCTCTATACTGAATAAGAGGGCAAAGAGACAACTATTTTTGTGTGCTCTCATCTTTCAGAAAACTGGGTCATAGCGACATTCAGGGAGCACAAGAACTCTACGCTCTAGTGCTTTATAAATGCTTGGTGGAAGTCCAAAAGAAGAGTCTTGTCAAGCTCAGTTTAGTGTGGAGAGGAGAAAAAAGAAGGATGGCCCCTTCTGGGCCCTGTAAATGGTTAACGGTGCTTTGTGCAGCAGGGATCAATACCAAATGTTTGGGGTTTAATAGCTATACAAGAAATCTGAAGGATGGAATGGATAATGAAGTGGTAACCCTGTCTGTCAGATCGCAGTTGTTCAGGTTCACTAAGACTGCTGAGGAGGATTTCAGAGGGGACTAGCGACAGCTGAGTGAAACAGCTGAGCAATTCTGCAGAGTAGTGACATCAGCGCTGTAGGATAAAGCAGTGCAGTGGGCACTGACAAAATAGTGCTTAAATTGGTTAAGTTTTGTGCTTTTTTAGGAGCTTGGTCTCTGCGTGTTGCTGGAGTCGGTGAATGCATTAGATGAGTCAGGAGTGATAATTAAAAGTCTAAACTTATGGCTATAAATGAGGAGGTATGTAAGAAGTCATACAAGAGAGGTTGCTCTGTGCAATTGGTAATTTTATCCTTTTGGGTACTATGGTTTTATGGCTCATGTACAAGGCAATTTTCAGATTTCTGAGATTTCATTTAAAAACAATAGAGCAGCAGGTAGAGATGTATTACTGTTTAAAAAGTAGTAAAATATCTGTTGTAGGTTTTAGTTTACTGCTTCCTGTAATTAAGTGCTCAGTAAAATTCAAAAGTAAAAGATTTGTGAAATGGACAGGAGGAAATATTTCATCCAGTGAGTTATTTAATTGTGGGAACCCCTGGTTCCAGGTACTGTCATTTATTTGGGGAGGTAGGTTTGGTTGCTGCATTTGCTGATAGTTATACTCATTGGGATAAAGAGTCAAAATATGCCAGTCCCTGAGGATCTCAAAAGAACTGTTTCTGGAACAAGGGCATTTCCCTTTAAGGTGCAGTATACACTAGTGGTAATGTGCAGTGGGATTTCTAATGCTTCCTCTATAAAATGATTGATGAGCATGAGGCAGGCAGCAGATTTGGTGAGTTGCTGAAATGTTGTGCCATGGCATTTCCTTTGTTCCCATCCGCACAGCTGATCCCCACACAGGTGAGACCAAAGGACACAATTTGAAAGAATTTTGAACCACTGTGGGAAGCAGGGGTCATTGCATCTACCTCTTGCAGGTAGGGCATAGGGGCAGAATGTACTAATACAGCTTCTTCATGTATTGAGGTGTAAAATATTTCAATTTCACTTTAAAGTATATCTTCTTATAGGTACTCCAGCCATATTGAAAACTCTACTCTCGACCACAGGGAAAAAAATGACCCAGTAAACTCTCAACTGCTAAGTCTTTGGAGCATCTAACCTTTTCTTTTTAAAAGCACTTTGGCACTAATTTAATTGATTCCATGCCTGGCCTTTTCATCAGTTCTCTCCTTGCCAGGAAAAACTGGGCTGTTAAAGGCTGCTGCAGTACCATGGGACTTGTGTTCAGTGCTGCAGGTTCTTATTTTAACCTGATGTTATCTGCCAGTCATCACTATCGGTTTGAAAAGCTGTAACCACTGCAGTACTGTCTTTGGGCTGAAAATCTTTTAATGGTTACAGCAGTCAATATAAATGAGAGAGAGTGCGCTATGTCTTCGGGTTGTGTTGCTAATTATCACTTCACCTTTCAAGAATTTTTTCCGCTGACTAGATTCTTGCTGAATGTTTGCTGCAGCATCTCCAGCCACACTGCATGTGTTCTGGCTAAACTGAAGAGGATAGTGAAGAACATCTTGTTAAGACCTTCAACAACTGTGTTTTGTGCTTTCAGAAGTGTTTGGAAAGGAGCATTTTTATCTGTGTTTTTAAAATTTTTATAAGAAAATATCTAGGTTTATCTTTGTTGGGTTTTCTTTCTTTTGTTTCTCATTTGCTTACTCTCTCTTGCCAAACCTCCTCTAGTGTCAGATTTTTAAAATGCTTCTATCTTTCCTTGCATTTGCTGTTTGCTGCCAGAGAACGAGCAGGCTTTGTTTTTGAGGGAATGGGGTGTTGGTGTGGTTGATTACAATATAACATTAACATGAGTCAAATTAATGTGATTGTAGCAGATTTCTATGAAAAAGCCCCAAACCCTCCTCTTTTCTCATTTTGTGGTCCTAGCGACAAAATGTGTTACAGAATTCTTCTGTGTGATTTAAAATATCACATACTTTCCAGTGAGCTATAATTTAAAGAAGACTCATTTAGTAGTTGAATTCTGAAAAGACACAATTGTTTTTACCTGGTGGGCTTTTTGAGGGAAGGAGTTACGTTTGTTGCCTTGGTTCTCCCTTTAGACTTGATGTTTTCATTCAGATGCTGTTTCCTGGATGGTTGTATTAGCAAGTGTCACACTGGATAATGATTCTGTCCTGCATTAGGTAACACTTAAAGCATTGTTTGTTTTTGGTCCTAGGTTTTGAGATTGTTTTTTAGAATGTGGTAAGCAGAGATGCTTGAAAATGGATAACAGCTGAGAAAAACAGGATGGTCAAAGATCCTTAAATATATACACAGACTGAGCTGTTGAAGATCGTGGTCTTGGGAGTCAAACCTAGAAATATTTGCTTCAAACTCACTTGCAATCAGCATAAAAAGGTTAATTAGAACTGCTTGCTCAGTTGTAGGGTGGCAGTGAGCCCCCAATAAAATACAGCTGTGAAGGAAAAAAGCAGGGTTTAAAGTAGGGTATTTCTACTAAAAGTAAGGAAATTCCAATTTCCCATGCAGGTGGGAGGTTAGCTGGAACACTAGAATATGGTGCAGAATTCTGGTTGTTGCTTTTAAAGGAAAGTTACGTAAGTTAGAGTAAATGTATAGGAGTCGTCCAACAGGATTAAAGGGACAGGAAGGGCAGAGATAGAAAAGAACTCTAGAAGAGTGTGATTTTTAAAGGCCAGTGCACTGAGATCTGAAGGAGAGGAGGTGTGTTCTCTGCTAAGAAACTGGGGTGTAAGCAGCAGGAGTAAGAAAAAAAAAAAAGAGGAAGGATATTTAGCTCCTAGACAACTAGCACAGAAACAGATGGGTTTTACTTATTGAGATTTTAGTGAACTTAATACCCCAATCATGTTTCCTCTTGTGATTTCTTAAAGAACCAGGAGATTTGTTCAGGTAAGTCAAGCGGAACTTATTAGCATCCTGCAAGTAAGTTGTTGTTAGTGAAGCACTAATATGTCAAAATTTCTTGTATTAAGAGATTTCCTGAAGAAATGGAAGTGTAAGTTGGTATCTTTCTGATATTCCTCAATCTGGTATCTTCTGAGACCACAGAGTTCCTGGGCTGTGTTCTTGGTGTAGTGTCTGGGTGGTTCCTGCTTTGTGAAATTCATTCTTGTAGAGCTGATCATGATGACCAACACTGAAATTAGCTCAGTTGGAGGAACATGGTTCTAAAGACACCAAGGTTGCAGGTTTGTTCTGTTTATGAGCTGTTTACTGGTGTTGGACTTAATGATCCTTGTGTGTCCCTTCCAACTCAGAATATTCTATGATCCTGTGGTAGATGATTATGGTCTCTGCAGCTACAGTTGCTGACCACTGATAGCTGATTTTAGCCTCTGAAATTTGGGTAACTGATACAGGCAAGATGGACTTGCACTCTTGATAACCTTCTTGGCTTCTTTTGAGCATGTTCTTTTTTAAGCTTTTTTATTTTCTCTCATGTGTTACCGTGTGTGTGGGTCTGTGTGTGTGTATGCCCATTTTAGCATATTCCTTTCTTTCTCTTGAGTTTCCCTCTAGTGATCAGGAAGGGGCTGTGGCAAAGGAGGGGAATCCCAGGCCCCAACTTGGGAAGACTGAAGGATGTATGCAAGCTAATGTAGAGTTTGACAAAGGAGTGTGTGCAAACAAAGAAATTGGGATTTTTACATCATCTGCTTCCTCAGTGTGGGATGAAGATTGATGTTAAGCTGTACTGTATTTTGTACTGGTCTGTTTGGATGCGCATGCATGCATGGAGTTACGCAGAGAGAAGCAAGTGGTGTGTTTGTACTGTATGCTATCAATATGGCAGCTTTTGTTTTAGTACCAACCTCTGTCGTGCTACGGGGGGAGATGTGAATGGAGGAACAGAGCACCTGCCCTGGTTGGGGAGTGCATGTGGGATTTTGGCTAGGGCTTTCTCCTGTGAGGCCATGTCCTGTGACATCACTGATGGTGGCAGCACTGGTTTGTCCATCAAATTCAGCTCTTCTAAACATTCTCATTTATATTTCCCCCACTGCTGGTCTCTCACTTTTGCTCTCTGCTATACTTGAGGTATCAGGTATTTCTTGTTGTTGATACTGCTTAAAGGGCTGTGTAACAGTGCTGTAAACTGAGGAATTTGAGTAAAGGCATGCCTAGGTGCATGCACACAAGATGTCTGTGCATGCTTGGTGCATTCCAGGTATCCATAGGCATCACACATACAAGAGGAATTGTCTCACTGGAAGAGCTTGCAGTTATTAGTCTGTTCAGAATACTTGAGTTTGTCCTGAGCATATAGTATGGATTCAAGTGCTAGAGAAATTTGGTAGAGAGAAAAGCTGTTTAGGCTGCAGTATTACCTTCAGCTTTCTTCTGCCAGTGTTTTAACTTTGGTGTTAGTTGCAAGAGTACTGCAGCAAGAACTTGTGCATGTCTGTGAAAACAGTGCTGCATGCATGAGCCCATTTAGCTTTGGATGGCAGCTGTCTGGTGCAAAGGGGAAGAAGATTGGAACTGTTGTTTTTACTTTCAATAAGTGCTTGGTCTAATTCACTTGCTAAATTTTTTTTCCATGGGGTAGGTTTTGTTGCTGTAAAGTGGGTGTGTACTTGGTAGACAATCAGAGTTTCTGAAGGACAATCCTAGGAGACCCAAAACATTGTAAATGTCGAGTTGGATTCATTAGAGGTGTTGTGGCTGATGCTGCAGCTCCAGGGAAGGCAAAAATTCGGTAAAGCTGTAGGAAGATTTGCTGGAAGGAGGCTTTTCAGGGAACACAAAAATTGCTGACTGTGTGTATAGCAAGCCCCCATCTTTTAATGTTGAGATTGTGGCTACTGTGTAACTACCGGTGTGGTACACTTGTAAATCGATCTGTGTGGTTTTGCTGCTTAACAACCCCCACAGACCTGTGGCCAAAACTGATGTTTGTTCATACAACAAACTGTAGCTGTATAACCCAGCTATTTACTTGTCCTCTTGAAACACAGAGACCTGTTTAAGGCTTGGTTGGACTCTCTCACTGCCAGGGTTTTTGAAAGGCCAGGGTGGTAGTGACTTTTGTACTTCATTCAGTCCTAAGCACCTGGTGTGTTCATTTGGTGAAACACATAGGAGAACTGCCTGTCCAGCATAGCACAGGTGAGTCCTAAAGTGCTATGTTTCAAAGTTCTGTGGATTATGTGCCTTCTTTGCTTCAAACCATTTCAGAATGCATGGAATGTAGGAACCTTTAAAGAGGTGCTTTGTAGCAAAACTTCCTTTTTCCTTTTGCACCTCCATTTTGGCATATTGGTCTGATTTTGATGATTAGGTCATGACTAGAAATAGTTCTTTTATAGTAAAGTCAATTTTAAGCGTTTCCTTCTTTTAAAAGAATGTCTCAGAACAACTAAAAATGTTCCTCTGAAACAGCAGCATCTATCTCTCATCTCACACTATTCCTATTTCTTCTGTGCCTTCCTGATACTTCACCTTAGCATACCCTCACCAAGTAAAAGAAAACCCAGCACTGGGAGTGAGATCCTGACACAGTGACCTCGTTCTGAGCATTGCCTTCTTTGTCAGTGGTAGCAGAAGCTGAAGCAGCTCTGCTGGCCCTCGGCTCTTGGAACAGTTTGACATTTTCTGTCTGGCATGGTTTCAGGGCTCACTTTGTTTTAAGCCCAAATGGTGAATGGGATACTGAAAAAAAAGCTTACAAGAACTTGTCCACTGCTGCTAATTTTTTGATTAACAGTTCACAGCAGCACAACTTTGATCTAGTGTACAGCAGAGCTGCTTGTTACATTTAGATCTGCAGCATTCTTCAGGACTGACAAAAGAGAGTAAATCATTCTTTTTAATTAATAGACCTTAAACTGGTAAGTGTAATGAAAAATAGTGAATAGTTAAAGAAAATACTACTCTGTGTAAGTATCTGTATGCCCATGTATGTCTGTGCATTTATGTTTCTGTGTATAGGGGGAGTTGTGCATTACATCAAGAAGATATGTTAAGGGTGATTTTTTTTATCTTGACTAGAGGGTTAAAGCTTTAACTTGTCTGTGCTAATGCATGTAAATAGCTTTCTTGTCCACTTAATGAGAAGGCTGGCTTGTTATCCTGTACAATGCAGCTGGGCACTGTTCCAGAAGCATAGGCACTTCATTTCAAAGACAAAGAAGCCAGCGCAGACACAGGGAGAAACCTGGAACATTGCGCTGTGGATTTTTTCAGAGCGATGACTCATTTCAGTTCACAAAGGATTCTGGGCAGGGTAGTGAGAAGTCAGGTTGGCTGATCCATTCCTATGACTTCACTTTGCAGAGAGCCAGGGAGAAGAGGAGTGACACTGCAGAATCCTGAGGCACTGCAGTGGAGAGGTGCTTTGCAAAGACTGTGAGTGCCTTCGGAACAGGGGGTGGTATCAGAACGTGATTTCAGCCATTCCATGGAAACAGGGCAAGAGAGAGAGATGTTTTCAAAACACTCTGTGGGAGTTATATTTGTAGTCCCTTTTAGATTCTTCTCCACCTCCTCTGTAATTTCTTAACCATTTATTTCTCATGCTTATATGAGAATTGCATGAAATAGTGTTCCTTTCAGTGGACCTGCATAGATAACTGCATTTTTTTCTTCAGTATGCCCCTATTTCCTGCTTTGAGAGGTGGGTGTTCAGCATATTAATGCCTAAAAGCATGCTTTGTTTTCCTTCTTTCAGGTCCTGTGGCACTGACCTATGCTGCATTCAGCCAGCTTCCACAGTGATATAAAGCCCCAATATGCACATTGTTGTTACATCACTGCTTCTCTGGATACTGTACTGGAGCATGGAACCAGACCATAGGGGTTCAGGTAAGTCCCCCTTTTTTAACATATTGTGTGCCAGGAATACAGACATGGACATTTATTAAAAAATGCATTTGAAAAATATTGTTTGGGGAAACACATTCTAAAGCACACAATATATTAAAAAAACACAGTCCCCCCACACCTCCTTCCCAGGATAAGCAACGCTACAGAAATCTCCTCAACTGAATCCTCTGGGAAAGTTCCGTGCTCCAGCAGAAACTTTTTATGATCATGGTTGTAACACGTGCTGGGATATCACTTTGGATCAGGAGACAGCTGGCCACAGGACATGAACAAAGAAAAGAAAAATTAAATCACAGGAAATACACAGGATGAATGCATGTAAAATGAGTCTGCTGACTGTGGGTAATTTAGCACCTGCTTCTGAAAGTTGGTGCCACTTGGTGAAGCTGGAGATCATTATTTTAGCTGGGTCTGAATGATTAAAAAGATCAATTTACACAGTTGAAGTTCTAGTTCTAGTAAGGAACTAGAACTCTATTTAGGTTTGTTATATTGGGTATGGTAAGTTTGATGTGTTTTCCTCAGGCTGTGTAGATTTGGAGTGGTCACATCCTTGGAAGTGTTCATTACTGATTTTGATGGGTGTGCATTTCAGAGTTGCAGAGGGAACTTGCTGGTTAGTGAATGAATGTATTACTGCATTTGTTGAGCCTTTGTTTAAGCTGCTCTTAAACAGGAATAAATGGAAAAATCTTTAATGTATTTTTTTATTGTTGTTTTCCATCCTCTAATATGTGTATCTGTCCAGTGAACACAACCTGCAGCATTTTTCATAAAATACTCCAGGAAATGTAGCTTAAAAGGAGGATTTAGGCTATGTCTGGAAACAGAACAAGCAACATTTCTTCTAATTTTCTTTGTTTCTGATTTTGTCAGTGAAATGTGATCTTTTCTGTATTAGCATGCTAGTGCAGATTCAAGGTACTTCACAGTAGTCTGGTTAATACTGAAGAAATCTGCATATTCCTCCTTTTCCCTCCTTTTGTTCAGTCAAATGGGAATGTCTAACTTAAAATGGCAATTCCTTGTTGTGAATTCACATCAGAGTAGGTTTGCTGCATCTACTTACAAAGTAACCTTTAATTAGCATAATTCAGTCAAGCGGAGTTTGGGGCAAAATGGGGTAATTGTGCAACCCAGGCCAGACATGTAACTTCTTCAGCATCTGTCACTTCATTAAGTAAATCTGAAAGTGTACTTTTTCTAGAAGAGACGTTTTACTTTCAGTATTATTGGGGGAAAAAAAGATAATATTCTGGGCCCTCCTTTGCCCATTACAAGTAGTTTTGTTAGAAAATGACCTTTCTGTAGTTATTCTGAGGATGAAATCATAGACAAGTGTTGACAACAGGCTGTTGGCAAGAAAATTTTTGTAGGGGATTTCTATTGCAGTCACCACTATAATCATGAGATGCCATGAAGTTACTGTGCTCTAGCTTGGTGTTTTCTGATTAATAATGTAGTTCTGTAAGCAGCAAAAGAAGTGAAGTCAGATTTCCCTTGTCAAGTGTTTTTTGACTGGATTCTGTCCTGTGTAGTGGGAGGTTGCTATGCCTGAAGCTCTGTATAGATGTAATGTGTAGCATCTATACAAAGTATACATCTATGCAAGTGTAGCAAGCACTTGTTTTAGAATCCCCACTCTTGTCCAGTGAGGCTCAATCCCCTGACACATACAAACACGCAGATTGTGATTGTGCGAGCCTCATTTTCTGTGTAAACCAGGCTAAAAATTGTGTTTAAAGGTTGTCTCGGGCCATAAGAAACAAAAGATTAAAAAGGTGTTGAGTGTCTAAAGAAGGGCTTTGACTTCCTGTACTTTACCAGATGCAGTGTGTAAATCAGAGGGTCTCCTCCCTGTTTCAGAGAAATAGGGTGTATAAATTCAAATATAGTGTGATTTTGCACTGTGATTTCTTTAATTCATATACAATGGTTGTACTGAATTGGTTCCATTTGTAAGTCAAGAGGTGATTTTTCAAGTAATCTTTATATAAAGTTCATGAGACAAAGAGTTTGACTTCCAGGTCACTTCTTTCCAGCAGTAGAATCACTAATAATGTGATTGTACCATGCTGTACCATGTATCAGCATTTTCTCTCCAAATGGTGTTACCCAGACTTGCAGAGAACAGACACACTAGATACACTGGCACAGGAAAAGTTCTGGCTGGTATGGGTTCAGGATGTGGGTTCAGCTGTGTTAGACCATCAATTTCTCATCTGTATGTTAAGGACAGTTGTGGTTCCCAGTTTTTCAGAGTGTTTGAAAACCACTGAAGAAAAGTGCTGTGTAAGAGCTAAGTGTTTATTTTATGTGTTACATTATCCTTTGTTCTAAGTAATAAAAATAATTTTCCCCCCAGGTCAGCGAGACAAATCCCCAAGGCAGAAATAAGTACAGTTTCCGTTCACTGTTTCTTATGTGCTTAGACATTCTTTAAAATTAAATGTCACTTAATGCAACAATTCTAGAAAACTTTTTTTTAAATTATTTAGAGAAAGCTTTGGAATGACATTGTAGAAACAGAGCTGAAGCTATATATACATGTATATATCTCATATTTAAACAAAACATGCAGTCAGCTGGTGAAAACTGCTCTCAGAGCTCTAGTTTTCATATAATTGGGAACACAAACATATGAAAGTTGAGGCTAGTAATTTGATTTCAAAAGAAAGCTGCTTGAGACAAGCATCAGTCAGAGCTAACAGGAGCCATATGCTAGATGTGGTCTTCAAAAAAATTAGGAAAAGCATATTTGCCTTTTTTTTTTTTAGCAGATCTTTTCCTAAAGAAGTTGTAGTAAACCTTCTGTTCAACAGCCTAACAGTATTTATGTGTGTAATTGATGTTAATGTGTTATATTATCTCATCAATGCAAGATATTTGCTGTTACTGTGCATCAAAGAAGTTCGTTGACTTAACTATAACCACAGAGTGTGTGTGATTTCCCAGAGCCATGGGACAGTCAAGATAAAGTCTGGCAAATTAGAGCTTCCCTGAGTGAGTGGAGTTTGACTTTCTATCACTAGGTCTGTTCAAGATATGTGCTAGCCTTTTGAAACAAGAGCTAGTAACTATCTCCAGCTGACAGTTATGAACAAGAAGCTGTGGAGATCATTCTATCACAACAGAGCTGAAACAAGTTTCCTTGTCACAATGAAGAAGGTTGAGGAGCACTCAGTGGAAAGGAATAAGGCTTAACTCACGATAATCCCTTACAAACCAGAAAGGCCCTCACATAAACCAATATTTTTTAAACATCTTTATTTCATTTAAAGCCTTTTAAGTTAAAATTTAATGGGCAATTATAGTAATCTTTGTAGCTAATTAAATGGTTGTTAAGCTCCAAAATATTTGCAAGCAGGGTGTGCATTACCGTGGTATACTAACTATAACATGCTGTGCTAGAAATCGTGTTGACATTGAGGAACCACTACTGAATGTTTCATATTGAAGAGTTATGTGAACTATAGTTAGTATTTCAGTGAAATCCCTGGCTTGTTCCTGGTGACAAGTGCTGTACTGGCAGGGGGTCAGTGAGTGTTTTCTGCTCACTAACCTAGAAAGCAATTCCTTGCTGAAGGCCTACTTTAAAAGGGAGAATTGTGGGAAGTTACTAAAATCAGGTAAATTTTATTATTTCTTAGCTTGTACTTAGCCAGTTTTAAGTTAACAAGTCCCAACTGGAAGTGATCTCAGAGGTGGATTTCTGCAGGTTCTTGGCAGTCATGGCAGAGGGATGGGCTACTCCTGGACATGAGCAGAGCAACTGGTTTCTGAGTTCTTGTCCAAGCATCCCTCTGTGGGCAACTACAAGGCTGCAGAGCAAAGCTTCAGGTATAGAACTCCTTGAGTCCCTTTCCCACCTCAGGAGGCTGCTTATGGTATTATGGCCCCTTCTCTACATCCTAAGTATCATTGTGGTTAGCTGTGAATGGATCATTCCCATGCCAGGGAAAGGAAGAAGTCTTCCTCCTGCTGTCTTGTCCTGGCACCTGTGTAGGTGGCAGTGAGGGTGCATGGCTGGGAACAGGCACAGGGATACTCCTGCCAGGCTGCTTAGGTTTGAGAAATTGCCAGGTCTTTGATGATACAGATAGAACAATTAAGGAGTTGCTGCCCTTTGCCTGGATGCCCTTAAAGCTACTCTATCCCAGGCAAAACCAGGACACCAGAGAGCCCATTTCAGTGCCCTGTGAACTTGATAAGATTATCAGCTGTGGCCACTATATGCCAATCTGTCTGACATTGCACTGAACTTAATTTAGTAGTTCTCCCAAGGATACCCATGACATAATCTTTGGTTAAAGACAGTAGTTTCTTATATTATTTAGCTAAATCTACATAATTCTTACCTTAATTCTGATGCTTCTTAGACATGAAACTAATCATTAAAGAAACTGATCCTCTATACAAAGTGTATGATGACTGGTGATCAAAGTTGGTAAACTTATGTGTCTGGCTGATTACAAAGATTTGTCTATGAACGAGTTTAAACTGACAGCAGAGATAATTATTAGTAAATAGCAGTATAATAACTGTGATGTTCTTTATCCATACCAAAATGATGAGGGAACAAATGGTGTTGCTCCCATGTCATGTGGAAGCATATCTCTCATGTTTCCCTGTAAGCTGTGTGTCATCTTCTTTGCTGTTCTCTGTAATGCACGGGGCAGGAACTTTTAGGTGTATTTGAGTGAAAAAATATCCAGAGAATGTTATATTTTAAGGTCATAATTCTGTGGTCAGGTAAGAATGAGTCGGATCTTGGGCTTCACTGTGTTGAAGGGGGAGGAATGCTGCTGTGCTGGGAAGGGAGTGCAGCATTGGTCTGGTCAGGCCTGATTAAGCAAAAGCAATCAGGAGATAGCATAGCACAAATGTGTTGTTTTAAATCATTCTTGTGCCTTGGATAATGTGTATCACTGCTGTAGAGCAGATTGTAGAGCTTGTGATTGAAAAATGTTGCTCATAAGTCTCACTGAGACAGCTATGCAGTTTACTACTCTCACCAATTTTTTCCCACCGAAGTGCTGAGTATAATGCCAGAGTGAATGCATTTTGATAATCAATTTTGGAAGCTGCTGCTCTTGCTTAGTAGACATAATAGTAATATAGAATTAATGGGGCAAATTGGATCTTCTCAACTGAGAATGAAAATTTGAATTTTAATTAATTTCTGGTAATTTGATTCATGGTGTGATCACAAGGTGTTGCTCTGTGACAGCAGAAATAAGATGATTTTTGTGACATTTCAAAGCCATTTAGGTAGAACTTAATCCCTGGCTATTTACTGACCTGTGAGCAGAATAGGATTCATAATTAAGTGCCCTTTGTTCTGTCTGTTACTCTTTATTACTCCTTTTTCACTGGCAAGGAAAATATTTTAGCCTGTTGCTTTCCTCTCTTTGACATCACTGGGGAGCTGTCACCACTTCAGGAAGATTTACAGAGC